>NC_090649.1:361171340-361487090 GCF_040937935.1 Hyperolius riggenbachi | reverse complement strand
ACTAGGATTATGACTGAGGCATACACAATTTTAGCAGCCTCTTGTGTGAGGAAGGGGTGAATTTGGGATAGTAGCAGGAAGAAAACAGAGTCAAATGTTACTCCCAGATTGTAAGCATTAAGAGTTAAAGGAGTTAGGGGAAAAATGAATAAAATAAGTGCTACTTACCGGGGGCTTCCTCCAGTCCCAAGCTCCCAGCATGTCCCACGCCGCAGCTCTCCCCACAGCCGTTCACCGCATCTCGGTCCCGGCGATGACGTCAGGCCGACCTCCAGGTCGGCCTGGACTGCGCCTGCGCGAGTGGCGCTGTCAATCACTGCCACGTGGGCCGGAGCGGACTGCGCCATCGCCGGGAACCGGGAGCGAGCTGCGGGGAGAGCTGCGGCGAGGGACATGCTGGGAGCTTGGGGCTGGAGGAAGCCCCCGGTAAGTAGCACTTATTTTATTCATTTTCCCTGATAACTCCTTTAAGTCTATTGATGCTTTTTCCACATGTATAGTTACTACAGGTAGAGGAACAGAAAGATGGTGTAAACAGACAAGAGTCTGGGGCCCATATCCAATTAACTTTTTCTCCAAGGAGATAATTTTCATCTTCTCTTTAAAATAACTTTTCAGCATTTTACAATTGAAAACGTACCCAAATGTTGGTGAAGAAGCACTATCAATTATTTTGAGTATTTTCTTGCTTGACAAGGTTTTGTTTGATGTAATAGTCATACTGTTATTGATATGCCTTTTTATGAAAATGGCTGTATTTAAAAAAAAAAACCCAATAAAAATTATTGAAACCTAAATGACAAGGTTTTTATAACAAGGGGCCATATGCAATTTTTCTTTTTCTCTTGAGTTTTCTCCTAGGAGATAATTTTTCATAATCTCTTTAAAACAACTCTTTAAAATAAATTTGCAATTGAAAAAGTACCAAAAAGTAGGTGAAAAATAACTATCAAAACTATTTTGTGCATTGTCTTGCTTGCTAGTGGTTTAAAATACATTTTATTGACAAGTTTGAAAATATCACCTGGGAAAAAAAAACTCAGGAGAAAAAGGGAATTGCATATGGGCCAAGGATTAAAAAGATCAACTAGGTGAAAAGTCAGGAGAAAAATTTGAATTGCATAAGGGCCTGGAACTCGAGACAATAGTGTTGAGAGTTCAGAATTTAAGATAGATTTAGGTGTAACCAGCATAGAAGTGACATTGGAAACTGAGTGTATTATTTTTTGGAGGCTGGGAGTATAGATGGAAAAGGGATCCAAGAACAAAACCTTCTGGTACACCAGCAGGCATGAAGAGGAGTTAGTAATGCAGTAGGAGAAAGTAGAAAAGAAATGAATACCGTAATTTCCAGATAGGTAACGTAAAGTTAAAGAATCTTCTAGGCTCTTGATTCTTGGTGAGGAGTCTGGAGAAACAGAAAATGATCAACAGTGGTATAGGCAGAGGGAAAAGTCTGAATATGAATATGAGTATTTAGTATTTGAATTTTGCAACCAGCAGGTCATAAGTGACTAGGGATGGTTATTGATATAGTAATAATTCTGAGTTGATGGAAATGTAATGCAAATGTATGCAGCTTGATTGACAGTTGATTGGTCCATTTCCAAAGTCTAATTTTGCATATATAGCATACACTTTGCCTCAGCTTGGAATTAGCATCTAATTGACCATCCTAATTAGCAACCTCAGTAAAGGGTTGTTTCAGTGCAAACCAGATTGAAGTGGGACAGAAAAGATGTTAAAGCATGAATAAATGAGGAAGAAAGCTGAGGGGTGATATGAGAGAAAATAAGGCCCATAATGCAAGTAGTGAGGCAGGCTTTGGAGATTTATTTTTTTTGGCTTGAGGTTTGCACAGGAGCAGAATAGATCATCCCTATTTATTTTGGATCCAGTTGAGGTGAGATGATCCAAAATTAATAGGCATGGGTGTAGGATCTGTCCTCGCTCACAAACCTACATATTTTTTTCACCATCAAGAATTATTTGTTAGTACCGCCAAAAAATAAAAGAACTAGTTCAACGCATCAACAGCCGGAAAAGTCCAGTGCCTCTTTATTCTTAAATTAAACCACATGTTCTAACCTAAAATCACAAATGTACTGGTAATTGCCAAGAGGAATATATGCTATATGTTAAATAGGTAATTGAACATTTATGCCACATGTACAACTTCTACTTAACTTGAATTCTGCTTGATGAATGCTAGAAGTTTAAAAATTCTCAACTTTCATAAATAAAAATAAAATGGCAGTTAAATATTTTGAATGTATTTCAGAGTTACATATTTTTAAGGCTCTCAGATGAGCAGTGAGATGCAACTTATTGCTCTGAAAGCCTTCTTCTCTGACACTATTTCCTTTAATGATTTATGCTTTATTCATCTCTGATCAATGGAGCTGTCGTTCAGACAGAGCACAGACATGGTTTGTATCTTTTGACCATTGCTGTAGGAGATTTGGCCTACTCATGCTCCCTGGAGATGAATGGAGCTTGTCATCTTGCAGGAAGTCTTGTGTCAGAGCAATGAGCCCATGTCTGTAAGAACTTTGAATGTTTTATTGTGTCACTAGCTCATGTCATGTGGCAAAATGTAACATCTGATATTATAATTACTTTGAGGGGTTTTTTTTTGTAGTGGCAAAATGTAACATCTGATATTATAATTACTTTGAGGGTTTTTTTTGTAGTTTTTTTTTTTTTTTTATTCATTTTCACCCTATATTTTGTTTTATTTATCAGAGTAATTCAGCATAGTACCAGTATAAGACTTGTATTCATGTAAATTTATATAGATGCTAATTCTGCCTTTGCCCATTTCCATCTAAAGAAAAATTTACAAATGGTATTGATTTTTTTTTACACATAAAAGTAATTTTACCTGTTCATCCCATAAATTGATAATACTTATCTTACTTTCTGAAAGCAGTTAAACAGCAAAACAAGAGATGGGTTCACAGTGAACACAAAAGTTCCCAGCCTCAAAGATCAAGGGAAAGAATATGATGGATTCACAATAACTATAACAGGAGATAAGTAAGAAACATATTTCTGTATCTGAACCTACTTATATTCTTAGAGAAATTCCTTTTTTGTTTTCAGTAAACCATTTTCAGACTTTTTTTAAGGTTAAGAAAGTAACACAAAGCTTTATATAAAGATGAAGTGCATTAATCCATGGCAAGTGATTTGCCAGGTTGCCTTAGTCTGACTAGGAGAATTGCCTTGTTTGTTGCTATGGGTTACTGCGCATCAATTAATTCTACATCGTTGGTACACAAAAATTATCCCTGAGCTCAGAGGTAAGTGTAAATTAATGATGATCGAAAATTCTCCCAAAAGCAAATCGGTGATACAGGGAATTACACTTAGCCAATCCAAACATGTTACAATCAGCAGCCAAATAAGATTAGGATTAATATGTTCTCATTACAGGTAGTCCCCGGTTAATGAACGAGATAGGGACTGTAGGTTCGTTCTTAACCTGAATCTGTTCTTAAGTTGGAACACTGTGCCATCTCTGTCCTCTGTGCCCCACTGTGCCTCCAGTGTCCCCCCTGTGTCACATCTGCCCTCTGTACCTGCTTATACAAGTTTAAAAGCCATTTTTTCTTAGCATTTTTTAAAATAGATTTTCTCAAAAACTACAAGTCCAATTTGAAAAAAAAATGTTTTGGCTTATTCCCATGGAAACATTGAATCCTTGCCGTTCATATCGACGGGTCGTTCGTAAGTCGGGTAATACATGTTTTTAGTAAAATGCTTGCTTATATAAAGAACAGTTGCTGATAGCTCAGCCAGGGAGAGGTGGTAGGTGTCAGGTGATATTACAGGAAATACCTCATGTGGGTGACAGAGGAGTCTGGGCAGCTTTCTAACCAGTAAAAATGTGGTTTCAACATGAAATAGAACTACTGGAGCCAGCCTGTGAGGTAACTTTTTTTTTTTTTTTTTTTTTTTTTTTTTAAATTTGTAGCTGTTCAGTGCACAAAACATTGTTCATTGCTATGTACCATAATACAAATTTGTTTTCATATGCATTTAATAAGGATCAGAGACTGAGTTTGCCAACATTCCCAAACTGGACCATCCCAGTAGACTGATTTCATGCTCTAAAAGAACCCCAGAATTGTATCTTGTGACCTTCAGCTAGCGCTTCCAGTATTGATGTCAGAGTATCTGAGTTTATTATTAGAAAGAAGCTGCACAAATTAGATCTACATGTGATATGTGCCAAGGTAAATCTCTGCTTTCCAGGAAGAATCAGGTCAAGAATAAAGTTATGCAAACAGCAGGGCCTCTAGAACAGTGTGTTCTGGACACGACTCACTGGAAAAAAAAAAAGGAAAAAAGGTATCTTATAAAATCTATAACATTTATTTATCACAAATTATAAAAATATATAAACCTAATTCTTTATAAAAACCAGAGCACTAGCTCCAATAGCCTGAGGGACATGATCATCGACCTGTGGGCCCAACATTTGATTATTTGCATCATAAATAAGTCAAACAGTTTGAAAAGCTGGAGCTCACAGCAAAAAATAGGCCTAAGTAGTGTGGACCACAAAACACAGTTCAGATTCAAAAAGGAGGTATATGTCTGAAGTGCACAAAGATGTAGAGTCCTGGACAATCCAAAAAGATATCATAGATCCAGATAGAAAACTTCCCTAGTGTTGCAGTGTACATAGATAGCAGTAGGTATTCCTCATCATCAGAGTAGCAGTGTTCCTGGGTAGACAATATATTCAGTACAGTCACCAACTCAGGTGCCCCTTCTTAGTTCTTCAATCATAATACATAGGCAAAATTCATCAAGGCATCGCGACATCCATCAAACATACTGTTTACGTGACCGTTAACCTCAAAATCAGTTGTGGTATGGAATAGTATAGGATATAGCTTAGGAGATCACTGTGTTGGTAATCAACAGATAGGTGGATATACAGTGCAGAAGTCCGCCAGGGATTGTTCCCTTATGCAGCTCTCCGTTAGCCTCAGAATCAGTTGTAGTATAGGATATAATGTAGGAGGTCACTGTGTTGTTAATCAACAGATAAATAGATGTACAGTGTAAAAGTCCGCCAGGGATAGTACCCTTATGCAGCTCTCCAGTCCATATGAGGTCACGTGATGGAAGATATAGCGTAGAGTTTGTGTGAACTCAAAGTGTGGGGGTCCCGTGATGGGCTGTATTACTGCCTCTATACACTGCCCTCAATTAGGTTGGTGTTGGAAAAAAAATTTTGTGTCCATCCATGTGCATACCATATGCATGTCATCATAATAAGGTGCATGAGATGCAAAAAGATACTCATCCGCTCTGTACAGATCGATGTCAGTGGTCCCCCAGGTAGAGCGATGCTACTGGTGGGCGGTGAGCCCAAATTTGCCGACCGGTTTCACTGGCAGAGTCGCCAGCATCATCAGGGCAGGCTCATCATACAATCCCGTCTGCACGGATGCCGGCCTAAAAATGGCGCCCGGCGGCCCCAGGACGCCATGCCGCACGCGGATCCGCCCCACGTCCGCGCGTCATAAGGTTGCGCGCGCAGGTAGGAGAATAGAGTCCGCGTCGGTGTAGATGAGCAGCACGCCTCCACACCCCGCCGAGGGCGCCATCCAGTGGCCAGATTGGATTTAGCCAGAGATGGGATGCACCCAGCTCACTGGCATGCCTCAGAGCGGGAGGGGGAGAGCGCGCAGCTCTAGGCGAAAGATCGCCTTTAGTGACGCCCCGGGGGGGCCGCCCTGGCACCATACCACCGGGCTCCCCGCACACCCCAAGCCCGCCATATTTGACTCATCCCAGCCAGGCCGAGGGGGCGCCACCCGGGGGGCCGGTGCGCCACAGAGATATAAGCCCATCATTGCTCAAAGAGGACATCGATGAGCAATGAGATATAATAATGAACGGTCAATCAACTACACCCTGGAGCACACACTCCCATGTCATGGGTATAGGTTAGACATCTCCGGGCACACCGCACCCCCGGGGGGCCAACCCCACAGCGCAGCCACACCAGCCCCACACGGCAAACAAGGGGAGAGCACGGAAGGAGACCCAGGGGGCCATAGCATCGGCACACGAGGGGATTCACCTAAAATTCAGTCTGTTCACCAAATAAACATACAATTATACTATTCTCTAAATATACATCTCTATATAAATTAAATTATACACAAATCACATCATCACCCAATGTATCAATAAACACAGGTGTCCCGAATAGTTGTGGGACACAACTGTAATCCAAAATCAATAATCCTAAAAAGAGGGTCTCGTTAAGGTTGGGTCCGGTAAGTCGAAGGGGGTCCCCCACAGGGAACAGGATACCAACGGTCCACCCACCCAGAGGCCCAAGTGGCCAGGGATGACACAGCAGAGCAAACCAAGAAAATAAGTCGATTAAAAGTAAGACCATCAGATCAGTACTAACTAGTCTACCCATTGACAGTATCCCGCACAATATCTTCTTGTTAAAGCTATTGCGATTTATTTTGACTAACAATTTTTTTACCTTTGACTCCGCCCACTACCTCCAGGTGCAGGGCACAGCGATGGAGACAACCTGTGCCCCTTGTTTGCCGTGTGGGGCTGGTGTGGCTGCGCTGTGGGGTTGGCCCCCCGGGGGTGCGGTGTGCCCGGAGATGTCTAACCTATACCCATGACATGGGAGTGTGTGCTCCAGGGTGTAGTTGATTGACCGTTCATTATTATATCTCATTGCTCATCGATGTCCTCTTTGAGCAATGATGGGCTTATATCTCTGTGGCGCACCGGCCCCCCGGGTGGCGCCCCCTCGGCCTGGCTGGGATGAGTCAAATATGGCGGGCTTGGGGTGTGCGGGGAGCCCGGTGGTATGGTGCCAGGGCGGCCCCGGGGCGTCACTAAAGGCGATCTTTCGCCTAGAGCTGCGCGCTCTCCCCCTCCCGCTCTGAGGCATGCCAGTGAGCTGGGTGCATCCCATCTCTGGCTAAATCCAATCTGGCCACTGGATGGCGCCCTCGGCGGGGTGTGGAGGCGTGCTGCTCATCTATACCGACGCGGACTCTATTCTCCTACCTGCGCGCGCAACCTTATGACGCGCGGACGTGGGGCGGATCCGCGTGCGGCGTGGCGTCCTGGGGCCACCGGGCGCCATTTTTAGGCCGGCATCCGTGCAGACGGGATTGTATGATGAGCCTGCCCTGATGATGCTGGCGACTCTGCCAGTGAAACCGGTCGGCAAATTTGGGCTCACCGCCCACCAGTAGCATCGCTCCACCTGGGGGACCACTGACATCGATCTGTACAGAGCGGATGAGTATCTTTTTGCATCTCATGCACCTTATTATGATGACATGCATATGGTATGCACATGGATGGACACAAAAATTTTTTCCAACACCAACCTAATTGAGGGCAGTGTATAGAGGCAGTAATACAGCCCATCACGGGACCCCCACACTTTGAGTTCACACAAACTCTACGCTATATCTTCCATCACGTGACCTCATATGGACTGGAGAGCTGCATAAGGGTACTATCCCTGGCGGACTTTTACACTGTACATCTATTTATCTGTTGATTAACAACACAGTGACCTCCTACATTATATCCTATACTACAACTGATTCTGAGGCTAACGGAGAGCTGCATAAGGGAACAATCCCTGGCGGACTTCTGCACTGTATATCCACCTATCTGTTGATTACCAACACAGTGATCTCCTAAGCTATATCCTATACTATTCCATACCACAACTGATTTTGAGGTTAACGGTCACGTAAACAGTATGTTTGATGGATGTCGCGATGCCTTGATGAATTTCGCCTATGTATTATGATTGAAGAACTAAGAAGGGGCACCTGAGTTGGTGACTGTACTGAATATATTGTCTACCCAGGAACACTGCTACTCTGATGATGAGGAAAACCTACTGCTATCTATGTACACTGCAACACTAGGGAAGTTTTCTATCTGGATCTATGATATCTTTTTGGATTGTCCAGGACTCTACATCTTTGTGCACTTCAGACATATACCTCCTTTTTGAATCTGAACTGTGTTTTGTGGTCCACACTACTTAGGCCTATTTTTTGCTGTGAGCTCCAGCTTTTCAAACTGTTTGACTTATTTATGATGCAAATAATCAAATGTTGGGCCCACAGGTCGATGATCATGTCCCTCAGGCTATTGGAGCTAGTGCTCTGGTTTTTATAAAGAATTAGGTTTATATATTTTTATAATTTGTGATAAATAAATGTTATAGATTTTATAAGATACCTTTCTTCCTTTTTTTTCCAGTTAGTAGTTTATAATTTATGAGTCTCAGACTCAAAGGAAGCACTCCATTTTGTAAATTTGAGACCCACAGAGTGAATAATGTTCTGGACACGAGATAAAGATATTTAATTGACTGCAGTACTTTAATTCCTAGTACACACAATGAGATTTTCATGCAGATTTCCTGCCAGATTATTTTCAACATGTTGAAAATAATTGGTTTAGTAGGAAATCTGCCCGCAATTCTCATTGTGTGTACTAGGCAATAGCATAACACAACTGATGTAAATTATAGTAAATACAGCATTTCACCAGAACAACCCAATACCATCTGTCAAGCATGGTAGTGAGAATATTATGATTTGGAGCTACTTTGCTGGGTATGAACTTGAGCAGCACACAAACCTAGTATTCTTTTAACACTTTATTGGAACATTGGTATCTAAGCTGCATACAAGTTTGCATACAAGCTAGAAAAATTACTAACTCATTGACCATCTTTATTCAAAACTCCTCAAAAATCATATACTGTAGCTGAAAAATGTCTGACATTAATGGAGATCATATTCCCCATTCCCCATGCCACAGGTGTCAAACTCAAGGCCTATGGGCTGAATCTAGCCCACCTCACCATTTTATGTGGCCCACAAAGGTTCAGATGTGCAGTGTCTTTGCTTAAAGTGAACCAGAGACGAAGCACCCTTGTGTATTTTACCATATATATCAATGGGAAAATTAGAGAAAACACCTACCCTGCTGTCGGTTTCATTCTTCACTGCTCAGCCTGCTTCTAATCAGCCCTGATAAAATCCCCGACTGAGCATTCAGTCTGGCTTTGCTCAGGAATCCTAATAGCTGAGTCATTATAGCAGAGCCAGAAGGGGGCAGGCTTGGGCTTGAAAAGACATCACAGAAGACAGACTCCGCTATAATGATTCCTGAGCAAAGCCAGACTGAATGCTCAGTCGGGGATTTTATCAGGGCTGGTATGAAGCAGGCTGAGCAGTGAATAATGAAACAGAGAGCAGGTTAGGTTTCTGCTCCCTCACATATCCCCAGGGCTGGGCCGAGGCAGAGGCAAGAGAGGCTCCAGCCTCATGGCGCAGTGTAGGAGGGGACGCAGAACTCACTCAGCTATCATTCTCCTATTGTGTTTAAAACATAGAGAAATAAGAAAAGAGAATACATGGCAGTGACTACATAGTTACATAGTTACATAGTTATTTTGGTTGAAAAAAGACATACGTCCATCGAGTTCAACCAGTATAAAGTACAACACCAGCCTGCTCCCTCACATATCCCTGTTGATCCAGAGGAAGGCGAAAAAACCCTTACAAGGCATGGTCCAATTAGCCCCTAAAGGGAAAAATTCCTTCCCGACTCCAGATGGCAATCAGATAAAATCCCTGGATCAACATCATTAGGCATTACCTAGTAATTGTAGCCATGGATGTCTTTCAACGCAAGGAAAGCATCTAAGCCCCCTTTAAATGCAGGTATAGAGTTTGCCATAACGACTTCCTGTGGCAATGCATTCCACATCTTAATCACTCTTACTGTAAAGAACCCTTTCCTAAATAAATGGCTAAAACATTTTTCCTCCATGCGCAGATCATGTCCTCTAGTCCTTTGAGAAGGCCTAGGGACAAAAAGCTCATCCGCCAAGGTATTATATTGCCCTCTGATGTATTTATACATGTTAATTAGATCCCCTCTAAGGCATCTTTTCTCTAGACTAAATAAACCCAGTTTATCTAACCTTTCTCGATAAGTGAGACCTTCCATCCCACGCATCAATTTTGTTGCTCGTCTCTGCACCTGCTCTAAAACTGCAATATCTTTTTTGTAATGTGGTGCCCAGAACTGAATTCCATATTCCAGATGTGGCCTTACTAGAGAGTTAAACAGGGGCAATATTATGCTAGCATCTCGAGTTTTTATTTCCCTTTTAATGCATCCCAAAATTTTGTTAGCTTTAGCTGCAGCTGCTTGGCATTGAGTACGATTATTTAACTTGTTGTCAATGAGTACTCCTAAGTCCTTCTCCAAGTTTGATGTCCCCAACTGTATCCCATTTATTTTGTATGGTGCTAGACCATTAGTACGTCCAAAATGCATGACCTTACATTTGTCAACATTGAATTTCATCTGCCATGTATGTGCCCATATAGCCATCCTATCCAGATCCTGTTGCAATATGACACTATCTTCCTGAGAGTTAATGATTCTGCACAATTTTGTATCATCTGCAAAAATAGCAACATTGCTCACTACTGCATCTACTAGGTCATTAATAAATAAATTGAAGAGCACTGGACCCAGAACAGACCCCTGTGGGACCCCACTGCTAACAGTCTCCCATTTTGAGTATGATCCATTGACCACAACTCTTTGTTTTCTGTCCATTAGCCAGTTCCCTATCCATGAACACAGACTCTTCCCCAGTCCTTGCATCCTCAACTTTTGCACCAGACTTTTGTGGGGAACAGTGTCGAAGGCCTTTGCAAAGTCCAAGTATATCACATCTACAGCATTCCCAATATCCATATTAGCATTCACTACCTCATAAAAGCTGAGCATGTTAGTCAAACAGGACCTGTCTTTAGTAAACCCATGTTGATGCTGAGAAATAAGATTATTTTCTACTATGAAGTCATGTATAGTATCTCTTAGTAACCCCTCAAATAGTTTGCATACAACTGATGTTAAACTTACAGGTCTATAATTTCCTGGATCAGATTTTTTGCCCTTCTTAAATAATGGGAAAACGTGGGCTGTACGCCAATCCACTGGGACTCTGCCAGTTGCAAGAGAGTCACAAAAGATAAGATAAAGGGGTTTATCTATAACTGAACTTAATTCCCTTAGGACCCGAGGATGCATGCCATCTGGGCCAGGTGCCTTGTCTATTTTTAATTTATTTAGTCTTGCCTTCACTTCTTCCTGCATTAAGTATTTAATATTACAGTTAGAAGATTGAGACTCTTCCGCCTCTGTAGTTTGCAACAGTGCTGTTTCTTTTGTGAAGACAGAAGCAAAGAAAGCATTTAATAACTCTGCCTTACCTTGGTCATCCACCATTGAGTTCCCATCCTCATCCTTTAGGAGTCCTATACAGTCAACCTTTCTTTTTTTAGAGTTAATGTACTTGTAAAACTTTTTTGGGTTAGATTTGATATCCTTAGCGATTTGTTTTTCAGCTTCAATCTTTGCCTGCCTAATTTCTTTTTTACAATTTTTATTGCACTCCTTATAATTGCTTAGTGCAGCCTCGGTCCCCTCCTGTTTTAAGACCTTATAGGCATTCTTTTTCCTCTTCATTTTATCTTTAACCTTTCTATTCATCCATAGAGGCCTTTTTTTATTCCTAGACATTTTGTTTCCATATGGGATATACATACTACAGTATTGATTGAGTATAAGTTTAAAAGCTTGCCATTTCCCTTCAGTGTCTTCCCCTTGTAGTACATTATCCCAGTTCACCAAACTTAGTGCCTGCCTAATTTGAGTGAACTTTGCTTTTCTAAAGTTCATAGTTTTAGTGGTCCCGCTGCCCCGTGGCCTATCAGTCACCAGCTCAAACGTTATCATGTTGTGATCACTATTTCCCAAATGTTCTTGAACCTGCACACTTGATACATTATCTGGTCTATTAGAAATGATCAGATCCAGTAACGCATTCCCCCTAGTTGGTTCAGTTACCATTTGAGTCAAGTAATTGTCCTGTAGTGCTGCCAGAAATCTGCTGCTTTTACCAGAATGGGTAGCCTCAATACTCCAGTCAATGTCTGGAAAGTTGAAGTCGCCCATAATTATGACCTCATTTTTACCTGCAGCTTTTTCAATCTGCTGTAGTAATCGCAGTTCTGCAGCTTCATTAATAAGAGGTGGCCTGTAGCATACCCCAATAAGCAATTGGCAACTTTTATTTCCACCATGAATATTTACCCAAACGGACTCCACATCTTCGCAATCTTCCTCCATCTCATCGTTGAGGACAGCTGTAAGAGAATTCTTAACAAAGAGACAAACCCCTCCACCTTTTTTCCCTGTTCTATCCCTCCTAAACTACAAGCCAGATAACTAGAGATTAAGATGTTAGGGGGGTTGGGGGTCCTGGGGTGCCTCTTAGTCTAACAGTAATCAGTGTGGGACGGCTGGGGTAGGAGGGATGGAGGGGCACAATTTGGTGTCTCAGCCTTGGGTGCTGGAGGACCTTGTCCCGGCTCTGCATATCCCTGTCGATCCAGAGGAAGGTGAAAAACCCTTACAAGGCATGGTCAATTTAGCATCAAAAGGGAAAGCATTCCTTCCTGACTCCAGATGGCAATCAGATAAAATCCCTGGATCAACATCATTGCGCATTACCTAGTAATTGTAGCCATGGATGTCTTTCAACGTAAGGAAAGCATCTAAGCCCCCTTTAAATGCAGGTATAGAATTTGCCAGAACTACTTCCTGTGGCAATGCATTCCACATCTTAATCACTTTTACTGTAAAGAACCCTTTCATAAATAAATGGCTAAAACGTTTTTCCTCCATGCGCAGATCATGTCCTCTAGTCCTTTGAGAAGGCCTAGGGACAAAAAGCTCATCCGCCAAGCTTTTATATTGCCCTCTGATGTATTTATACATGTTAATTAGATCCCCTGTAAGGTGTCTTTTCTCTAGACTAAATAAAACCAGTTTATCTAACCTTTCTTGGTAAGTGAGACCTTCCATCCCACATATCAATTTTGTTGCTCATCTCTGCACCTGCTCTAAAACTGCAATATCTTTCCTGTAATGTGGTGCCCAAAACTGAATTCCATATTCCAGGTGTTGCCTTACTAGAGAGTTAAACGGGCAATATTATGCTAGCATCTCAAGTTTTTATTTCCCTTTTAATGCATCCCAAAATTTTTGTTAGCTTTAGCTGCAGCGGCTTGGCATTGAGTAAGATTATTTAACTTGTTGTCGATGAGTACTCCTAACTAAGTCCTTCTCCAAGTCTGATGTCCCCAACTGTATCCCATTTATTTTGTATGGTGCTAGACCATTGGTATGCCCAAAATGCATGACTTTACATTTTGCAACATTGAATTTCATCGAGTTGATGATTCTGCACAATTTTGTATCATCTGCAAAAATAGCAACATTGCTTACTACTGCATCTACTAGGTCATTAACCACTTGAGGACCACAGTCTTTCTACCCTTAAGGACCAGAGCCTTTTTTTCCATTCAGACCACTGCAGATTTAACTGTTTATTGTTCGGTCATACAACCTACTATATAAATGAATTGTCCCTCCTTTTCTTGTCACTAATACAGATTTCTTTTGGTGCTACCAAAAGTCTCAAAATGACCTGTGAAATCCTAAAGGTACTCATTGGACTTAGGGCCCCTTAGCACACCTAGGCTGCAAAAAAGTGTCACATGTGGTATCGCCGTACTCAGGAGAAGTAGTATAATGTGTTTTGGGGTGTATTTTTACACTTACCCATGCTGGGTGGGAGAAATATCTCTGTAAATGGACAATTGTGTGTAAAAAAAAAAAAATCAAAACATTGTCATTTACAGAGATATTTCTCCCACCCAGCATGGGTATGTGTAAAAATACACCCCAAAACACATTATACTACTCCTGAGTACGGCGATACCACATGTGTGACACTTTTTTGCAGCCTAGGTGCGCTAAGGGGCCCAACGTCCTATTCACTGGTCATTTTGAGGCATTTGGTTTCTAGACTACTCACAGTTTAGGGTGCCTTAAATGCCAGGGCAGTATAGGAACCCCACAAGTGACCCCATTTTAGAAAGAAGACACCCCAAGGTATTCCATTAGGTGTATGGTGAGTTCATAGAAGATTTTATTTTTTGTCACAAGTTAGTGGAAAATGACACTTTGTGAAAAAACAATAAAAATCAATTTCCGCTAACTTTTGTCCAAAAATAAAATCTTCTATGAACTCGTCATACACCTAACGGAATACCTAGGGGTGTCTTCTTTCTAAAATGGGGTCACTTGTGGGGTTCCTATACTGCCCTGGCATTTTAGGGGCCCAAAACCGTGAGGAGTAGTCTGGAAACCAAATGCCTCAAAATGACTGTTCACGGTGTCAGGAACCGGCCCGCGGCACGCCTGCGTATACGGTTCCCGACTGCGGGTTTGACCAGATCAAGCGGGGAGCAGCCTTATTTAAGCTACAAACAAGGCTGTGACCCCCCAGAACACTTCTCATTGCCACCCCTAGCGGTTCGCTAGACACGTCCCCTCAGCTGTCGAGGGCTAAACACGCAATCTGCGTTTTCGTATTTGGATCAGCTTTGCGCTTAGGCCGAATACGAGAACGCCACGCACCCACACACAGTTGCAATCTTACACTGTAATGAAGCAAAACCACTAACAGTCGTTCCGAACGATACTGTTAGCCACTCTGCTGTCGCTACTCGCACTGGCGTTTTTCGTACGTTGGGTCAGCTGCGCGCTTTAGGCCAACGTATGACAAACGCCCCCACACACAATGCAATTACAATTTCATATGGTAGTGTTGCTCAAGCGTACGAATAGGCATGGACTATACACAGTTGCACTTCAATCTCTTCTAGGCTATGAGTGTTAGTTTAGCACAGCAGAAGTCAAGCTTATTAAATAATGATTTAATATTCCATAAAAACATAGAACAATGCAGAACTTAATATATACAAAAGATTACAAAAAGACAAAGTAAAAATGTTACAAGATAAAAGTTACAAAAATAAAAGGTTACAAAGATAACACACACGGATATTTGCGTAAAAATAAAAATGGGGATTAAAAACGTTACCAACTTGAAGGTCTCAACGTTGTCGGCAGGAGCATGCCGCTTGTTCGACCAGAAGTCGAGATCATCTCTAGCTATGCGCTATCTCCAAGAGAAGATCTTTATTAGGTATCTGCCTCTGCTTTTTATACTCTGAGCTACGCCTGGAGGCTGCAACTTCCTTGGGGAGGGGAGGAACTAGGTTTTAATTAAATCTCAGACATTCCATTTCCAGGTAAAAGTCTATACATCAAAGATTGTGAAGTGAGGCTTTTCACCTCCACGAATAATTTAATTTCCTCTTAGTGAAATAGTTTTTCTTCACCACAAGTTGACATGTGTAAGACTTTTCCTGACTAGGCTTGCTTTGTGTATTGAGACAATGGGCTGTCTCCTGGGTTCAAAAAGCCAGGCAGATAATCCCATTAGCACTCTCAGAGGAACTGCATACAGAAACTCAAAGCACCTCATATGGTCAAGACAATCACCCATTTCCCTGCCCCAAGCAACTCAAGGTAACAGCTCCCTTCTGGCAGACCTACACGGAACACAGGCAGAAAAATGAAAGAATATGTTCCTTTATTCCTAACATCATCAGCACCCCAATATATCACCACACAGGGGTATAAGCATCTGCAAATTTTGATGATAGGTGGTCTGAGGGGGCAAATTTTGTGGAACTTGTCATAAGCAGGGTGGCCTCTTAGATGACAGGTTGTTTTGGGCCTGATCTGATGGATAGGAGTGCTAGGGGGACAAGAGGTGATTGATGGGTGTCTCAGGGGGTGGTTAGAGGGGAAAATAGATGCAATCAATGCACTGGGGAGGTGATCGGAAGGGGGTCTGAGGGGGATCTGAGGGTTTGGCCGAGTGATCAGAAGCCCACACAGGGCAAATTAGGGCCTGATCTGATGGGTAGGTGTGTAAGGGGGTGACAGGTGGTGACAGGAGGTGATTGATGGGTGTCTCAAGGTGTGATTAGAGGGGGGAATAGATGCAAGCAATGCACTGGTGAGGTGATCAGGGCTGGGGTCTGAGGGTGTGGGTGGGTGATTGGGTGCTCTAGGAGCAGATAGAGGTCTGATCTGATGGGTAGCAGTGACAGGTGGTGACGGGGGGATTGATGGGTAATTAGTGGGTGTTTAGAGGAGAGAACAGATGTATACAAAGCACTTGGGAGGTGATCTGATGGCGGGTCTGCGGGCGATCTGATGGTGTGGGTGGGTGATCAGATTGCCCACAAGGGGCAGGTTAGGGGCTAATTGATGGGTGGCAGTGACAGGGGGTGATTGATGGGTGATTGACAGGTGATCAGTGGGTTATTACAGGGGGGTTAGATGCATACAGTACACGGGGGGGGGGGGGTCTGGGCAGAATCTGAGGGGTGGAGGGGTGATCAGGAGCCCCCAGGGGGCAGTTTAGGGCATTAAAAAAATAGCGTTGACACATAGTGACAGGGAGTGATTGATGGGTGATTAGGGGGTGATTGGGTGCAAACAGTGGTCTGGGGGGTGGGCAAGGAGGTCTGAGGGGTGCTGTGGGCGATCAGGGGGCAGGGGGGGGCAGATTAGTGTGTTTGGGTGCAGACTAGGATGGCTGCAGCCTGCCCTGGTGGTCCCTCGGACACTGGGACCTCCTGGGCAGGAGGCAGCCTGTATAATACGCTTTGTATACATTACAAAGCGTATTATACGCTTTGCATGTGGCGATCGTGAGGTTAACAACCCGCTGTCGCTTCCGAACGGCCGGCGGGTTGTCGCCGCAGGTGGGCGGAGCCAGTTGCTGGGGGAAGCGCGCGTCACCAGTGACGCAATCGCTCCCCGCACATGCCGAAAGGACGCAACGCCGATGGGCGTATTGCGGTCCTTTCGGCGTCCACTTTGCTGCCGCCCATCGGCTGTGGGCGGTCGGCAAGTGGTTAATAAATAAATTGAAGAGCACTGGACCCAGTACAGACCCCTGTGGGACCCCACTGCTAACAGTCACCTATTTTGAGTATGATCCATTGACCACAACTCTTTGTTTTCTGTCCATTAGCCAGTTCCGTATCCATGCACACAGACTCTTCCCCAGTCCTTGCATCCTCAACTTTTGCACCAGACTTTTGTGTGGAACAGTGTCGAAGGCAATTTTATCAAATTAACATATACCAGTATTAGTGTTTGCAAACTACACAATAGTATGTATTTGTACTTGTCACTGGATGTCCTAACTGTACAGTGTGTTGAACTGTTCATGTATCTGTGCTCCCCATTATTGTATGATTTTGTACTACATGCAGCATTACGGAAGATGTTGGTGTTATATAGGGTTTCCTCTGGGCACTCTGATTTCCGGTTTCCTCCCAGCTCCCACATCCCAAAAACATACAGATAAATTAATTTGCTCCCTCCTAAAGGCTGGTTCACACAGGCTTCTGCTGAGCTTCTGCTCAGCGTCTTGTTCAAACGTTCTGTTTTTTTTTTTTTTTTCAAGAATGCCAGCGTTTAACAGCTAAGTTTTAATGGCTTTTGAAGGCTTTCAGGAAAGCATTGCGTTTCTTGGGATTTTGCAGGAAGTATAGGGAAAGGCTGGGCCCCTATTCACTTGAATGGGATCCCCAAAAATGCTACTTTTAAAAGCAAAACGTTTGTATCATACATACACTTCACTTTACATAAATTGGCTCTAGATTACGATACGTACATTGACATATGACTATGGAAGAATTAGATTGTGAGCCCCTCTGAGGGACAGTAAAGTGACAAGACAATATACTCCAGTGCTGCGGAATATGTCACCGCTATAGTAATAATGCTAAATAATGATAATATAAACAGAAAAAGAAAAGATTGTCTCAAATGAGGTATATGTTAATTTAAAGGGCACATTGGCCATAAACTATATCTCCCACAATGCACTTCTGCCCTTAAAGTGCAGTATTTCTACTTCAGTGTTTCACAGTTGTTTTTTTAGTAAGCAAACCGGGAAGATCAGAGGAAAAAATAAAATCAAGATCAACTTACCCAGGGCTTCCTCCAGCCCCTGGCAGGCGATATGTCCTTCGCCACAGCTCTGGTGTCCCTTCTGTTGCAGATGCCGACCTTGCTAGGTCAGCATCTTCTGCGCCTGTGCAAGCGCGCTCACGTTCGTGCTTACGTGGCCTGGAGCTTTCTGAGCACGCACATGAATTCTGTACCTGCGCAGAACACTTCCAGCCACTGGATCGTGACCACGAGCGCTGTGGCTGCGCACTTGCACAGGTGCAGAAGATTCTGACCTGGCAAGGTCGGCATCTGCAACGGAAGGGACCCCATGACACCAGAGCTGCAGCAAGGGACATATCGGCTGCCAGGGGCTGGAGGAAGCCCTGGGTAAGTAGATCTTGATTTTTTATTTTCCTCGGATGTGTCCTTTAAAAAAACATCAACTATTAACCACTTAAGGACCAGGGGATTTTCCTATGATCGGTGCTGCGTGGGCTCTCCAGCCAGCAGCACATATCAGGATTGAGCAAGGGCGACCAGACCCCCCCCCTTTTTTTCCCCACTAGGGGGATGTCCTGCTGGGGGGGGGGGGTCTGATCGCCGCCGGCTATTTCTGCTTAGCTGGGGGGAGAGGGGGGCTCCTCAAAGCCCCCCTCCGCAGCTTTATCGTGCCTTCCTCCCCTCCTTCCCCTGGGCGGCGCAGGACGGCGCTGCTTCCTGCGCCGCCTCTGATAGGCTTCAGCCTATCAGATGCCGTCGATTACCGGCCAATCAGAGGCCGGGGATCTCCGACCCCCCCCCACCGTCACTATCTGCGCCATTAATTACCAATCTCTCCACTGTTATCACTGCTTGTGATGCTTGGGCTACATCTGGTGCCCAAATTGTTAATTGAGCACCATTATAGCCTCAATTAACATTGTAGGCTATGGCAGCACCTACATTTCCAGCAGGTAGCCTAATTTCTGACTTCCATTTTTGATATAGTCACGTTTACAAAATAGAAAGCTTTGCATGACTTGTTTCGTAACAGTACTTCTTTTTGGCAATGGATGAAGGATTCTACTTGCCTTGTTTAAGCTTAATACAGAGTCCATATACAAAGCTAGAGAGAGAAGACCTTTTTATTGTTGACTATGTTATAGAGTACAAGTAGAACAAATAGCCTGTTACTTTTTGTCTGGTTAGATAATAGGAGTGCTGAGTTAAGCCCACTATCAGATGGGCCTAAAGCCTAGTACACACATCCGATCCTGAGTGACCAATTGTACCACTTCCTTGGAGTATGAGAGCTTACCTACACAAGCTGTTCAAAGTAGCCAAAATCTGTTGGTCTTCGTCCTACATGGAAGTGGTAAAATTGGCTAATTCAAGATTGGCTGTGTGTATGCAATGTGGCAAACTGATAAGATTCAGATCAGAGAGGTAATCATCTGAGAGGTATTAAATCTCCCCATACACTGCACATAGATTTTCAATGGCGTTAAACCTAAAATGTATCAAACCGCAGCATAGCACTGTTCGATACAGTGCAACGCTATGGGCTGTCCACTGCTCCCCTGCCACCTCCAATCAATTGTAATGTTCGATTTTTGCAGCTAATCAGTCAAATTTACAATTGATGTGGCATGTTGCGCTATACATTTTTAAAGATTGGATCACATCCGCACCAATGGATTCGACGTGCTGTGACCACCCCTGGAGTCACAGGGATTCGTGCTTAATCAGTTGAAAGGGTCCGCACCGTCTAAAATATAAGTATTTATTCAAGCTCTTTAAAACATCATAGGCAAAGATAAAATGTGTGCCGGGTCACCATTGACGCACGGCGTTTCGGATACACTCCTTCCTCAGAATGGTTCCAATGCACACTGTGAATGCGCTATACATTTTTAGGCAGATTTGATCAGAGTATTGGAGTTTGCCAGGAAAATTTGATGCATGTATGCTTAGGTTTTGTAAACTATTAATATCTGACTAATATTCAGTGCAGGAAGCGGATCCTAATAATTAACCACTTAAGGACCAGGGGTGTTTTGCAGGATCTGTGCTGCGTGGGCTCTCCAGCCTGCAGCACAGATCAGGATTTAGCCAGGGCGATCAGACTTGCCCCCTTTTTTCCCCACTAGGGGGGTGAACTGCTGGGGGGGTCTGATCGCCGCCGGCTTGCTGCGCTTTACGGTGGGGGGGCTCTTCAAAGCCCCCCTCCGCAGCGTTTTCGGCGCTCCCTGCCTTCCCGTCCCTCCCTCTCCCTCCATGAGCTGCGCAGGACGGATATCCATCCTGCGCATTGAAGGATAGGCTTCAGCCTATCATATGCCGGCGATCCACTGCCAATCAGAGGCCGGGGATCGCCGATCTACGTCATGGCGCTGCTGCGCAGCAGCACCGTATGATGTAAACAGCGGGGATTTCTTCCCCGCATGTTTACATTTTGCCGGCGAGCCGCGATCGGCGGCTCTCCGGCTGTTCACGGAGACACCCTCCGTGAACTGACATGGAAAGGCCGCTGCGGCCGTTTCCATGGGAAACCACTTAAGACCTGCCGACGCCTATGGGCTAATAGGATCTGTTTGCTGTGTTGCGACAAACTGAACATAGTGCCCTGAACTGCTTCGTTTTTTTGTGGATGCGTTGCCTATAGCCACATATGGTGCAACACATCTGCCTGCAAACGTGACGCTAAAATGGAGCAAACATTGAACTGTCTGCTCCGCTCTCTGCGCCGAACAAACCCATTACAAGTGAGAACCAAGCCTTAAGCTGGACTTCTACATTTTACATTTTTTTTCTATATTTTCATTAGTCAATATTTTTTATTTAATGTTATATCTAACCTAAAAAAAATATCAAGTAGTGTCTGAAAGTAGTTGGTCACCATAAAACCTGGAATAATGAAGAAATGCCATCATAGAAGTTTGGTACTTACATATTAAGCTGTCCAGGCAGTTACACACTCAGACAGGGGTCACACTTGTCTTTCAGTTTTCTACACTTTTCAGAAAACTGAAAGACAAGTGTGACCCCTGCCTTACAAAAGCTAATGTAATTGATAGAGAAAACTGACAAATTGCGCAAGAGGTCATTTTTTTTTTTCCTGTGCGTGAAATCTGCATCCAAGTGTGACCCAGCCAACATAAGTTCTCAGTTTTTCTGTGCAGAAAACACACACAAAAGCTGACAAGTGCAACCCAGGAAAAGTGTATACAATGTTTCAACCCCTTCAGCATCTCAGATTACAGCTTGTACTCTAGTTCAGTAGAGGTGCTATGGCGCCTCTTAGTGGAAAAAATAAAAGGTTCAAATGAATATACATAATAAATTACAACACAAAACTAAAGATACAGGAAACATCATTTAAATTTGAAAAAAAAATACCTGAAGGAACACTTAAGTCATGCAAAAAAAAAAAAAAAAGTTTTACTCACCTGGGCTTCCACCAGCCCCCTGCAGCTGTCTGGTGCCCTCGCAGTCTCCATCAAATGCTCCTGTCCCCCGCCGGCAGCCACTTCCGGTTTCGGCGACAGGCTGGGAACACGAGTGATTCTTCACGTTCCTGGCCGCAATAGCAGTATAGAGGGAGCTCTTGCGTGGACACTGGACAGCTGCAGGGGGCTGGTGGAAGCCCCAAGTGAGTAAAGGTACGTACACACGTCAGATAAAAGTCTTTGGAAAATGAAAGTTCACAGACCAATTTTACCCCCTTTCATGTAGTATGAGAGCCATACCTTCACAATCTATTCTATGGAGCTGAACTCCCCATCAGATAAAAATCTTTGCAAGATGCTGCACACAAAGATGCTGTACACATGCAACAGATCAGTATCTGCAAAAGATCTGTTCCTGCAAAAGATTCATTCCTGCAAAATGCATTCATAGTCTATGATATCTGCAGATCCCATACACACCTTGTTTAATGGACATTCATCTGCAGATCAGACAATTATCTGCCGATCTGAAGATCCAACCTGGTGGATCTGATCTGCAGATAATTGACTGTTTAACAAGGTGTGTATGAGATCTGCAGATATCATAGACTATGAATGCGTTTTGCAGGAATGGATCTTTTGCAGGAACAGATCTTTTGCAGATACTGATCTGTTGCATGTGTACAGCGGTCTTTGTGTGCAGCATCTTGCAATGATTTTTATCTGATGGGGAGTTCAGCTCCATAGAATAGACTGTGTAGAGTATGGCTCTCATTCTACATGAAAGGGGGTAAAATTGGTATGTGATCTTTCATTTTCCAAAGGCTTTTATCGGACGTGTGTACCCACCTTAAACCTTTTTTTTTTTTTTTTTGCAGGTCTTAAGTGTCCTTTTAAAGGAACATTACTGATTACCGTACCATGTTTTTTTCAATTAAGATAGGAAATGTTTGGGAAGTGCTGTTAAGTACTGGTGTATACATTTCCCAGGCAACCTCTTTGTTTACTGTTATCAAAATACTTTAACACTTTACTGATGCCAAAACTGACGGCAATTTATTATGTAAGTAAATGTGTTCGTTCTTTGATGCACTGTAAATTCATATGAACAATTTATTTATTCCACTAAGAGGCGCTACAGCACCTCTATTAAACAAGATTACATGCTGTAATCTGAGACTGACACTGAAGGGATTGAAACATTGTATACACCTTTCTTAAGTGTGTAACTGCCTGGACTGCTTACTATGTAAGTACCAAAGGATTTATGGTCAAACACAATTGGTAAGATTGCTGATTTATGAGCATTCACCATTACATAGAGCATCACTTGGGCATCCGCTCTGACCTCCATCCATCCAGTGCAAATGCAAGTAGGTAATGCCTTCACTGTACAATTACAGAATTATACAGTGTAGAACAGCAGCAGTTTACTGGTCTTACATGTGTGGTTCTCATTGTCTGTAAAGGTGGCCACTAGCAATCCAATTTTTAGCAAAAATCATTTGAGCGATCAGATTCTGATCGGAAGTGAAATATCGTGATACATTGTTCAATACATCATTAACAAACCAATCTTTGCTTCCTATCTATCACAACCAACAAGAAAATCCAAATTTTGTTTCTGTTTTAATAATCATTCGTAATCGATTGCACCCATCAACAGAGATCATTTACAACTGGTCTGATCACATCCGATTAGAATTATCTGATCGCTCTAAGTATTTTTCGCTAGAAATTGGACCATTAGGGGCCGCCTTAAGTTTTAACAGTTTTCCAAGGATTAGTCAGAAACCTGTATAACCTATTTATCTCACCAAATGAGTTTTTCCTTGGCTGGATGTGGCCATATACGCTGGCATAGGAATAGCTGTTGTAAAGGGTTGCTGCTAAAACAGGACCTCTGATGCAGCAAGCCCAAGGAAGGCCCTGCATCGGCCACTGCTTATTTATATGTACCACTATAAAGCGGATGCAGTACTTCACTGTGCTCGGGAATCTCTCACTGTGACTGTCCTTGGTAAACCTGTATTGGCAGAATAGTGAAGTGTATTCCTAATATAAACTTTTCAGTTTTTCCCATGGCTCTAGCTATGCCATTGATCATATAATCGCAACTGCGAGCTGTAACTTCTTTGCAATGTGGTTTATGACAGCCATAGGGATTCTTTGTATAAGAATGAATGTCGACTATCCTGTTGCATTTGTGGAGACCCAAGTACTAATAATGTTTTTCTAAACTCTAGTGGCAGTAAAAGATGAACTGGCAGTGGAACCATCCACTAATATATCAATGAAGTAATGTAGTTGACTGACACACAACCCAGTAACTAATAAGTGTAAGAAACTATACGTTGGTTGCTATTGTCAACAACACTACACCTTTGTTCCGGCACCAGCAACTCATTAGAGCTGCAACTCACAGGAAGTGAGATAACTTGACTCTCATCACAGCAACAGCATAGGAGATAGAACTTCTTAGGCGTCCTCAAAGTTTAGGAGTTTATTCAGTAAACCGATATACAGTACATGTGGTTACATCTTAGCGAAGCAGTTTGTTCTGTAGTAAGTCCTTTGCGTTACAGCTCTTGGTTCCATTCCTGGTGAATGGTAACCAGCCTTTATCTTCTGTCTATACTACGTTACATCTATATACAGCATACAGTTAGATACGATGACAAGACATATAAATAAAAGTAAAGGGTGGAAGCCAGCAGTCACAGGAAGCAGAAGTGCCTCTTAGTAGCCCGTCATCTGCTTTAGTACCGATCACTAATGCGTTAAATGTGACATCACACATCGCCGGCTACTGCCTGTTAAAACCTCGTGGTATAATGACAGGCACGGTCTTTACAGCGCATGCCCGAACTATCACCTAGATATCTTACAGTTCTAAGAACTGTAAGAGACCATTTTGTTTACTGTTCTAGCGAGAAAGTTTTCATAACAATGGTTCATATTTGTTGTTTGTCAGCTAGTCTGGCCTATGCCCTGGCTATCTATGATTCAGCCTTGGCTGTTCTATGTAAGGCAAAGTACACACATGCGACAACGATCGTTCGTTGAGAACGACGAACGAGCTTTTAATTGATGAAAGAACGACCTGAGTAAAGTTAGTTTTTAAATGTGTGTAACGATCTGATCGTTAGAATGAACGTTACATCACGTAAAGCAACTATTGCGCCTGCGCATAAAAATGAGAAGTTTCAGGGAGAAATGGTGAAATGCGCATGTCAAGCCTAGTACGAACGACAGTTTGCAACGATGTACTACTTTTGCAAACGATCATCGTTGGTTAAAATCCGCCGAGACAGAACTTTCTTTTGTAGCGACTTGGCTCGTTCGTCGTTTGCCTTAATAGTCGGTGGTTCGTTTTTTGTAACGATCGTCGTTAGTAAAGATCGGGGAACGATCGTTACAAACGACTATAGTCGCATGTGTGTACGCACCTTAAGACACACAACCATGTTCCAGTGTATCTAGAAATGCTGGTTAAAGGGAGACTCTGCAAATCAAGTCTTTTAACTAACCTCAGTTGAAGTAACTGAGGCCTACGAATTCAATCATATAATACTTAAATTCTAACAATAAGCAGCACACTCACTGCATCCTTCCTGTTCTCCTTTAATATTTTGAACCACAAGTCATTGTGTGGATGAACATTTCAGTAAAACTTTTACCTTGGGTTTGGAAGAACTATGGTACATTATAAAGCGCACAGCTATAATTGTAGAGTAGTTATCTAAATAATAGATTTAACTGGAGGGATTGGTTGGGATAATCCAGCTCATACAATTTTTTTTTTTTTTTTTTTTTTAATTTTATTTTCTGATCTTTGTGAAATGTGATAATAATAAATGACCACACATCAGAGGTCTCTAATGCAAATGAGCAAAAACAAATATCAAAATGCTGATTCCATAAGAACTGGAACTTGCAGAGCCTCATACACATGCTTGAGCCTATGGGCTAGCAGCACATCTGTACAGCATTGAACTGTCAGACCCGATCTCTGCAGGCAACAGTAATTGTGATTGTGTATGGATGCACCTTAACTGGCAAATTCTTGTTAAGTGGACACTATATCCGTAAGGACAGTCCCTATATATGTAACAACAGAGTTGGTCACTCTAATATAAAAACAGACTAATTAGTCAAGTAGAGTGCCCCTTTAGACATCTCTTGGTGTGGAGAAATGCATATCTATATACTTCATAAATTCTTGTGGAGGTCTTTGCTTATCCCCCACTCTGACATTTGTCTGAGTGGTGTAGCTATTCCACTTGCAATTACTCACACACAATGATCGAGAACAGTTGTATTACTATAGCTCAGTCGATGTGTCAAATTACACTAGACCTGCGTAGTATAAGTGCACATACAGCTGTTCGCTAATAATGGCTGAGGACATATAGAAAAGAGGTGCTATGTTACAAGGTGCTTGTATATGAGGTTTCTGACATGTTTCACCCTAACGGCTTTATCAAAGAAGTGCTATACATATATACAGTTGCAAGAAATTACACCCCCCACCACCAGAATGTCCCCCAGCAAAACGCCCCAGTTAGAGCTGAAGCACCCTGTTCGGTGCACACAAAGACTACAAGAGCACTCAAAGAGAGGGTGCTGGAGCACATAGGTGATATTAAACATAAAAACGACACAGCGATAGCGAGGCATATGAACCTTGTGCACCCCCAGTCAAGATTTGATATCCGTTTTTGGGGGGTCCAACATTGGAGGAAAAGCTTAAGAGGAGGGAACCTGGATAGGAAATTGACACAAATTGAGTCACAGTGGATATATCGTCTGGACTCAATAGCACCAAATGGGCTGAATGAGGATTTTAATCTAGCCTGTTTCTTGTAGTGTCTTGTGTATGGGTCTATAATTATGACCAAATGGTCTATGTGTAACCCTGATTGTACCGAAGGTCAGGCCTCAGGGCCAGGTATGTGTCCACAACACTATCCAAATGATTAACATCTGTAATGAGTGATATTTGTTATGCCTTTCATATCCCCTGTCCCAAATAAAGGAATGTGCCATTGTAAATTGCCATGGTATATACTTGACAGGTTGTTTTATGGCATATCTGCACATCATTGACCCCAATGTGATCATTCTGAAGGTTAGATAAAAACAATTCATATGGGGTCAGATCCTCTAATAATATCCTCATTGGGGAAGTCACACTGTTCAATCAGGCGAATGAGCTCCAGCTGCTTGCAGGAGATGATCCTGTATATATGATGTGGGCAGTGTGATATGTATGGCATAGAGCACAAACGTGCTTTCCCCCTTGGATACACTTTATGTGGGACACATACGCTTGATGCAATTGCATCTCTGCGCCCTGGTTGCCATGGCGATATGTAGGACGCAATATAAGCTATGGGCGGACGCGCTGGTCACATGATGCGCGTCCGCATCCTTGGATACTGCCCACACGGCTGTTTGTGTGCGTCCTCGGTTGCTATGGAAGGCGTGGGCTACGTGCGCAGCCTGGGTGGAGAAACATGGGCGAGACTACGCATGACGGCGTCCTTGGTGACGGCCGTAACGGCGCGGCCGGATGTGACGTTGGTTGTCCAACGGAAGCGCCTCCTTGCCAGTGCCCAGCCCACTACCAAACGCCACAGCGCTCGACACAGGGCTGACCACCTACAGGTACCATATGCATTTTATACAGGAGTACCATGTAAGTAGCATACTGCATATATGTAAGACACCCGCCCTCAGGGCGGAGCATTGATCCTCCCAGTATTTAAACATGCACCGAACAGGGTGCTTCAGCTCTAACTGGGGCGTTTTGCTGGGGGACATTCTGGTGGTGGGGGGTGTAATTTCTTGCAACTGTATATATGTATAGCACTTCTTTGATAAAGCCGTTAGGGTGAAACATGTCAGAAACCTCATATACAAGCACCTTGTAACATAGCACCTCTTTTCTATATGTCCTCAGCCATTATTAGCGAACAGCTGTATGTGCACTTATACTACGCAGGTCTAGTGTAATTTGACACATCGACTGAGCTATAGTAATACAACTGTTCTCGATCATTGTGTGTGAGTAATTGCAAGGGGAATAGCTACACCACTCAGACAAATGTCAGAGTGGGGGATAAGCAAAGACCTCCACAAGAATTTATGAAGTATATAGATATGCATTTCTCCACACCAAGAGATGTCTAAAGGGGCACTCTACTTGACTAATTAGTCTGTTTTTATATTAGAGTGACCAACTCTGTTGTTACATATATAGGGACTGTCCTTACGGATATAGTGTCCATTTATTGTTTTCCCTCAATCGTTTACTCGGATAGTGTATGTGTAAATTCTTGTTAAGCCCCCACAAATTCCAGTTCCTCTCTATCTACAATTTACATAAGTCAGTGTTTTTCAGTCCATCTGTAGTTTCTATATCGCTTTATACAAAGGCTTCCCCCATTTGGAAAAAACTCTACTATCTCATTAAAACCCTTTGATAGGTCTGAAGATTGCAGGTGGCATAATGTGTTTGCATTTGAGGTTGTTTTCTTTAGCTTGCATCTCTTTAGCCTTATAGCATATTCAGACATAAAACTAGTCACCTGGTCTGGTCATGTGTGAGATCTTAACAGACTTTGTGAGAGGAGTCCTGTTAGGCTAGTAACACACCAGGACGTTGCGTTTAGGGGACGTTATAGGGCACATAACGTGCCCCTAACGCAACGCCTGGTGCTGTCTGGTGTGGACGTCGGAGTGAGCCGTGTTGTGCAGCTCACTCTGGCGTCCGTGATGCGTACTCTTGGACGCATGCGGCATCACGTGGTCCCGCCTGGCCAAACGCCGCACAGAGCGGCCGCTCCAGGAAGTAAACCCTGCACGTTACTGAGTGCAGTGAATATTAATTAGCCATGTGCCCGGCCGCTCTCCCCTCCTCCCCAACATGACTGAGCATGTGCAAACAGTCTAACGCGGCTCAGCCGCGTAGAACGCACAGCATGCAGCACTTTGCTGCGTTACAATGTAACGCAACGTGGGCAGTGTGAACAGCCCAGTTGTGTTACATTGCTGTGCGTTGGGGGAGCGTTACAGGCTGCACTAACGTGCGCCTGTAACGTCCCTGTGTGCAAGAAGCCTTAGGGCAAAGTGACTGGGCAGGTTGGATTACCTTGCTGGTTGTAACTTTTTTTCTCTTATAAGCTGGAGCCTGGAGCCAGCATTTTTTTTTTTGCGCACACTGCTTTACCTCCCTTCTCTATGACTAACTGGACTTGTTCTGCCAAGATGAGCTGTGTGTATAGCAGCTGGTTAGTACAATTATGCTTTCATGGCTATAGCTGCTATAGATGAATAGAGAATGAGCTTGTGATATTCTAATCAAGTCTCTCCAGTTACTAAGCTAAACAGAGGAAATATCTGTGCATACACCACTATAACCATCTCATACTGATTAGAATCTGTTATACAGTAGTGATCTTGAATTTACTAGTGTACAACTACCTGTGCTTTGTGAAGCCTGTATTTGTGCATGACAAAATCAGTATACTATTAAATGGTATATACTACAAACTGATAATAAAGCACAAAAAGGTTCACCTTTCGGTAAAATAATCCTGTTTATGTACTCTCACGTTCATTGTTCTGATTTCCTTCCATGAACCAAAAGCTTAGCTGCTCCCACAATTGCTTCTTGATAATTTATTTATGTTTGAAGGTATATTTGTGGGAGAAGCTTGATGTGGTTTTACATGTGTTTTATAGCATTACAGAATATATCTTAGTGAATATAAATGTGTAAAATAAACACCACTAAAGATTGACTAAATACTTCTTTCCATAAAAAAGAAGAAGAAGAAATTCAGTAATTTGGTAAAGTTACTTGTGGCTAATTTTAAACAATGTTTATCATGTGCAGATTTTCACCAAGTGTTTTTAATTATCACTTCACAGTATTTTGACTGATCTGTCTGTTTCAGAATTGGTAACATACTGTTTTCAGTGGAGACACAAACAACAGAAGAAAGGACACAATTGTACCATGCGGAGATGGATTCTCTCTATAAGGATCTCACTGCAAAAGGAAAAGTACTGGCTCTTTCCACAGAGCTAGGGGTAAGCTTTGATTTGATTTTTATCTGTTTATTTATTGTGTTTACCAAAATGTTGAACTTAAAGAGAACGAGATCTGGATGCGGACGTAGTTATTTCCCTTGACACTGAAGCAAAAAAAAAAAAATGCTATAATGCATTGTATGTGTAGTACAGATAATTAATATAACATTAGTATAAAAAAAAAAAAAAAAAAAAAAAAGTCTATTTTCAGTAATATAGTTTTTTAAACAAGCATCATTCTGTCATATTTGCCATTTACAAACTATACTCCATTTTAAACTATAAAACAAAGCAGAGCTAATGGCCCTTTGAATTACCATGCAGTAAAAACCTTATCTGAAGCTCTCTCACTGTTTCTTTGATGTATAAATGCTTCAGAAAACAGGACTGTCTTCAACCCAAGTTGTGTCAAGAGCTCAGAGAAATTCTTTTGTATAGATAACTGAAGTTTAACTCTTCCTGCACTGGAAAACAATATGAGACCATTTTCTTTGCTACTAATTTTCTATTTCTTAGCTGTACTACACATACAGTTCAATATATAATAAGTTGGGGTTTTTTTTGTTTTGTTTTTTTCCTGGTTGCCCTGCTGATACTTTGCACCTTACTTTAGGTTCCCTTTAAAGCGGTATCGTCACCATAAAAATCAAATTTCAACAGCAACTGGTCTAAGTATAAAGATGCTAAGCCTGCATTCAGAACTTTCAAAACTTTTTCTGCTGTTATGATTTGGAGTTATCACATACTTAAGGAACACTGTCCCTTTAGTAGTCGTGCCAAAGAATTGCATGCTGGGGGTTCTTTTTATCTATAATCTATTCCTCCTCTTCCCTTTTATTTCCCTGCCAGCTTCTTATCTGAAACCTAATCCCCTGCTCACTTGTGTTTACAAGCAAGGCTGAGGCGACTCAGCGATTGGAGGAGACAAGAAAAAAAGTAAAGGGCAGAAATGACATCACGAGTTAACCTTAACTGTGGGCAAAAGACATGGCCCCCACCAGGAACAGAATTCTGGTCATTTACTATATAACATTCACTGAAATCAAAACGTGGACAGTACAATACATGTGTTATGCAAGTAGATCGAGTATTTATCTACTTACAGTATATATGTGGTTTTTTTTTCCCCTAGCATAGTATGGCTGATCCTACTGCTTTAACCCAGCCAACACCATTAAATTGGCTTTACGCTAGATAAAAGATCAGTGAAACAAGCAACAAACAAAACCATTTTACGGTACTTTGGTACTACCTTGCACTATATCCAATATCGTCGTGCAGGGAGGTGGCACATAAAATGTATTATTTTATTTATTTTTTTCATTTTAGATAAGGCAATGACAGGCAAAAACAGGTGACTGCAAACATTTTATGGAATGCGAATCGTAACTGCTGTGGCAGTGGCCATCTTAAGGAGTATGATTGGCCTTTCCCAAACAATGTTAAATTGATGGCTGTAGAGTCAATCAAGCCTTGGTGTACAGCACATTTCTTGCAGCCCAACTTGTGTACTACTCAGACAAGTGGTGTTTTTAACAGCCTGCCCCATTCACTGTCTACCCCCATTCCTTCAACCTTCATTCACATACATCTCCCCTTTCTCCCTCTACTGACTCACTTTTCCTGCACTGTTACCCAGTGCTTACAGTGCATAGACAGTCTCTGAGTTTTATCCACATCTTTTTTTCCATACCCAGCTGCTTATTTTTTATTTATTTTTTATAGTTGGGAAAATATGTATGTGAAAGTGTTGTTACTCCTCTTGCCCTCTCTCCCAGCCTGAAGCCCAATACACACACTCCATTTTTACTCAGCTGTTAGGACAACATTGTGGGGGACCAGTGCTGTACAAATGATGGGGCAGCCAAGTAGAGCACATCTCGTTTGTTGCTCATTATTAAATGATCCATCATAGGGAAGCCATACTCGTACCAGATTCTTGGTCAAGACACCTATAGATTACGTTCTTCGCTGAAGATGATGTGGCCTGTGTACAAGGGTTAATTCCTACTTAAAGGACTCATCACAGGTACAATAAATATTAGGCAGATAGTTGTTTTATAGTACAGATAATACTCAGAGCTGACGCTACAAGGGCATAAGTCTGACTGCAATGTTTCTAATGGCACAAAGGCAGCAAATTGTTAGGCAGCAGGAAAGAGAAATCCTTGCTGCAGTCTGAGAATCAAAATTTCAGCTTTCCTAATAATAATAATAGGTTACTAGATTTTAGCTGGACTACATGAAAATTAATATAAATCCAGAAATTCAGCGCACAGAACATGCATTATAGGTTTTTCACTGTTACGTGTTCCAGCACATATCCAGTGCCCACCTGGGATATAAATAGGCTTACCAAAATACAGGTGACCCAGATCCATAAGGTTATACAGCATGTAAGGATCTCCCCGTGGTTAGCAGCAGACCAATCTTCTCCATCACCTAACAGTCAGCACATCCTCTGGCAACAGTTCAAAACATGTCCAAGGAGGAAACAAAAATAATCCAAGTACAGCTCCCAAGCCCGCGCCATTCTAATACCAATGCTTAAACAAAGCATCCACTTAAAATGGTATAAAATCGATGTAAAACTCACATCAAGGGTCTTAGTGACATGGACCCTTTTAAATGTAACCAGCATTATGTGCAATTTTATTCACTCTGTGGGTCTCAAATTTACAAAATGGAGTGCTTCCTTTGAGTCTGAGACTCATAAATTATAAACTACTCACTGGAAAAAAAGGAAGAAAGGTATCTTATAAAATCTATAACATTTATTTATCACAAATTATAAAAATATATAAACCTAATTCTTTATAAAAACCAGAGCACTAGCTCCAATAGCCTGAGGGACATGATCATCGACCTGTGGGCCCAACATTTGATTATTTGCATCATAAATAAGTCAAACAGTTTGAAAAGCTGGAGCTCACAGCAAAAAATAGGCCTAAGTAGTGTGGACCACAAAACACAGTTCAGATTCAAAAAGGAGGTATATGTCTGAAGTGCACAAAGATGTAGAGTCCTGGACAATCCAAAAAGATATCATAGATCCAGATAGAAAACTTCCCTAGTGTTGCAGTGTACATAGATAGCAGTAGGTATTCCTCATCATCAGAGTAGCAGTGTTCCTGGGTAGACAATATATTCAGTACAGTCACCAACTCAGGTGCCCCTTCTTAGTTCTTCAATCATAATACATAGGCGAAATTCATCAAGGCATCGCGACATCCATCAAACATACTGTTTACGTGACCGTTAACCTCAAAATCAGTTGTGGTATGGAATAGTATAGGATATAGCTTAGGAGATCACTGTGTTGGTAATCAACAGATAGGTGGATATACAGTGCAGAAGTCCGCCAGGGATTGTTCCCTTATGCAGCTCTCCGTTAGCCTCAGAATCAGTTGTAGTATAGGATATAATGTAGGAGGTCACTGTGTTGTTAATCAACAGATAAATAGATGTACAGTGTAAAAGTCCGCCAGGGATAGTACCCTTATGCAGCTCTCCAGTCCATATGAGGTCACGTGATGGAAGATATAGCGTAGAGTTTGTGTGAACTCAAAGTGTGGGGGTCCCGTGATGGGCTGTATTACTGCCTCTATACACTGCCCTCAATTAGGTTGGTGTTGGAAAAAAATTTTGTGTCCATCCATGTGCATACCATATGCATGTCATCATAATAAGGTGCATGAGATGCAAAAAGATACTCATCCGCTCTGTACAGATCGATGTCAGTGGTCCCCCAGGTGGAGCGATGCTACTGGTGGGCGGTGAGCCCAAATTTGCCGACCGGTTTCACTGGCAGAGTCGCCAGCATCATCAGGGCAGGCTCATCATACAATCCCGTCTGCACGGATGCCGGCCTAAAAATGGTGCCCGGCGGCCCCAGGACGCCACGCCGCACGCGGATCCGCCCCACGTCCGCGCGTCATAAGGTTGCGCGCGCAGGTAGGAGAATAGAGTCCGCGTCGGTATAGATGAGCAGCACGCCTCCACACCCCGCCGAGGGCGCCATCCAGTGGCCAGATTGGATTTAGCCAGAGATGGGATGCACCCAGCTCACTGGCATGCCTCAGAGCGGGAGGGGGAGAGCGCGCAGCTCTAGGCGAAAGATCGCCTTTAGTGACGCCCCGGGGCCGCCCTGGCACCATACCACCGGGCTCCCCGCACACCCCAAGCCCGCCATATTTGACTCATCCCAGCCAGGCCGAGGGGGCGCCACCCGGGGGGCCGGTGCGCCACAGAGATATAAGCCCATCATTGCTCAAAGAGGACATCGATGAGCAATGAGATATAATAATGAACGGTCAATCAACTACACCCTGGAGCACACACTCCCATGTCATGGGTATAGGTTAGACATCTCCGGGCACACCGCACCCCCGGGGGGCCAACCCCACAGCGCAGCCACACCAGCCCCACACGGCAAACAAGGGGAGAGCACGGAAGGAGACCCAGGGGGCCATAGCATCGGCACACGAGGGGATTCACCTAAAATTCAGTCTGTTCACCAAATAAACATACAATTATACTATTCTCTAAATATACATCTCTATATAAATTAAATTATACACAAATCACATCATCACCCAATGTATCAATAAACACAGGTGTCCCGAATAGTTGTGGGACACAACTGTAATCCAAAATCAATAATCATAAAAAGAGGGTCTCGTTAAGGTTGGGTCCGGTAAGTCGAAGGGGGTCCCCCACAGGGAACAGGATACCAACGGTCCACCCCCCCCAGAGGCCCAAGTGGCCAGGGATGACACAGCAGAGCAAACCAAGAAAATAAGTCGATTAAAAGTAAATCCATGGAATCACCAAGGGGCAGGCCATCTGGGACCGGTGACCCCCTCAAATAGTAACTAAGGCCTAACATGCAGATCTATAAAAATGGTGCATAATCAATGCCTTCATTCAAGCCTGGAGGTCGAAAGGCCTTCAGCTTGTATATCCAAAAGGCCTCGCATTGGAGGAGCCTCCCGTCCCAATCGCCCCCCCTTGGGTCCATGTGTACCCTATCAAGCCCAAAGGATCGTACCTTGGCTGGATTGGCATTCTGACATCCAGCAAAATGTCGTGCAACTGGTGTGTCATGGGATTCACTGATCCCATATGTGTGTTCATAAATGCGTCTCTTAAATGCTCTACCCGTCTTGCCCACATAGAAAGCTCCACACGGGCAAAGGAGTAAGTAAATGACCCCCTCAGTTTCACAATTTGTGTAGTGTCTAGTGGTCAGTGTTTTGTCTCGAGCCATTATGGTACATTGTTTACCCACAAGGATATAGCGACATTGATTACATGAATGGCAGGGATATGTACCTAAAACAGTACATTTGCATAACTTGCCCGTTCCATTTTGGCCTGAGTAATGACTGCGTGTCAATTTGTCCCCTATAGTAGGGGCCCGTTTAAAGGTCAACATAGGTTTTTCTGGGACAAGGGCAGCAACTTTAGGGTCCACCTTCAACAAAGGCCAATGTTTGTGTAGTAAGGATCTAATCTGTTGATGTTCATTACAAAACTTAGTAATGAAAGACAAACCCCTGGCACTGGGGTCCCGTGAGTCAGTTGATCTATATAGTAGCTCTGACCTTCGTGTACTACTGGCTCTGTGATAGGCCTTCTTAAGATATTTTTTGGGGTAACCCCTCGCTCGAAAGCGTTGTTGCAGGTCATCGGCCGAGGATTGAAAGTCAAGATCATCTGAACAGTTACGCCGCACCCGAAGGTATTGGCCTGTCGGGATGCCACGTATCTGATGGGTAGGGTGAAAGCTGCTAGCATGCAGTAAGGAGTTGGCTGCTGTCGGCTTCCTATACAATCTTGTCTGTAGCATGCCCTTCTCGTCTATATAAATTGTCACATCCAGAAATGGGATGCTATGTAAATCCTTGGACATGGTAAATTTTAGATTGAATAAGTTATCGCCGAGCAGTCTCACCAATTTAATCAGATCCTGCTCTGTGCCAGTCCATATCATAAAGATATCGTCTATAAAACGATGCCAGGTAATTACATGTTGCAGCAATTCACTCAAACCCTCATCAGAGAAAATGCATCTCTCCCACTCACCCAGGTACAGGCACGCATAGGACGGGGCACAGGTTGTCCCCATCGCTGTGCCCTGCACCTGGAGGTAGTGGGCGGAGTCAAAGGTAAAAAAATTGTTAGTCAAAATAAATCGCAATAGCTTTAACAAGAAGATATTGTGCGGGATACTGTCAATGGGTAGACTAGTTAGTACTGATCTGATGGTCTCCAGACCCGCTTCATGTGGTATACTGGAGTAGAGGGCCTCGACATCGAGGGTGACAAGCCAGGCCCCAGGTGGCACCCCCATTCCGTCTAGAATGGTCAACAGATGGGCTGTGTCCCTCACATATGAGGGGAGTGCTCTCACATGGGGCTGAAGATGCGTATCCACATAGATACTCGCATTGGCCGTTAGGGAGCCACACCCAGATATAATGGGTCTCCCACTGGGATCAGTGGTTGATTTATGCGTCTTCGGTAGCGCATAAAATGTCGGTAATCTTGGATTGGGGTTCCATAGGAACCGATGAGTCTTTTTGGATATCAATCCCATTGCTATTCCAACACCAACCTAATTGAGGGCAGTGTATAGAGGCAGTAATACAGCCCATCACGGGACCCCCACACTTTGAGTTCACACAAACTCTACGCTATATCTTCCATCACGTGACCTCATATGGACTGGAGAGCTGCATAAGGGTACTATCCCTGGCGGACTTTTACACTGTACATCTATTTATCTGTTGATTAACAACACAGTGACCTCCTACATTATATCCTATACTACAACTGATTCTGAGGCTAACGGAGAGCTGCATAAGGGAACAATCCCTGGCGGACTTCTGCACTGTATATCCACCTATCTGTTGATTACCAACACAGTGATCTCCTAAGCTATATCCTATACTATTCCATACCACAACTGATTTTGAGGTTAACGGTCACGTAAACAGTATGTTTGATGGATGTCGCGATGCCTTGATGAATTTCGCCTATGTATTATGATTAAAGAACTAAGAAGGGGCACCTGAGTTGGTGACTGTACTGAATATATTGTCTACCCAGGAACACTGCTACTCTGCTACTCTGATGATGAGGAATACCTACTGCTATCTATGTACACTGCAACACTAGGGAAGTTTTCTATCTGGATATATGATATCTTTTTGGATTGTCCAGGACTCTACATCTTTGTGCACTTCAGACATATACCTCCTTTTTGAATCTGAACTGTGTTTTGTGGTCCACACTACTTAGGCCTATTTTTTGCTGTGAGCTCCAGCTTTTCAAACTGTTTGACTTATTTATGATGCAAATAATCAAATGTTGGGCCCACAGGTCGATGATCATGTCCCTCAGGCTATTGGAGCTAGTGCTCTGGTTTTAATAAAGAATTAGGTTTATATATTTTTATAATTTGTGATAAATAAATGTTATAGATTTTATAAGATACCTTTCTTCCTTTTTTTTCCAGTGAGCAGCATTATGTGCAAACCTGGTGTCTCCTTCTCACCCTCCCAGTTTCGCATATCGCTTTGTAAGGGGTGTGAAAAGTAATGCTGTCCTATTTATGTGATTAAAGGTACAGTTTTACTTCTCAACTTTTCCCAGCACTCATCTTCTTAGTGCCTACATAGCTGCCTTTCCTTTGAATAACTATTGCTGCACAGCTGTCCACAACACTTGTATTCTGATACATAGTAGTTATGCATTCTGTGGCTGCACTGCTGACCTTAATTTAATCCAATATATAGCTTCCCACCACCACCCAGTCCTTGCCTGTGCAAATGTCTCCCACATAAACAAATCTGTGGCTGCATAGCTGCCCACCACCACCCACTACTTGCCTGCGCAGATGTCTCCCACATAGACCATTCTGTAGGCCATTCTGTATCTAAAATAATTTTTCACATTGTGTCCATTTCAATGCCTCCTCAGCTACCTGCTACTATCCTTTTTCTTTGCCTCCACACTTTTCGTTGAGTGTACCCCTTGTGTGACTCCTCACTTTTACCCTTCTTTAACTTCTTAACTCCAACAGGCGTGAGTGGAGCGGCAGCCTCAGGAACGCCGATTGGCATGCAGTCCTGGGGGCGTGTTTTGCTGGGGATCGCGCACTCAGGTGCACGCATCTCTGCCTTGGATAACAGAAGCCCGCTCAGTCATCAGTCTCCCAGGCGCCGCTAGGGACTGTTAGACCGCCGTCTATTTACACCTTACAGAGCTGCTATCTATGGCAGTGCTGTACTGGGGAGAGCCATGTGACATGGCTGTCTCCTCTGGAGGCAGGGAAGCGATCCGCTGTCATAGGCTGAAGCCTATGACAGCCGATCGCGCTGATTGGCTGGCGGGGGAAGGGAGGGCAAGTATTTAAAAAGAATAAAAATAAATAGGCATATTTATATTAAAAAATAAAAATAAAAAAACAAACATCCTGATGTCCTGTAGTAGTACTGCAGGCTGTCGGTGCTCGGCACCCCTGGAGGAGTCGGCTTTCCAGGCTCACTTCGCCTGTGTGTTTTCCTGGTCCCTGCTTCCTCCTGGATAAGCAGCAGGTCACTAGTAAGTAAGCAGCTGTACTTGTGATCTGTGGCTGTGTAACTGTCCCTAAAGAGTAAGGGTTCATGAGTCCACGGGGGTGGGGGAGAAGGGGGCGCAATCTTTACATCCTCACACTGGGAGCAATTTAGCTTAGATACTGCCCTTAGTGTATGTATCTTAGTCTAGGGCCAATTTTAGGGATAAGCCAATTAACTTATCTATGTGTTTTTGGGATGTGAGAGGAAACCCGGAGGAAACTCACACAGACACGCAGAGAACATACAAACTTCGTGCAGATGTTGACCTAGCTGGGAATTGAATCGGGGACCCAGCACTGCAAGGCAAGAGTGCTATCCACTAAGCCACCGTGCTGCCCGTAATGCAGTAAACAGATGATTTTACTAAATGTTTTGTGAAATTTCATTTCACTAAGGCTGTTACCATATGGCGAGCTGAAATTTCCGACCAGTGAGGTAAATTGCTGACTTGTGCTGTCAATATGTCAGTAAATTACAATTCACAAAGATATTAGCATGCAGTAAAGCCAAGAGGGATGCTCAGTATTTACCTCCAGCTCTGCTCTGTCAGAGACTAGCAAATAGCATGCAATTGCATTATCAGAAAGCAGAGAGCCAATAGGAAGAGCCTCCCCTTCTGCTTTTCTCCCCTTTTTTGATCTCATAATTTTGTAGGCGGGACAGAACAGTTGCAGAGCAGGAGGAGACATTCAAAGCGGCTTTTCTGCATCACTTTAGGGGCTTGTTTCACTAAGACAAATAGGATGCCTTATCAGAGATAACACGCCTTATCAAAGATAACACGACTTATCAGAGTGGCATCGTGAGTGCTACGAACTTATGCCTGCTAATTGGCAATGACGAGAGCTCCACTTGTCCTGCCCTGAGCTCCTGCGGGTCCAATCACTTTAATGGACATTATCCCCGCACTTTGATTGGCCCAATAGGCTGCTTGTGAAGTTTCCGGTCAAGTGACAGGCAGTCTATTGGGCCAATCAAAGTGCGGGGATAATGTCTTTGAAAGTGATAAACTTACCCAGGAGCCTTCTGCTTTAATCCATCCCACTTCACGGTCACGTGACTACCGCACTTCCTCCTTCAACTCAAAAGAAGGAAGTGCGGTAGTCACGTGACTGTAAATAGGGACGCGCTGTGGAACGGATTAAAGCAGAAGGCTCCTGGGTAAGTTTAACCCATACACCCCCCCCCCCCCCCCCCCCGCACCCGCTCAGGTGTGCTAATTACCTGGATGAATTTATTCTACTTACCAAACAGTGGAGATGACCAGAACCTCCGATTTTCGGTTCGCGAACCTTCGCCAAACGGTCGATTCGCGCAAACTTTCGCGAATCGCAATAGACTTCAATGGGGAGGCGAACTTTGAAAACTAGAAACACTTATGCTGCCCAGAAAAGTGATGCAAAAGATGTTTCAAGGGGTCTAACATATGAGTTTTTGCACAGATGAGTGGGATAGACGCCAAAAGTCCCAGGGAAAAATCTGGATTTGACGCAAAGCAGCGTTTTAAGGGCAGAAATCACACTTAATGCTAAACTGCAGGCCTAAAGTGCTTTAAAACATCTTGCATGTGTATACATCAATCAGGGTGTGTAATTAGAGTACAGCTTCACACTGAAACCCCAAACTCGCTGTGTAATGAACAGCTGTTTGGCCGTGCTGGACTGGTGCACACCATGGCGAGATTGCACTTCCTCACTCAGTGATGTCAGGTAATGTCTGACTGCCTTATCAACTTTCGATGGTTCTATCTCTACCATTGTTAAAGCTTACATCTGTTTTTTTTTAAATACTTGTTCTACTTGCTGTTCCGTACCTGCAACGAGAATCTTTTATGGAGGGCATAATGGCCGGAGAATCAGGGTTCAATTCCGTTCCGGAGTGGGAGCCTGAGAACTGGCTACCACCACCGCACATCCAAGTAAGGACCCATTTATCAGAATCAGAATCTTTATTTCGCCAAGTGCGATCAAGTCGTACCCGGAATTGGTTGTGGTTCACATGGCAGTGGCAATAGAGCAAGACAGACACGAGATGTTAACAGGTACAAGCAGTACAAAAAAAAAAAAAAAGACAGGCAGCAACACACAGTTTAAATTTTCGATTGGCTCGTAAGCAAGTCATGAGTCATCACCCAGGTGTGGATTTGTGCCGCTCAGGTAGTAAAATACCAGCACTTGCACCTAGAGTCATGAACTTCCTGTAAGTGCACCAGGGTGACGGCTGGGTTATATGCTGGCCCTGGCTTCAGTGTGCGTCGACTAGGCATATCTCGACTGAGTGGGCCTAGGGCGCCACTGATGGGCTGGAGTTCAGCAGGATGGCTGCTTGGGAAAGGTGTCTCTGCGCCTGTTGGTTTTTGGGCGGATAGTCCTGTATGGAAGGAAGGAGCTTGAAGAAGCGGCAACCTGGGTGGGAAGGGTCCTAGGAGATCCTGTTGGCCCTTGCCCTCATTCTAGAGAAGTAGAGGAGGTCTAGAGGTGGCAGTGGAGAGCCAATAATCCTTTCCACTGAGCTGAGAACTCGTTGGAGCTTGTACTTATCTTTGGCGCTTGCTCTTGCATACCAAACGATGATGGCGGAGTAGAGGGTAGCTTCAATCGTGGCAGTGTAAAAGCTGGACAGCAGCTCCTGTGTTATACCGAATTCTTTCAATTGGCGCAGGAAGAATACTCTCTGCTGAGCTTTCTTCTGGGTTTTGGAGGTGTTCTGTCCCCACCTAAGGTCGCTAGTTAGGGTTGTGCCAAGGAACCTAATAATAGATACCATGGAGACTTCGATCTCGTTTATGAAGACAGGTTGATGTGTGTGTGGGGGGGGGGGGAGTCTCCTGAAGTCCAAGATAAATTCCACTGTTTTTGCTGCATTAAGGACGAGCTTGTTGGCCTCGCACCATCCGCAGATTCTTTCGATCTCGCTGCGATAATCGTGTTCCCCCTCCCTGCCTATGAGCCCGATGATGGTCGTGTCATCCGCAAATTTGATGACTTTTACGGAGTCGGCGGAGGAAGTACAGCTGTTGGTGTACAGTGAGAACAGGAGAGTGGATAGAACACACCCCTGCGGTGCTCCTGTGTTGGTAGTGCTCACACTGGAGAAGCAGTTGCCAAGCTTCACCTGTTGCGTCCTATTTGAGAGGAAGTCCTTTACCCATGCACAGAGTGTGGAATCCACACCGAGATGTGCCAGGTTGTCAGTCAGGATGTTTGGGCAGAGCGTATTGAATGCAGAGCTAAAGTCCAGAAAAAGGATCCTGACATAGGAGCCTGGACTTTCGAGGTGTTCGGTGATGTGCGCCAGGCTGATGTTGATGGCGTCGTCCACGGACCTATTAGCTCTGTATGCAAACTGATGTGGATCGAGGAGGGAGTTGGTGAGATGCTTCAGGTGGGCAAGAACCAGTCGTTCGAAGATCTTCATGACGATGGGGGTGAGGGCCACAGGTCTGAAGTTATTGTGTTGCCCGGCTTTTTTGGGACCGGAATGAATGTGGACCTTTTGAGGCAGGAGGGGACCTTGCCTTCCGTCAGGGATCTATTGAATAGGGATGTGAGCATGGGGGCCAGCTGGTCCGCTCATGTTCTCAGGCAAGTTGGTGACACACCGTCCGGGCCGGCTGCTTTCCTGGCAGTGAGTCTGCGGAGGTGATGGAGAACGTCAGCTTCTCGGACCACTACTGGCACTAGGTCGGCGCGGGCCTTAGGAGAGGGTCAGCAGGCTGCGTGGAATTGTGCTCGAACCTACAGTAGAACTTATTAAGTTCCTCTGCCATTTGCTGTATAAGTAATGTACCTGCCCTGACCGTGCTTTGCAGACCAGGCATCTGTGGTCAGGTGGACCCTTGACCCAGCGCAAGACGAACCAAATCGAAAGCATTTGCCAAGAATGTCTGCCATTCATTCAACTGTATGAAACTTTCTATGGTACTTTCTCAGTAGCATGGTGACCACGGGTAATAGCCGGGGAATCCTGGTTTCGATTCCGGTCCGGAGTGGGAGCCTAAGAAACGGCTACCACCACCACACTTCCAAGGAAGGCAGCAGGCATGCTGTGTGCAAAGGAGCAGGAACGGCTACCACACATCCAAGGAAGGCAGCAGGCATGGCATGCACATCCCATGGTAGTGACCAAAAATAACAATACAGGAGGACTTTCTTGGCCCTGCTGTATATGACACTGATCGACTTTACTACCTGTAACGGGAATCTGTTATGGAGGGGCAAGTCTGCCATCCATTCAAGTGAAAGGTATGCGCTGACTGCCAGGTATAATACAATGTGCAGTCAAAGATGCAGTGAAAGGTATTCAGTGACTGCAAACATCTGTTTGTGTAGTGACGGCCGTGCTGGACTGGTGCGCACCATGACGAGAGTGCAGGTGATGGCGGATTTCCAGCCCATATGGTCTCCGGGCTGAGGTAGCTGAATGACAGAACAGTGACTGCCCAGCTGATCAAATTTGGTCTGCCACAATGAAGCAACGACCTTATTATCTTTGGTGTGCCACCCCCCGAGACACTCATATAGCCGGCGGTCATTGCTTCATTGTGATACGCAAGCCCCTTCACTGCGGCAAGGTAATGATCACGAAGCACGAAGGGAAATGGGCACATGTACATGCCTTTTTGTTTTGTTGTTGCAGCTGCAGTGCAGCCAGAAAAATTAGGCAGACATGTACACGCACCAGAACAATTATTATAGCGGCTGCTGCTAGCAGCGACCTTCAAAATTCAGGAATCCGCCTGGAGTCCTGGACCCTGTTGGTGGTGGCGGAGAAGGCAGTCAAGCGGCCTGCGGGCAGAGGTGCTGTGTGGGGAGCGACTTAGTCTTGGGGCAGGCAGCCAGTTACACGGCGTTCAAGCAGAGATGCTGTGTGTGGGGACTGACTTAGTCTTCGGGCGGGCAGTAGCCCTCCGGGATCCATGCCTCATTCATTTTGATAAAGGTGAGGTACTGAACACTTTTGTGACTTAGGCGACTTCTCTTCTCAGTGACAATGCCTCCAGCTGCACTGAAGGTCCTTTCTGACAGGACGCTTGAAGCAGGGCAAGACAAAAGTTGGATGGTAAATTGGGACAGCTCTGGCCACAGGTCAAGCCTGCGCACCCAGTAGTCCAAGGGTTCATCGCTGCTCACAGTATCGACATCCACACTTAAGGCCAGGTAGTCGGCTACCTGCCGGTCTAGGAGTTGGTGGAGGGTGGATCCGGAAAGGCTAAGGCGAGGCTTTGGACTAAAGAATGTTCACATGTCCGACATCACCATGAGATCGCTGGGGCGTCCTGTCCTTGCCTGCGTGGACATGGGAGGATTACTGGCAGTGGTACCTTTATTGCGTTGTGCTGTGACATCACCCTTATACGCTTTGTAAAGCATAGTTGCCAGCTAGTTCTGCAAGTGCTGCATCCTTTCTGCCTTCTGGTGATTTGGAAATATCGCCGCCACTTTGTGCCTATACCAAGGGTCTAGTAGCGTGGCCACCCAGTACAGCTCATTCCCCTTGAGTTTTTTTTTTATAAGGGGGTCCCTCAACAGGCTGGACAGCATGAAAGACGCCATCTGCACAAATCTGGATCCAGACGTACTATCCATCTACTCTTGCTCTTCCTCAGTGACGTCAGGTAAGTCCTCCTCCTCCCCCCAGCCACGAACAATACCACGGGAACGTCGAGCAGCAGAAGCCACCTGCGACGCCTGCTGCAGTTGTTCTTCTGCCGCTGCCTCCTCCTCCTCCAAAGAAACACCTTCCTCATCATCCGAGTCTGACTCCTCTTCCCCACATGACTCTTCCTCCTCCTCCCCCCTCTGTGCTGCCGCAGGTGTTAAGGAAACCTGTGGTACTGATGAAAATTGCTCCCACAACTGTTCCTCGGGTAACTGTTCCTGTTAACGCTCCTCCACAGCTTGATCCACCACTCTATGCACGGCACGCTCCAGGAAGTAAGCGTACGGGATCAAGTCGCTGATGGTGCCTTTACTGCGACTCACCAGGTTGGTCGCCTCCTCAAATGGCCGCATGAGCCTGCATGTATTTCGCATCAGTGTCCAGTTGTTGGGCCAGATCATCCCCATCTCCCCAGATTGTGTCCTTTTACTGTAATTGTACAGGTACTGGGTGACGGCTTTCTCCTGTTCTAGCAGGCGAGAAAACATGACCAGGGTCGAATTCCAGCGAGTCGGGCAATCACATATCAAGCATCTCACCGGCAAGTTGTTTCTCTGCTGAATGTCTGCAAAGCGTGCCATGGCCGTGTAAGACCGCCTGAAATGCCCACACAACTTCTTGGCCTGCTTCAGGGCATCCTCTAAGCCTGGGTACTTTGACACAAATATTTGAAAGACTAGATTCAGCACATGTGCCATGCAGGGTACGTGTCAGCTTTCCCAAATTCAAAGCGGAAAGGAGATTGCTGCCGTTGTCACACACCACGTTGCCGATCTCCAGCTGGTGCGGGGTCAGCCACTGATCCACCTGTTAAGAGCAGCCAGAAGAGCTGCTCCAGTGTGACTCTCCGCTTTGAGGCAAGACATGTCTAAGATGGTGTGACACCGTCGTACCTGGAATGCAGCATAGGCTTTGGGGAGATGGGGCTCTGTAGCAGGAGAGGAGATTGCAGCATCAGTAGAGTTGAACTGCCACTCAGCCAAGGAGGAGGACGATAGCGAAGAGGATGTAGCAGGAGGAGAAGGAGAGGAGGTGGCAGGAGGCCTGCCTGCAAGCCGTGGAGGTGTCACAAGTTGGTCCGCTGCACAGCCACGTACTCCCTGCTTGTCAGCGGTCACCAGGTTGACCTGATGGGCCGTCTAAGTATTGTACCTGCCGTGACCATGCTTGGCAGACCAGGCAGCCATGGTCAGGTGGACCCTTGACCCAACGCTGTGTGCCATTGATGACACCACTTGCCTCTCAACTTCACGGTACAGTTTGGGTATCACCTTTTTAGAGAAATTATTGCGGCCTGGTATCTTCCACTGTGGTGTCCCAATGGCCACAAATTTACGGAAGGCCTCAGAGTCCACCAGCTGGTATGGTAACAGCTGGCGAATTAACAGTTCCACCAAGCCAGACGCCGGGCAAGGGGGTGACTAACAGAAATTGTCTTCTTCCGCTCAAAGATCTTCCACCCTTCACGGCACCTGGCTGCTGTGGGCAGAGGAGCAGGAACCGCTCAAGGGCAGAGGCGGAGTGGAGGAGGGTGGCTGTGAAGGTGCAAGGGAAAAAGCGGCTGAAGATGCTGCACCTGAAGAAGGAAGAGAAGGAGGGTGGCTTTGCTTTTTTGTGCTGCTTTTTGCTCAGGTGCTCTTCCCATTGCAGTTTGTGCCTTTTCTGCAGGTGCCTTCGTAAGGCAGTTGTCCCTACGTGGGTGTTGGCCTTTCCAAGGCTCAATTTTTGGAGGCAGAGAGAACAGATGGCATTGCTCTGATCTACGGACGACACACTAAAAAATTTCCAAACCGCTGAGCCCCCCTGGGGTGATGGCACTAGGGTGGCATCAGCAGCGCCGGACACTGCCACCAGCTGTTTCTGACGACAAGCTACCCCTGCTTCTTTCAGCAACTCGTCGTCTCCTACTCCTCTCTGGCTCCCCCTCTGAACTGTACCCTTGGTCATCTTGTCTCTAAGGATCCTACGTGGTATCCGTATCATCGTCATCATCATAATCATCCTGCCCAGCTTTGCTTGCCTCAGACACCTCCAAAACTGCACCAACAGCAGGTACTTCATCATCTTCACACGTTACGTCCATAGTGTCGCCACCTAACTCAGACCTATGATTTGGTGTAACTTGCTTAGCGCCTTCATCTGGTTGTAACAATAATGGCTGTGAATCAGTTAATTCCCCACCAATTAACTCCTGTGAAGTGTCAAATGCAGCGGCTGTGGTGCTTGTAGTAGCGCTGGTGGCTGCGGAAGATGAGGTGTTCTGTGTTAAATAGTCAACCACGTTCTGACAATCTTGGGAGTTGATGGGACATGCCTTCTTCTGAGCACTGTACTTTGGGCCAGGGCCGCACGAAATCACATCAACACGACTTCGCACAGACCTGCCGGGTGGCCTTCCTCTGCCTCTACCTTTTTTTTTGTCAGTTTTGTCCATATCGGGGGGGGGGGGGGGGGAGGGGTAAAGTGAAAGGTATGCACTGACTTGGCTAATACAATGTGCAGTCACACAGGTGCAGTTAACAGGTATGCACGGAGAGGTATATCACACTGCGTGCGCTCACGTAGGTGGGTGGGTGCACAGTGAACAAAGGTAGGTAAATATATGCAGTGATGGGTATTACAATGTGCACCTGGCTGTCACACACACAGGTAGTAGTCACTGAATGTGCTGGGCCTGGCAGTGGCACACACAGTAGGAATTACCAAGGCTGTCTATGCAACACAAGTGTCAGTGGGACACACACGCAAAAAAAAAAATAGATCACAAGAACAAGATTAGCTCTCAAAAGAGCTGTTGAGGGATGCTCTTTTTAGCAATAAGAATCAGCAAGGAGCAAGCTAAGAAGCCAACAAGAGCCTAACTAATCTTTCCTTATGAGAGTCTGCAGCAGCTTTCCCTTCTCTAATTACTGTAGGCACACAAGTGAGTCCAATGCCTGATGCTGTCTGCCTTTTATAAGGGGGGGGGGAGGGCCTCCAGGAGGGAGTGTAGCCTGATTGGCTACTATGTGCCTGCTGACTGTGATGTAGAGGGTCAAAGTTGACCCTCATGATGCACTATGGGGGCGAATCGAACTTCCGGTAAAGTTCACGGTTCTCCGCGATCGCGAACCCTGGAAATTCGGCGGGAACCGTTCAGACCATCTCTACCGAACAGGCCTTGGTGAATTGAAGCAACATTTTTGGGTAAATGACTGAACTTCTACTACACCTGTGAAAATCTTTGTGAATTTGTCTAAAATGCCATATGCAGTATTCTACCAAACTGACCTTTTTTTTTTTTTATCAAACAGCCTTTTGTGAATTGAAGCCCATGCCCCTTATCTGCATAGCTACTTGCTACTTTAGCCCCATCTAATCTACACGACACAAATTTTTTTTTGCGATTAGTGTGATTGCTTTGCCATTGTTTTGCAATGATATTGGACCACACTATCGAATCGAATCTCGATTGGACATGTCGGATTTAATCGATCAATCTACTTTGATCGAATTGCACAAAAAATTGTATTGTGTAGATGGGGCTTTTTTTACTCACTGGACACCTGCACACTTGCCTTTCATTGTACCTATTGTGTGGCTTCACAGCAGCTATCTGCTGTCCTCCTGTATCCACACACACACTTCTTGCCCACAGATCTGTCCTGATCTGTGATATGAAATGTATAAAATAGCTAGTTCAGTATGGAAACACTGCTGCTAGCTACTACCCCTGAACAAGTACTGTAGTACTGGTACTCCCATTTGCATTTCAAAAAAAATAAAAATTGCAAGACATAGCAGCCATATTTGTACTAACAAAGCATACAGTGTTTTAATACTGTATGCTGACAACTGACTATTTGCTGTAGATTACTGAAAGTGTGATATGTATTTATGTACGTACGTACGTACGTACGTACTGTATACCATGACATTTACTGCTTTATAGTCTTGGTATATTTTGTAGTAAGGATAGACCATTCATTGTTACATTACAATGCCATCTAAAGGACATGTTGAATAAACATACCGTACTTTAAAAAGCATGCCATCCTTCTGTATTGGTGGATATAAATAAATCAGTCGGTAACTGACTTGGCTCTGGTGGAAGTTTAAACAGCTCTGTTCCTGCTCAAGGTGACTGGAAAGTATGGTCATATTTATAGGACTCTATGTCCAGCCTCCTGGTTATCTGGTTTCATTGTGTGTATTCATGAATAAGGTGTTCAGTAATGCAGTCCTGAGAAATTATTTTAATTGTACAATATGTACCAGGCCTTTTGTACCTAATATTCATATAGCGCTAAATTCATCATACCCTTTGCTGATCTGTTCAGTTTATCCAATAAACAATCAGAATAACCTGCTTTACTCTGACACAGAGCACAGGAATTAGTCATTGTCTGTGAAGCTTTTAACCTTGGCTCTTGGATACACATAACTGATATAGAATGCTTCTACTTTGGTCTCTAGGAAGCAGATGCCGTGTGTGAACTGATTCTGTCATTGGTGTATTATTTCTACAATTTAATGCCACTCTCCAGAGGATCCAGGTCAGTGTCATTGATCTTATTAAAATATTTTGAAAGCACAAGATATTTATTTAATTCTTGGTCCCAGCTGCAGTTGCAAAGATGCAGTAATGAGATTAAAAAAGTAAATGTAACAACTGGTACAAAAGAAGCTTAGGTTAAAGGGAAGGTTCAAGCAAAATAAAAAAAATGAGTTTCACTTACCTGGGGCTTCTACCAGCCCCATGCAGCCATCCTGTGCTCTCGTAGTCACTCACTGCTGCTCCAGTCCCCCGCTGGCAGCTTGCCGACCTCGGAGGTCGGCGGGCCGCATTGCGTACATTTTTACGCATTCCCGCTAGTGCAGGAACATAAACACATAAATTTTTACGCGTTACTGGTTCAATGCGTACATTTTTACGCATTGAACCAGTAATGCGGAAAAGTGTATGTGTTAATGTTCCTGTATTAGCGGGAATGCGTAAAAATGTACGCAATGCGGCCCGCCGACCTCCGAGGTCGGCAAGCTGTCAGCGGGGGACTGGAGCAGCAGTGAGTGACTACGAGAGCACAGGATGGCTGCCTGGGGCTGGTAGAAGCCCCAGGTAAGTGAAACTCATTTTTTTATTTTGCTTGGACATTCCCTTTAAGAAATATGCTGCTATGTTTACTTAACCAGCTCTGACAGCTGGAAAATTTGACAACAGTGGTGATGGAAATCATAGAAATAGGATGACTGTTCTGGCTGGATCTGACAACAATCCTGTGTGTCAGTGCAGTAGCTGGGAAGAATGGTTGAGAGTAATCTTGAAATCCTGTCATAATTGCTGCTGTCCCCCATCACCACAAAGTAAGGAACCTGTAGACCACAGAGACCAACTGACTAATCCAGCTGTGTCTGTCGGTTGTTTATGAACAGGGCTTGCCTTAGGTCACAAGACACCCTCTGCTAAAGTTGTCCTAGCCCCCCCCCCCCCCCCCCCCCCCCCAAACCCTGTCAACTTCACTGTACAATCCACCATACCACTTACAAACAGGCTTGAGACGTTAGTGTTTAGACTTTACATCAGTTTAGGGTTGTGGCTAGACTAGACTTAATACTCAGAGTTGGAGCAAAATTTGTGTTTATCTTGGTTAAAACAGTACATCTGGAAGTAGGCTTTAGTGACAAGTTAGAGTTGACGTTTCGGGAAGTAAGGGATAAAGGGTAAGAGCAAGTTTTAAATTAAAGCCATGGGTGAGGAGAGGGGCTGGGTTGCAGTAAGGCAGGACTACCATTAGTGGTAAGTAATGGAGTGTAGAATTGGGCAAAGTTGGGAGTCAAACACTGGTGAGGTCATGTGGTAGTCATACTTTCTGTGAATATCAAATCTGGTTAGGACAGATGAGCAGGTAGGAGGAAAGCAGACATCAGGTGGGCAGGGTTGGTGGGGAAAAGGGGGTTGGGAGTTGAAACAGTGGAAATGTGTTGTAATCATGTGGGGGAGGTATGGGGAAGTAGACATTAAGATGGATGGGATCAGGTGAACTGGGTAGGGAATAGCAGAGAATAGATTATAATGGTGGTGGTGGGTGTACATGGGTTTGGGTAAAACATGTAACAAATGGTGGGAGAAGACAGTGGGTAAGTGTGGGATAGTTGAGCATTGTGGGTCAAGAAGATGCTAATAATTCCAGCTTGCATGCAAATTGTATGTAGCTTGGAATTGGGTCGGTTTAATATTCTTCTTGATGATTCCAATATACAATCTAGAATTATCAGCATCTCTTTAACCAACCCTCGTGGCAGGGGCGCATCTAAGACCCACCGGGCCCCCTGCAGAAATTTTAAGCAGCCATAAAGTCCCGCTCAGGGCCGTTTTGGGAGGCTGCTTAAAATTGCTGCAGGGGGCCCAGTGGGTCTCATGCTGCCCCCCCAGACCCGCAGCATGAGGGGAAAGCTATGGCCACACCCGGTGGGGCGGTCCCCCCCTCCCTCACCTCGCGCTCTCCCCTCTGCGCTCCCCTACAGCTTAAATAACTATATATGTGCAGCGGTTGGAGAGCACGGAAGGTATGTAGCTGCCGCTGCACATATATAGTTATTTAAGCTGGAGGGGAGCGCAGAGGGGAGAGCCCGAGGTGAGGGAGGGGAGGACCGTCCCCCCTCCCTGCCAAGTGTGCCCGTAGCTTTCCCCTCATGCTTCAACCCCTCCAGCCCCCCAAAACGGCCCTGATCGGGCCCCCCATGGGCGCATGGGCTGCAGCCCCTGTTGTTACGCCTATGCCTAGATTATGAAAAAGATGAAGCCGGCACCATCTATTCAATTCTTTTGCTCTTTTATTTGTCAAAGCATTTCCAGTAACTAGGACAACGTTTCAAGGCTGCACGCCTCTTTATCAAGCTTAGCTGGAAGTTACAAACATATGAAACACACACTGACATTTATAGCAGTCATGGTTAACAGCAGCCAATCAGTTCAAATTACTAACCACCAATCATAATGATCCTGCTCTATCGGACCTGATGGGGAACTTACATGCGGCTGCCCTGTTAGGACATACAAGCTAGACCTTCCCATCTATACAGCCACTCCTGGCCACACGCACCCCATCCTCCTTGGTCCGCCCATCGTCACACCCACTCCACCCGCCCGCACTCGGCGGACCTGATGGGAAACGTGTGACGTCACGTCAGAGGCGGTGCCAAGGCGCCGTCTCAACGTGTCTGGGCGGATACTTAGGAGACGCAAGCGGCAAATAGCCGCTGACGTCACCTGTCAGATGTTAGGAGGCCGGGGCCGCCGGCCAATCAGCGCTTGCCTATGTTAATGCGGCATAGAAGTTGCATACAAATCTACGTATGTACGCGTCCATTCAAACGTACACTGACCACATTGCTAATCTACATATATAAACATAAATGCATCTGGAGCAAACATGGGGAATGCTAGTTGTTACTAAACTTGGAAACAGAACTATATTAACCGACAAACCAAGGAGGTGGACGGGGAGGGAAGGAAGGAAGGAATAGGGGAAGGAAAGAAGGGAAGGGAAAAGATAAGGAAGGTAGGGTAAGGAAGGTAAACAGTGGGTAAGGGGGACATAAGAGAGGGTTAGAGGTAAAGTAGGGTAAAGTAGCCATCACTGCATAACAATACTCAACATTATCTGATTTATAATATTGTGGCTTGTAGGTACATAATAAATAGATACTAGATATTTTAATGATAAGCAACCTCAACTAGACGCACAAAATATATACAGGCACATAATTAAGGCTGGGCACAATGGAGCAAAATCACAAAAAGGGCAACAGGTCAAGTTCCCTGTTTAAACACCTTGGCTCCATTGTGTCCAGCCTTTTAATCCAATTTGCTTCCCTCCAAAGCAACTTTCTCAGTCGGTCACCCCCTCTTCTTATTGTGTGACCTGCTCGATGACCATAAATCTCAATTGACTAACATGGTGACCTGCTTGTACAAAATGGTATGGTACAGCCTGATCAGTAAGTCGTTCCCTAATTGCATGTTTATGAAATGACAGCCTCTTTTTTTAATTTCTGTGTGGTCTGTCCAATATATAATAGGCCACACGGGCACTTTAAAGCATAAATGACATAGTCACATGTGTGCCACCCCTTAATGGTAATTCTAGTGCCTTGATGAGGATGTGTTAAAAAGGAGCCCTTAACCGGTTCAGCACCGCAGTGCCGAAAATCTCATGCATCCGAGCAACGTTCACCTCCCATTCATTCGCCTATAACTTTATTGCTACTTATCACAATGAATTGATCTATATCTTGTTTTTTCCGCCACCAATTAGGCTTTCTTTGGGGGGTACATTTTGCTAAGAGCCACTTTACTGTAAATGCATTTTAACAGGATTATCATTAAAATATCTAGTATCTATTTATTATGTACCTACAAGCCACAATATTATAGCTCAGATAATGTTGAGTATTGTTATGCAGTGATGGCTACTTTACCCTCTTATGTCCCCCTTACCCACTGTTTACCTTCCTTACCCTACCTTCCTTATCTTTTCCCTTCCATTCTTTCCTTCCCCTATTCCTTCCTTCCTTCCCTCCCCGTCCACCTCCTTGGTTTGTCTGTTAATATAGTTCTGTTTCCAAGTTTAGTAACAACTAGCATTCCCCATGTTTGCTCCAGATGCATTTATGTTTACAGTATATATGTAGATTAGCAATGTGGTCAGTGTACGTTTGAATGGACGCGTACATACGTAGATTTGTATGCAACTTCTATGCCGCATTAACATAGGCAAGCGCTGATTGGTCGGCGGCCCTGGCCTCCTAACATCTGACAGGTGACGTCAGCGGCTATTTGCCGCTTGCGTCTCCTAAGTATCCACCTAGACACGTTGAGACGGCGCCTTGGCGCCGCCTCTGACGTGACGTCACACATGTTTCCCATCAGGTCCGCTGAATGCGGGCTGGTGGAGTGGGTGTGACGATGGGCGGACCAAGGACGACTGGGTGCGTGTGGCCAGGAGGGGCTGTATAGATGGGAAGGTCTAGCTTGTATGTCCTAACAGGGCAGCCGCATGTAAGTTCCCCATCAGGTCCGTAGAGCAGGATCATTATGATTGGTGGTTAGTAATTTGAACTGATTGGCTGCTGTCAACCATGACTGCTATAAATGTCAGTGTGTGTTTCATATGTTTGTAACTTCCAGCTAAGCTTGATAAAGAGGCGTGCAGCCTTGAAACGTTGCCCTATTTACTCGAAATGCTTTGACAAATAAAAGAGCAGAAGAATTGAATAGTGCCGGCTTCATCTTTTTTATTTTGCTGAATGTTCCAGAGTGCTGCTGGATTGTTGGCCAGGCACATCGAATTCAAAGCCATCGTTTGGGAGTGTGCAGTCACATTACTACTTATATGCCTAGATTATGGGCAGATTTGAATCTGATTAGAAATAAATTTATCTTTTTCGAAGCTGCCCATATACTGCAGGCCGATTCCAGTCCAATTTAAGCTTGAAATCTTTAGGGAGTAGGCTAAGCGTGCCACGTCCTCCCCGCCGCTGCCCCAATGTATAAATGCCCCCCCCCCCAGTGTGTGCATTTATACATTACCTGTCCTGTGGCAGCCTTCAATGGTGTCCGCCCATCTCTAGAACCTACCAACTTATTAATATGCTTTTGGGATGTGGGAGAAATCCAGAGTGCCAAACATTCCCTCACGTCTGTATCTGTCATATCTTGCAGGAAACAAGAGGGCAAATAAACTCCATACAGATAGTGTTAAAGGAATACTAAAGTCAAAATTAAAAAAAAAATTTTACTCACCTGGGGCATCCCTCAGCCCCCTGAAGCTGTATGGTGCCCGCGCAGCCTGGCTCCGATCCTCCTATCCCCGCCGGCGGCTACTTCCGGGTTCGGCGACAGCCGCCGACAGGCTGGGAATGCGAGTGATTCTCCGCGTTCCCAGCCACTATATCACCCTCTATGCTGCTGTAGCGTATATGTTTTATGCTGTAGCAGCATAGAGGGTGATATAGCGGCTGGGAACTGTTATGATTTGCATGGAGTTTGTGCGCTGCACCTGAAGCAAACGCACAAACCCGCAATCAGGCAGAGATGTCACTGTGTAGGAAAAGACTGACAAACAAGAAGTAAATGAATAATAAGGATTTATTATTAAATGAAAAATAAAGTAATACTGTGCATTAACCTCATGCACGGAAATAATCAGTATCAACTTGCAGGCAACGTATTCTACACACATACAAAACACTGCATCAAAATAATACAGGCAGATATATACAATAAGCAAACAAGGTATGAAAATCAGGGTTTATACAAGGACCTCTCTGCATAAAGCGAGTTATGCAGAGTAGGTCCAGTGTATAGAACTTGTGTGCACACAGACCCTGGATCCAGAATAGTAACCACAATAGATATATATAAATGCAGGATAAACAATCGAGGAGGCGACACACGGATAGTCAGCAAGCATAGGTCATACACAGGAGATCAAACAGTACAGTAATCGCTAGGCAAAGAATAGTCGGTATACAAAGCACAAGGTCAACACGGGAGATCAAAACAGCAGGGAATCAAGGAACTAAATTACCAGAAACAGGGAACTCAGGGCAGGATGGCTAGGACCAGGAACAAAGAGCTAGCAACTAGTTAGTTTACAGGTGTGGCTTAAATGGCATGCTGAGAGACCATGTGACAGTCCAGGCCTCCTCCCTGTCTGTGGAGAGATCTCTATACAGTCAGCCCTCTGCTGGTGGGCAGAGGAAAGTTCAGGTTGTACATTCATGGAGGAGGCTGGTGACATCTGCTGGTGAAGCAAAGTTAGTTCATGCAGGAATTTACCAGCAGATGCAGATCGTAACATTACCCCCCCCTCAAGGAGCAGCCTCCGGATGCTCCACTTGAACTTATGCCCACCTGGGTCCCAGAAAATACTGGCAAAGAGGCAGGCCATAAATTGGTCAGCAAATGAGGCCACAACCCGGGTATTACCAGGCTGACTGGACAAAAGGACCCAGAGGCAATAGGACATGTTGCAAGTCCCTCTGAAGACCTTTGGGTGAAACAGAAAAATGAAGGACACCAGAAGGAGCCATAGATTGGACATCCACAGGAGCAGGGCATCTGAGGTCATCAAATAAATCAGAAAACTGGATGCCATCAGGAAGGGATGCATAATGGCCATAAACAGGAGGAGCAGGATACCACCAGGAGAGGCACCAGACAGGATCTCATCAGGAGAGGCACCAGCAGGAGATGGGAGGGCATCGGCAGAAGCAGCAGACGGGAGGGCATCGGCAGCAACTGCGGACTTGGAGACAACAGGAGCAGCAACTGCAGACTTGGAGGCAACAGGAGCAGGAGCTGCAGACTCGGAGGCAACAGGAGCAGGAGCTGCAGACTCGGAGGCAACAGGAGCAGGAGCTGCAGACTCGGAGGCAACAGGAGCAGGAGCTGCAGACTCGGAGGCAACAGGAGCAGGAGCTGCAGACTCGGAGGCAACAGGAGCAGGAGCTGCAGACTCGGAGGCAACAGGAGCAGGAGCTGCAGACTCGGAGGCAACAGGAGCAGGAGCTGCAGACTCGGAGGCAACAGGAGCAGGAGCTGCAGACTCGGAGGCAACAGGAGCAGGAGCTGCAGACTTGGAGGCAACAGGAGCAGGAGCTGCAGACTTGGAGGCAACAGGAGCAGGAGCTGCAGACTTGGAGGCAACAGGAGCAGGAACAGCAGACTGTAGGTCATCAGGAGCAGGAACAGCAGACTGTAGGTCATCAGGAGCAGGAACAGCAGACTGTAGGTTATCAGGAGCAGGAACAGCAGACTGTAGGTCATCAGGAGCAGGAACAGCAGACTGTAGGTCATCAGGAGCAGGAACAGCAGACTGTAGGTCATCAGGTGCAGGAACAGCAGACTGGAGGCCATCAGGAACAGCCGACTGGAGGCCATCAGGATGGATAAACCGAAAGTCACTTTCCAATAGAGCAGGCAAAGCAGCAGACTGGATAACAGTTTGTAAATGCAGGGTATCTGGAGGAATCTGTGGGAACTGAATACCAGAAAATGTTTTTGAGGACAAGCCATCAGCAGTGATGAGTGTGCATTTAGCCTCAGCAGAAAACTGTGGGAGCCCTCTTTCAGCAGAGCATTGAGGGAGCTGGATCTCAGCAGGAGTCTGTGGAAACAGGGCATTAACAGGGGTCTGTGGTGCCTGAGTGTCAGACATCTGTGCGGGTTGAATTTCAGCATAAGTCTGTGCTCTAGCAGAAGTTGAAGGGCAAAGGGCATCAGCAGAGACTCGAGAAAGCTGGACCTTTGGCTGAGCGACTGGCTGGACCACTGGCTGCATAGCTGACAAGACCTTTGGCAGAGCAATCAGCTGAACCTCAGATCGAGCAACCTGCAGACCAACTGATCGAGCACCTGGCTGGGCCTTTGGCTGAGCTGTGGAGTATGATTCTGCTGGAACGGCAGACTGAGACTTCGCCGGAGCAGCTGGCAGGAGACCTGCTGAGACGTCTGGAGGACCCACTGCCGAACCAACTGACAGAGGTTCTGCCAAGCTGTCTGACTGGGCCACTGCCAAACTGACCAACAGGGACACTGCCAAGCCGACCGACAAGGACACTGCCAAATCTTCTGAAAGGGGAAACATTGGACCGACAGACATGGGTACTGCTGAGCTGACTGGCACAGGCAGGGCTGAGGAGACTGGCACAGGCAGGGCTGAGGAGACTGGCACAGGCAGGGCTGAGGAGACTGGCACAGGCAGGGCTGAGGAGACTGGCACAGGCAGGGCTGAGGCGACTGGCACAGGCAGGGCTGAGGCGACTGGCACAGGCAGGGCTGAGGCGACTGGCACAGGCAGGGCTGAGGCGACTGGCACAGGCAGGGCTGAGGCGACTGGCACAGGCAGGGCTGAGGCGACTGGCACAACAAGAACAGCTGGCTGGAGAGAAGCTGGATTATGTTTCTGTAAAGATACAGTCTGTAGATCTGCAGGAACCGGCAACATAACCATGGAAGTCTTTGCGGTGGTAACTGGAAGGATGGAGGCTGTAGGAAAATATTTCCGTTTGAACTTAGATTTTTGACTCAGTCTGGAAGCAGGGGTGAGTTTAACAAAGTCCTGATGTGCAGAAGAACAGGGCAGGTATGATGTAGGTAGCTGGAACGACCATGGAGTGGATCTAACCGCAGTCTGTAAAGGAGCAGTTCTTTTATGATTTTTGGATACAGGTAATTCCAAGTCCGTGGAACAGGTTACTGAGGACAGAGAGCATGTCTTTCCCTTGATGCCTGGGGCAGAATTAACAGGTGGTGTGCTCTGAAAATCATAAGAATGAGACAAAATTCTTTGCCAAGCGATTACTAGACCAGAACCTGATTCATATTTACAAGTCTTGTGATCAACCATATACTGGACAGCACGCATGCATGCAATTATATATGAATCACCTTTTTCTAGATAGAACTCAAGAAATCGATCCCAGTCACTCTTAAAGAGAATCTGTATTGTTAAAATCGCACAAAAGTAAACATACCAGTGCGTTAGGGGACATCTCCTATTACCCTCTGTCACAATTTCGCCGCTCCTCGCCGCATTAAAAGTGGTTAAAAACAGCTTTAAAAAGTTTGTTTATAAACAAACAAAATGGCCACCAAAACAGGAAGTAGGTTGATGTACAGTATGTCCACACATAGAAAATACATCCATACACAAGCAGGCTGTATGCAGCCTTCCTTTTGAATCTCAAGAGATCATTTGTGTGTTTCTTTCCCCCCTGAGGGGGGAGTGCATAGCAGAACCACAACACTGAAGAACTTGGCAACCTTCCAGACACAGGCTGACAAGTCTGACAAGGGAAAGATACATTGATTTATTACAGAGACCGTGATAGTACAAAGTGCTGCAGTAAGCCAGAACACATTAGAATAGCTTTTGGAACTTGTAGGATGATAAAAAACAGGATGCAATTTTTGTTACGGAGTCTCTTTAAGGTAACCAAACATCTGATCAATCTGTTCAGGATGGAATACTGGATCAAAGCTGACAAACTTATTGCTGGAACTGACAGGGTTAACATTGGCTGCTGAATGCTGCACCAACTGACTACCAGAAAACTCAGAAAGATCTTTTTTATGCAAAATCTTTTTCCATTCATCAATCAAGGGAAGCACACAGTCAGACTTGCAAACATTCAGGTTCATCAGAGAAGTAGCAGATTTCATACATGCATCCAAAAATATCTCATCTTTTGTGGAATAGAATTCATTAAATGACTCCCAATCATACTTTAATTCATCATTCAGTGCATTAATTTCCCATCTACTGAATGGGGGATCCCAATCACTCTTAATGGGAACTTGCAGATTACCCTGAGCATAATTGCAGGACTGAACTGTCTGTTTGGAAGTGACAGGAATATGATTAGTTTTAATTGGTTTGGTTTGATTTATTACTGAGGATGAGTTATTGCAATAGACAGGCAGGGATCTAACTTGAGTCCAGGAGGTAGAAGGATCTCTTACTGCAATTAGGGTTTGCAGAATCTGCAACAAGGATTGCATTTTGGATTCTGCAGAGTTGCCCTGCTGCATAAAAGATTTAACATGCACAACAATTTGCATTAACTCTTCACGGGAATATGCTGACAATTCCTTATAACACTCATATTGGTCTTCCTCTGCTAGCAAGGAGTAGAAGTTATTGTGCTGAATAGTCCAGTCAACTTCCAGAGCTGAAACAAATGAGATTCCAGTATTAATGGAAGTAGCAGGATCATGAGTGGACTTAATTGATTGAATCTGGTTAGTTATTGGCCAGGATTTGGCTTGATTCAAAGGGGCAGAAGGACAATTAATGGGGCCTGATAAATTACCCGGAACATGTATTGTGGAATAAGCAACTGAATTTTGTTGGGCTTCAGAACAACATTCATGCAAAACTGACAAAAAGTCTTTTAAATCATAAGGAAAGGTTCTTTCATTACTCACGGACTGAACCCATGAAATCAACTGCTGCAGATCCTCATATGAATCGTCTGCAAACGTATGATAGCAAAGTTTCCTTTTGTTTTTTGCTAGAATAGCGTATTCGGACAGGTGCATTAAATCCATGTCAATCATGGCTGGAGAAACAGGATCTCAGACCTTTTCCTAGTGACAAATTGTTTAGGGCTAGCTCTTCTGTTATGATTTGCATGGAGTTTGTGCGCTGCACCTGAAGCAAACGCACAAACCCGCAATCAGGCAGAGATGTCACTGTGTAGGAAAAGACTGACAAACAAGAAGTAAATGAATAATAAGGATTTATTATTAAATGAAAAATAAAGTAATACTGTGCATTAACCTCATGCACGGAAATAATCAGTATCAACTTGCAGGCAACGTATTCTACACACATACAAAACACTGCATCAAAATAATACAGGCAGATATATACAATAAGCAAACAAGGTATGAAAATCAGGGTTTATACAAGGACCTCTCTGCATAAAGCGAGTTATGCAGAGTAGGTCCAGTGTATAGAACTTGTGTGCACACAGACCCTGGATCCAGAATAGTAACCACAATAGATATATATAAATGCAGGATAAACAATCGAGGAGGCGACACACGGATAGTCAGCAAGCATAGGTCATACACAGGAGATCAAACAGTACAGTAATCGCTAGGCAAAGAATAGTCGGTATACAAAGCACAAGGTCAACACGGGAGATCAAAACAGCAGGGAATCAAGGAACTAAATTACCAGAAACAGGGAACTCAGGGCAGGATGGCTAGGACCAGGAACAAAGAGCTAGCAACTAGTTAGTTTACAGGTGTGGCTTAAATGGCATGCTGAGAGACCATGTGACAGTCCAGGCCTCCTCCCTGTCTGTGGAGAGATCTCTATACAGTCCGCCCTCTGCTGGTGGGCAGAGGAAAGTTCAGGTTGTACATTCATGGAGGAGGCTGGTGACATCTGCTGGTGAAGCAAAGTTAGTTCATGCAGGAATTTACCAGCAGATGCAGATCGTAACAGGAACGCAGAGAATCCCTCGCGTTCCCAGCCTGTCGGTGGCTTTTGCCGAACCCGGAAGTAGCCCCCGGCGGGGACAGGAGGATCGGAGCCAGGCTGCGAGGGCACCATACAGCTTCAGGGGGCTGAGGGATGCCCCAGGTGAGTAAAAATCATTTTTTTATTTTGACTTAAGTATTCCTTTAAAGGACTTACGAGGTGACATGTGACATGATGAGATAGACATGTGTATGTACAGTGCCCAGCACACAAATAACTTAGCTGGGTTCCTTTTCTTCTTTCTCTGTCTGAAAAAGTTAAACATCAGGTATGCAAGTGACCATTTCTGTCCGGGTCGGACTAGGTCAGACTATAGCATAACCCTCACTGATTAGTAATTACAGCCATAAAACATTTTTCTGTCAGTAAATGGCTTTTAAGAGCAGAAAAGAGATAAAAAGGGTCAATAATTCATAGATTTGAGCTCTGGCATACTGCAATGAATGTGTCATTGAGCAGAGACAATGAAACAGTAAAAACTTAAATACTAGATTTAAATATAAAATAAAACTGTGGGATATCTAAAAAAGTCATTTTTAGGAGAAGATATAAGGATAGATATAATTAGGATAGATATAATTGTTTTTCTCAGAAGTTTATTTTCACCTCGTAAGTCTTTTAAGTAATGGACGGTAGAATTGGGCTAAGTTGACTTTCTCATGGTCATCTGGTCAGCGGTATCTCCTAATTTCTGGGTCTCTGTATTTTTAATTTTTTTTCCAGCTGATTGCTTTGTACTTGCCTTCTGCTGTTCTTCCACTTTGGTTGGTCAGACTGTCCCCCGAAATCGCTGATTTTAGGCAACAGTGTCTAATATCCACCTGACAATTTAGTTACCGTAAACACAACATTAATAGCAATACCTTTTCTTTGACTTCACTGTTGTTTGTAGGCTAAAGACTAGTCACAAGGTATTCACTGACTGGGACATGCCCTTAGTGATCACAAGGGGTTAATGACCAAAATCCCAGACTAAAGATTCTAGTAAGAGCAAAGTCATAAAAAATTAGATGATTTTAGTTTGTTTGTTTGTTTTTTTGCATACCACATTAAAAAGTGTCTCAGCTGTCTGCTGCAACATGACATAAAACAGCTGAACACATCTGGATATAGAAATACATTGTTTATGATTATCTAGTAGGAGAATGCTTAGAGCACTGGCTCAAGGGCACTGAAGTCCAAATATGGTTTCTGCTAAATACTAGAATGATTTATGCCTTGGAGGAAATGGCATTGTTTGGCTCCTCCAGCGTCTTACAAAGAATTAATCACTACTCTGCAGGATCCTCCAGAGTCTGACTGTCCATTAAACGAATTGAAGTTACAGCGCTGCTATCCGCATGTAAACGCTGGTATTTCCAGTTTTGCCTGGGTTGTTATTTAATATTTTAGTAAGCAGCTTCCAGCGATTTACAGTATATCATAAAGTCATGCCTGAACTTGTTGGCACCCCCGAAATTGTTCCAGAAAATAAAGTATTCCTCACAGAAAAGTATTGCTGTAACATGTTTTGCTATACACGTTTATTCCCTTTGTGTGTTTTGGAGCAAAACAAAAAAAAGGGAGAAATTGGACACACAAAAGTCCAAAATTGGGCTGGGCAAAATTATTGGCACGCTTAACTTAATATTTGGTTGCACACCCTTTGAAAAAAATAACTGAAATCAGTCGCTTCCTATAACCATTAATAAGCTTCTTACACCTCTCACTCCGGAATGTTGGACCACTCTTCCTTTGCAAACTGCTCCAGGTCTCTCTTATTGGAAGGGTGCTTTTTTCCCGACAGCAATTTTAATATCTCACCACAGGTGAAATGAGATTTAGATCTGGACTTATTGCTGGCCACTTCCAGCGCTTTGTTGCCATCCATGTCTGGGTGCTTTTTGATGTATTTTTAGGGTCATTATGCTGCTGGAAGACCCAAGATCTTGCACGCGACCCCAACTTTCTGACACTGAGCTCTACAGTGTGACCCAAAATCCTTTGGTAATCCTCAGATTTCATTATGCTTTGCACACATTCAAGGCACCCAGTGCTAGAGGCAGCAAAACAACCCCAAAACATAATTGAACCTCCACCATATATCACTGTAGGTACAGTGTTATTTTCTTTTTAGACCTCATTCCGTTTTTGGTAAACAGTAGAATGATGTACTTTGCCAAAAAGCTCTGTCTTGGTCTCATCAGCCCACAAGAAGTTTTCCCAGAAGGTTTTTTGCTTACCCAAGCACATTTTGGCAAACTGTAGTCATGCTTTTTTATGTCTCTGTGCCAGCAGTGGGATCCTCCTGGGTCTTCTGCCATAGTGTTTCATTTCATTTGAATTGTCGACAGATAGTTTGCGCTGATACTGATGCCCCCTGAGTCTGCAGGACAGCTTGAATTTCTTTGGAATTTTTTTGGGGCTGGTTATACACCAACCGAACTATTGTGCACTCTAACCCTTCATCAGTTTTTCTCTCCCGTCCACGCCCAGGGGGATTGGCTACAATGCCATGGATTGCAAACTTCTTGATAATGTTGTGCACTGTGGACAAAGGCAAATCTAGATCTCTGTAGATGGACTTGTAACCTCGAGATTGTTGATATTTTTCCACAATTTTGGTTCTTAAGTCCTCAGACAGTCCCCTTTCTGTTGCCCATGCTTAGTGTGGCACACACAGACACACAATGCAAAGACTAAGTGAACTTCTCTCCTTTTTTATCTGCTTTCCGGTGTGATTTTTAAAATGCCCACACCTGTTACATGCCCAAGGTGTATTTAAAGTAGGCTCACATGCTTGAAACTATCTTATTAATCCACAATTTTGAAAGGGTGCCAATAATTTTGTACAGCCCATTTTGGAGTTTTGTGTGACATTATTTCCAATTAGCTTTTTTTCCTCCTTTTTTTGTTTTGTTCCAATACACACAAAGGGAATACAATTGTGTATACAAAACATATTACTGCAGTACTTTTCTGTGAGAAATACTTTATTTCCTGGAAACATTTCTGGGGTGCCAACAATTTCAGCCATGACTGTATATAAATGTGTTTGAACCGTGAGCTGCAAAGAAAATGTATGCATTAAAGCGGAATATAAACCTGCATTTCAACTTTGCTCTAAAACATTATTTACAGCATATTATATGCAACCACCTTTTTTTTTACTAGACCAGCATTGGAAGGGTTACACACAGAGCTTTAAAGAGACTCTGTAACAAATTTTTCAGCCTTAGTTTTTCTATCCTATAAGTTCCTATGCCTGTTCTAATCTGCTCTGGCTTACTGCAGTCTTTCCTAACTGCACTGTCTCTGTAATAAATCAATGTATCTTTCCTCTGTCCTGTTTGTCAGGCTAAAGCTTGATTGTGTGGAATGTGCAGGGCTGCTTGTGATTGGTAGAAGCGATACACACCCTCTGCAGGCCCCCTGCACACTCTGAGATGACTCACACACTATGCTTAGCTGAGCCTATTAGAAGCTGGTTAGTTTGTTTGTAAACACTGCCTAAAACTGTTAATTACAAGCCAGGATTGCAGCAGAGAGTGGCAGAAACAGCACAGAGGGGCCCAGGAGAAAATAATGAATAGAATGGTATGCTTTTTATTGTAAGAATATTAGAGTACAGATTCTCTTTAAAGTTCCTGGAGAGAACTGCTCCTGCAGCCGAAGTTTAGATAGATACATTCTGTTTACTTAAATGTAACAAGTGTGGAATGTGACTCGCTCTCTCTGACTATGCAGGAGCTGGAGGACAGCCAAAGAGTGTGTAACATTCCTCACTTGTTACATTCTGTTGATTTAAATGTATATAAACTTTGGCTGCGGGGAGCAGTTCTCTCCACGGAACTTTAAAGCTCTGTGTGTAACCCTTCCAATGCTGGTCTAGTAAAAAAGAAATGCTGGTTGCATATAATATGTTGTAAATAATGTTTTAGAGCAAAGTTAAAATGCAGGGTTATATTCCGCTTTAATATTACTTCCTGCCACTATGGAAATTCAGTTCCATCACAAATGGAGAACGCAGGTGATTGTAATATTGTATTGTACTGAAATTATGGGAGGGAGGGTGTTTCTGTGTTTTTACAGTGTTACATGAGGTATTAATGTAAAGAATGGGTTTTGGGATAGCAAAATATATTGTTGGGTCATTTAATAGAAGGTGCATTGAAAAGTGATTTGACCACTGAGGGATTTTTCCCCTTTAGGACCAGAGCAATTTTCACCTGTCAGTGCTCCTCCCTTTCTTTCGTAAATAACTTAAAGGGACTCCGAGCTCTGTTTAAAAATAAAATTTGAACTTACCCGGGGCTATTTCCATCCCAGCCATGGTCGGGACGTCCCACGCCGGCCTCCTGGCTCTTCTCCCGGCGGCTGTCCGCATAGCGCGGACAGGCCGGGCCCCCGGGCGACACTGGCGAGTGTCGGGGCTTCTCCTTCCCTATACGTCACGAATAACGTCACACGCCGGCCGCCGCGCGTCATGACGGCGGCCGGCGTGACAGCACGGCGCATGCGCGGTTTAATCGCGCATGCGCCGTGCTGTCATGCCGGCCGCCGTCATGACGCGCGGCGGCCGGCGTGTGACGTCATTCGTGACGTATAGGGAAGGAGAAGCCCCGACACTCGCCAGTGTCGCCCGGGGGCCCGGCCTGTCCGCGCTATGCGGACTGCCGCCGGGAGAAGAGCCAGGAGGCCGGCGTGGGACGTCCCGACCAGGGCTGGGATGGAAAAAGCCCCGGGTAAGTTCAAATTTTATTTTTAAACAGAGCTCGGAGTCCCTTTAATCACTACTAATCACAACAAAATAATTTATATCTTTTTTTTGCCACCAATTAGGCTTTCTTTGAGAGGTACATTAGGTTAAGAATTTTTATTCTAAATGCATTTTAATAGGAATAATGACAAAAAAGGGGGAAAAAAAACATTATTTCTCAGTTTCTGGTCATTATAGTTTTAAAATAAAATGTTCTACTGTGGGTAAAACCGCCACATTTTATTTGTCCTGGTTATTGCAACGTGTAAAATATTTCCCTAGTACAATGTATGGCGGCAATATTTTATTTGAAAATAAAGGTGCATTTTTTCAGTTTTGCGTCCATCACTAATTACAAGCCCATAAATAAAAAAATAACAGTAATCTACCCTTCTTGACATACATATTAAAAACGTTCAGTCCCTAAGGTAACTATTTATGTATTTTTTATTTATTTTAATGCAACAAAATGTAATTGGGTACTATGGGAGATTGTGGGAGGGAAGGAGTTAATTTTAAATGTAAGTGTGGGTCTTTTTATTAAAATAAATATATGTAGGTGTAATTTTATTATGTGGTCACAAGATGTTCGCACATTATTTCCTATTAGCATTCAATAAGTATACAAACAGGAAGTAATGCATGTATGTGTTACTTCCTTAGTTACAAAAGACTGCGGCATCTCATTGTTCCCGGCAATCATTGACACGTGGACTTAGATCAATGAATGAGAACACTCCTCTCGTGTGCCTCCCAGATTAGGCCGATTTCAAACGTACCTCATGTGCCTAATGTTTACCATCTCACACGTTCCCTGACTCTTCCTCTGCCACTATACCTACAGGCATGAGAATGCTTCTCAGTCAGGACATTTTGACTGGACCAGGTTAAAGGGGAACTTCAGCCTAAACAAACATACTGTCATCAAGTTACATTAGATATGTTAATTAGAATAGATAGGTAATATAATCTCTTACCCACCCAGGCAAATGTTTGTGATTCATGGGGGCAGCCATCTTTTTGGTTGAAAGGAGGTGACAAGGAGCAGGAGACACAGTTTCAACTGTCCTGTGTCCTGATTACCCCTCCCAGCTGCACACGCTAGGCTTCAAATGTCAAATTCAAAATGTACAAAAAAAAAAATTGCACCAAAACAGCAGAACGAGAACAACAACATCAGAAATCCCATCATGCTTTGCACAGCATCAGGGGGAAAAAGGACGGGCAGTTTTCTTCTGTGCAGCTAAAAATGAGGCTTGTATAAGAGAAACAAAGTTCTGATGCTGTGAAACTGTTACAGAAACACCAAGCCTTCTCAAAGCTGTTGAGTCGATTTTTAGTCCGGAGGTTCACTTTAAGATTTGATGTTTGCTTTAGAAAATTCTTTTCTGTTTATTGTTTCCTGCTTCTGATAGGGTAGCAGTGACTATGTGAGGCTTACTTGTTCTATTTATAAAGCATTATCTGGCATACTTGGTGATTTTATTACCCCATATCTAAATATGGCATGTTACATCTATTGCTTGGGTATATCTTGATACCTCATAGGTAAACTCATAACTAGATTTTACCTTGTATTGCTCTTACTGGGTTCTGATCAAAAGTGCAGCACTGTGACTGCTATTAGTGGTCCAGTCCTGTGCTTACGGTGTGTACATTACAGTATAAGAATATTAATGGTCTCCTGGCACTGGAACATTTATTCACCTTTTGCTAAAAATCTATTTGACACTTAGACACACAGGTGATTGCATGCCTTTTTATATTTCTAAAAAGAGAAACAGATAAAGAAAATGGCCCACACTAATAACTTAAGCATTTGACTGTGCTAAAAATATATAGAGATAGGACAACCCAGTTGTCTGAAAAGGCAACTTAATAGATGTAGTGTATGCAGTAGAGAGTAAAAATCACCTGACACTGTCATTTATATTCATATGTAGTACGCTTTAAAATTAAATAGTGTCCATAAACATTGCTTTGGAGATTTGCATATGAACATGAAGATGACATACAGTATACTGGGTAGATGAGACAGAAGTGGGTTTGGGGCCCAGAAGCAAGCCTGGCGACCATTTTGCCCTTAACCATGGCAGTTTCTAGGCTAAATTTCTCCCAGGGCGAGGGTGTTAAAATTGCGCCCCCCACCCACCCAATGTGGTCAAAAATGTTATTTGCGATATTTATAGCTAGTACAGCTATAAGAGCCCCAGTATAGATTAGCCAGCTATAGGTGGCCGAGTATAGGTTAGGCAGCCATAGATGCCCCCAGTATAGGTTTGGCACCTCCTCCCTCATAGCACCCCAAGAGGTACACCGGTAGATAGAAACGGTTGTGCCCTTAACATGTTTGCTTGCTTCATCAATATTGCCATTTTCACTCACAGATCAGCAATACATAACTGCGCTGTATCATACAAGTGTACTTTCTCATCCAGCTGGGATGGTGTAATTGCTGGTCACTATGTGTTATAATCCATTATGAAATACACTAAATTTTACTTTTGATATGCAAAAATCTAAAGGAATGTTAATGGACACTATTTGGAATTAAAGAGTATTACTTATAAATGCAAATAGCAGTGCCAGATGATTTTTGCTTTCTACTACTTTCTTGCAGAATATTCAGACAACCCCAATTTGTAGAGCACTCAAGTCAGTCATGTAGTGACCCCATGTAGTGACCTTTCCCTTAACATGATGATGATCTTAGACTATCTAATCGCTCGAATAGTGACAAAATGCTGCATGCAACACATTTTGCAATTGCCATTCGGGATCGTCTGCAATTGCTGCAGTGAGATCATTCCTATATAGTTGTAATCGCACTAGCACTTTAAAAAGCCATAGCGTTTTCACGATTAGCAGGAATCACCTGCTAATCGCCCTAGTGAGAATGGATACTTATTGCTATTGCTGATACCATTTATTGGCTCATGTAACTGATGGCTAACACAGTACAATTCTCTGATTGCTATTGTTGTCAAGTAAAATAAATATATGTATGTATGTATGTATGTATGTATGTATGTATATATGCATCTGGACTCATTGCTGGCCGTATGTATGTGTATATATATATATATATATGTATATATATATATATATATATATATATATATATATATATATATATATATATATATATATATATATATATATATATATATATATATATATATATATATATATATATATATATATATATATATATAGTTTAAATCTGGATTGAGAGTTAGCAGGGCTTATATTTTATGAGATGCTTCTCTGTTATTTAAAATGTCTATCATCTTGTGGTTTCTCCTCAGCGTGGTTGCTTATTCTGTAATTATGGGTGCTCTTATGGCCAGTGGCAAAGAGGTCACTGGGAAGATCCCAAAAGGAAAGGTATGTCCATTTTCATTCACGCTCAAACACTGTATTTTTGCAAACTTCTAGTTGGTAGCAGGAAATTGCCTAAGTCCAATTACAGTAACATTACAGTAAATTGATTCACTAGTAATGGGAGTGATGTTGCCATCCATTGCTAGCTTAAGAGCTGCCACTAGGAACCTAGCAACATTGTTCTAGCTATTTTATTGCTAGTGGGCACATGCATTGCTTTGTCAATTACTGTAAGAGAGAGAATCCTCACTCGCAGTGCCAATTTGAATAATTTTTTTTTAAAACACGCAGCAAGCACTTTGCTTGCTGCGTGTCCTACCCGCTCACCACCGATCCGTCACGAAAGAGGGCCCCCCCCGCAGACCACGTGCGCAGCCTGGCCAATCGCCACCAGGCTGCACTTTGGGGTGGATCGGGAGTTCCTGTGACGTCACAACGTCTATGACGTCACTACGTTCGTCGCCATGGCGAAGGGGGAAGCCCTAAAGGTAATCCTGTTCAGAACGGGATTTCCTTATGGGCGTGATAGCCGGCGGCGATCGGAAGGGTGGGAGGGAATGAGCAGCAAGGGGAGAATCATGTAGCTAGCGCTAGGCTAGCTACATGATATTAAAAAAAAAATCGGGCAAACGAAACACGCATGGCCGCGGGAATCAGAACGTCCAGCAGGTTAATCACAGTGCTTCTCAAAAGTGGGTTACGAACTTCAAATCCACACACCGCACAAATTTTCAGGATGATTTCCCTACCTACTGCAGAGGAGTCAAGGAGTGAAGGAAAAGTGCTATGTAAATATAGTCTGTAATTTAACCTTTTCCAATCCATTTTCTTAATCACCCACTTCCCAAGCTACCGCCTTCCCCCGCACTTTTTTCCAGTGTGTGGTGGTGGGATGATCAAGAGAGTGCTTTGGAGCATGGATCCTGTAAGGGCTCTACCTTCTGGCACTAGTGTGAGGAGGTGACCGGGCATCAGAGGGAGTAGGCAGAGCTGGCGCCAGCCTGTGTACTGCAGCTCCTCCCCATTGCATGCACGCAAGCTAAACTACATAGCTGGTACTTTGATCCGCGTAGTCTGACGCTGTGCTGGAGTAGATACAGCAATGGCACCCCTAGTAGCTAGCACAAATGTGGACACATAATATTTCAATTATTGGATGTAGCAGTAGCGAGCAAAGTGTTGGACTTAGTCCAATGCTTTGATCTTTAGGTGCTGAAGTCGTTCCAGAGTAGATCCGGCAACAGCTCCTCTATCTGTTGCTATGTTTTCTTGTGTCGGACCATGTTCGACATTGGGCTTGAACTGGAAAATGTTGGATTGGAAAAGGGTAACAGCATTCTTAAAAATATCCTGATAGCTCAGTACATCAGAGTGAATTAAATATACAACAAGCTATGCAGAAGAAGGATATGAACATGACCTGTTGTGATGAACTTTACTGTGTTCAGGATTCTACTGACCAAATTCCCCCTAAGCACATTGAGGTAGATTCTCAAGTCAAGCAAAGACTCCAGCTTAGACTGTTTTCCATTCTTTTCTACAGTAGCCTATAATTTGCACATTTTCTTGCTATCAAATAAACATTGTGGCCATTTTAGTTCTACATAGTCTTTAAGCAGTTGAAATAGTTAGTATGTAATTGTACTGCTTTTAGAGTATGCAGCTGTCTTTCCTTTGTTATGCTTTGCTTTATGTTTTTGTTTTTTTACTCTTTTTAAGCTTGTTGACTTTGAAGCGATGACTGCATCAACATCAGATGCATTCAGCAAAACTGCAAAAAGTTGGATGAATCTTACAAGGTAATGTAAAAATCTTGCATGCTGTATTAGGCTTTACTAATCCAGCAGCTGAATGAATTCTGAACAGCAGTATCAATATTGGCATTGTTACCTTATTTGGCATGCTGCTTTTGAAAAATAAGTCCCATAACTTGATAAAACATTTCTGAAATATTTGCCTAAAAATGTTTTTCCCATTACAGCTCCTGTATCCATGCTTACCCAAAGTATAATGGCTAGAATGTTCTGCTTTTCTATGTTTTATGCAATAGAAATGTATTTCATCTAAAAAGAAAGAATGCTTTCCTTTCATTCCAATGTTAAGGCAAAGAATTATAATTTGGCCATCTACACAGTCAGTTCAAAGAAGTTAACGGAAAGTCAGGTATGGGGCACTAGCTAGTCTTTGCTTTTTGCCACATATATAGTCCACATACCTTGTGAAGGTAGAGGGAGTTGAATCGGGTTATGGGTACAGTCATACTATACTTGTTCTGGATAATTTCCATAATATGTGCAGTGTGTGGTGTCATCTATTCTCCATACCTGTGTTTTTTTATAGTGTGAACAGGGACATACTTTGTGGCCAGCACTGCAACTAATGCAAAGTGTTATGATTTTTATAATCTGTCTAGCTGCAGGGCTGGTTGCAAAAATTTAATTTGTCACCAGCTGAGGTAGATGGTGTGCACAATGTCCTTGCCCTCGGTATGACCGTAGGTGCTACCCAGATAGTGAGCAGTTCCTACTGCTAATACTATGCTTGGTCAAATGGCTGACTTTTGCAAATGGAATTTCTCGGGAAACACTTTATTAAAGGGAACCTGAAGTAAGAGGAATACGGGGTCTGCTATCTTCATTCTTTAAAGTGTAATTGTTGGGCATACAATCAAAAATAAATTCTTTATTTTTAATCTGGTAATCAAGTAATAAGGATGCTAACCAGGCAATCCAAAAGTTAAAAATCACTCTTACTTTTCTTGTTGATAAATGATCAGTCCCCAGTTTACCTGACTCTTATTTGGTACATTGCCACTCAAGGGAAGTTATAGGGCATGCTAGGTTGTCTTTTTTTGCTTCTTTATTTCCCTTCATACTTAAATAATGCAGCCTGATTGGCTGAAGCCTCTTTTCCTCTCCCACACCTCTGTTCCTCTCTGGCCAATATTTCTCATGCTGAGACAATGCCCTTTCTATTGCAGAGCTGGCTGGGAGTGTCTGGAGGAGGGCAGGCAATGCATACAAAATCAGGCAGAGGAGAGTTATGGCCCATACTCATGGGCTACAATTGTCGGCGCAACCACGTGGCACGCGCGTGTTGCGGCGACAGGTCGCCCGTGAGTATGAGGCGCAACACGAGCGCGCACCCTGAACCGTCGCTCGTCGCTGCTGTCGCCAGGCGATTGGCGCGGTCAATTGCCTGGCAACAGTTGCCGCGCAACTTTGCCGCAACTGTCGCTAGTCCGCGTGTGTATGGGGACTAGCGACAGCAACCAGCAGGGAATACCCTGAGCTTCCGGCATGGGGTGAAACGTCGGCGACAGCTTCCGTCGCATCAGTTGCCAGGTCCCTCCGCCGTGTGTATGCGGAGGGACCTGGCGACGAGCTGTCGCCTATACTGTCGCGCACACGCTCCCGTGTGCTAGTGACAGCAACAACTGTAGCCCGTGAGTATGGGCCAGGGAGGAAATTACATCAGGATTGGCTTTAAGATAGACACTTTAATAAACAATGGCAGTTGCTTGACCTCTGCACCAGTGCTCTGCCTCGAATACTTTAAAGAACAACTGAAGTGACAGGGATATGGAGGGTCCCATATATATTTCTTTTTAAACAATACTAGTTGGCTGCCCTGCCGACCCACTGCATTTAATACTTTTAGCCATAAACCTTGAACAAGCATGCAGCAGATCAAGTGTTTCTGACATTGTCGGCTCTTTCAAGATTAGCTGCATGCGTGTTTCTGGTGTTGTTTAGACACTACTTCAGCCAAATAGATCATCGGGGCTGCCAGGAAATTGGTATTGTTTAAGGAAATAAATATGGCAGTCTCCATATTCTTCCCACTACAGTTGTCCTTTAAGTCTCTGGCCCAGAATGAGCATGCAGACCGGATGCTTTGACTCTGGTATGATTCAAAAACAATTAAAGCAAAAGACTCAGAATGAAAGCCAGGCATCTAGCATTGTTTATAAGGAGATGAAAATTCCAGCTTCTGTATAGCGTACCTCTCAATTCTTCAGGTTCTCTTTTAAAAAATTTTATTGTGTGATGAATAGTACAATCACTTTAAAGAGGAACTGTAAGGAGAAAAAATGTTTTTTTTAAATGTGAGAGATTTATGTGTAATTGAATCATAAATAAGAAGAAGTGACAAATCTACTTACCCTGACAGCGAGTTGATGTAAAATTGTCAAATGCAGAATGGGTGGATTCATTTTTACTACTGGCGCAAATAGCAAGGTTTTTTTTCCTTCATTCCAGCAGTTGAAAACACGCCCACAGAGTGTAGGTTGTAAAGGACTCTTTCCCCTTATCTGACGCCATTTGAAGAAGCCTACGAAGTGTAATAAGCATGTGTATAGAGATAATACATATTCGCTTTTGTACACGTACTGTTTTTATCTGTGTGTGTGTATGTGTGTGTGTGTCGCACAAAAATGCCTTGACCGATTTGACGATTTGAACAAAACTTGGTACACAGATCCCTTACTACCTGGGATGATATGTTCTGGGGGTCTTGCATCCCCCCTGTACACATGGGCGGAGCTACAAACAGCCAATCAGATTTCACCCATTCATTTCAATGGAAAAAATGTAAAAGGCTGCCATTCTCACAGTAATCAAGCCACAATCCCCACACTTGGCACAGTTGGTCACTTGGTGACCGAAGTTACAAATCCAGGAAAAGTGGGCGGAGCATAGAACAGCCAATCAAATTGCAGCCATTCATTTTAGATGGAAAAATGTAAACTGCAGCCATTCTTACACTGTTAATCGCAGGGTTTTAGGCACACTTGGTCACTGGGTGAATAAGACTCAGGAAAATGGGTAGAACCTACAACAGCCAATCAAAATTAACCTATTGATTTTCAAGGGGAATATTTAAACTGCTGCCATTCTTACACTGTTAATGGCAGAGGCTTCAAACTTGGTACAGTCAGTCATTACGTGACGGGTTCAAATTCCCTAAAGGGGGTGGAGCCACAAATAGCCAATCAGATCACTTTGATGGATAAACTGCTTACATTCCCGCAATTTTTGTATACAATGCGTGTGTATGTATGTGTATAGTGTTTGTACAGTGTGTGTGTGTGTATACAGTGTATATAGTGTGTGAATATAGTGTGTGAGCGTGTGTGTATAGTGTTTGTACAGTGTGTGTGTGTGTGTGTATACAGTGTGTATAGTGTTTGTACAGTGTGTGTGTGTGTGTGTGTGTGTATACAGTGTGTGCGTGTGTGTGAATAGTGTTTGTACAGTGTGTGTGTATACAGTGTGTATAGTGTGTGTTGTTATAAACTGTTCTATATCGCCTTGCTTCGACACCATCGTCTCACAGACTGTGAGATCACTTGACTCTCCACACATCAAACAGGAGATAGACTTTCTCAGGCTTCTTCAATGTTTACGTTATTTATTCAAGTCACAGAAAGACAGATCGATACAGTCATCATATCCTAGCTATGCCAATCTTCATGTTGCGTTACAAGCTCGTGATTAGACTCCCTGCTGAAGTCTATCAGGTACCTTCTTCCTAACTACGTTACACTAAACTACCTATGTACAGCATACATTATATCAGATTACAGAAAGGAAGAACATGCTTAGAGGTCCCAGTCAGCCTTGCTAGCTAGTGCGGAAGGAAGAAGCAGAAGTGAGCTCTCATAGCTCCCTCAGCCTTTAATACCGACTAGGAAAGAGTTAAATATGACATCATCTTCGCCACCCCCTAGATCAGATTATTGGTGGACCCACTCGTGGTGTCATCATACACACCTACTTGATTAATAATCAATGAGGCATTTGACCCATATGCAGGAACGTGGATGTTTAGTAAATATGGCCAATGTTTTCTGTTCCTGTGGTGTAGTGTTAAGGTCAGAGTAGTCCGATGGCCTTCTTTTAGGAACATGTTCTCAGTATCTGCGTGTATCCTCTGCTACACGCAGACCCTGAGATGCCTCTGCCTGCATCACAAAACCTCTATTTATTTTAAAGGCATACACTGCGGACAAGCCTTTTACATAAAACTCAGGCCAAGTAACTGAGGCCTACTTAAATTATAACAATCCCCCCTAAAACGGCTTGACCCGCAGATCCCAGCGTCTGAACCTCCCAGTACCTGGTTTCTTTTCTGTTATGTTTCACTTTTCGATGTTCGTGCTCACACAACTTCTCTGCTCTAGGCGATTACCCCTGGAAGAGAGAGAGCAAGACTTCTTGGTCTTCCTGTAACCAGGCTCTCTGGGGAGGCCCTACTTCTAAGTCCCTCTATACCACATGCTCAGCATTTGCGTCACTTACGTATCACTCACAAACTTGCATGACCACAGAAAAGTGAAACTCGTTTGGTTGTTACAAAACGGAGCAGTGCCAGGTGCCTTCTAAAAGAGCGCCTTTATACAATCAGCTCCATCACAGGTACTACTAAACCTATACCCGTAACCCTGTATATCCCTTAATTTAAACTATTGGTTCAGGAGATTGTTTATGAGGCACCAATCTCTGGACCAGGTTAATTTGTTTTACGTAATTTTAACACGCAACCTCACCTGGATAATGATGCCTAAAGTTGTCATCCCCATCCAGACGACTGGTGGGTGTAGAAAGAACTTTGGAACTGCAGAGGCCCAGTCCGAGTGTCCCTGGAACATCACCGGAACCTTTGTCCACCAGGTCAGACTGGCACTCACCTGCTCATTTTCGTGTTCTACCTCGTTAAGATCACCTGTATCATGGTGAAATCTTACCTCTAACTTAGTGTACTGTTTGTTTAACCTTTGTAACAAAATGTGGTCGTCTTGGATCAAACCCTGTTCCCCTTTGTCCCATGTCGTGTTCTCTTTCAGGACGGGAACTACCCGTGAAACTTTGCACTTTAGAGTTCTCTTAACAATTTGAGAAACAACGTCATCCAACCTGGATGACTGGATCCATATGGGATCTCCGCTCCCACAATATGTTCCCCTTGGAAAATCTCCCTTATCGGAACAATTATGAGAATATACCTTGAATGTATCATTAGACCTTATGTTAAAAAACCAAACCTTTCCTTCAGCCGCCGGAATTATCGGTTGGGCTTCAGGGTGGATCTTTTGAATGGTAGCCTCGCATTCTGCGTTATTGAGCCTGCAGGCTTCTTCACTAAATTTGACTTGCCCCGGCCAACGCAGGTACTTCTGCAAGAATTGCCCGCATGAGGACAACTCTACTTGCTTCACCTCCCCGTCTAGCACCAAAAAAGGTTGACCTCTCAGGTCCTGGTGTAAGACACGGGTTAAGGTGGGAACTAAGGAAGTAGCGGTGCCTAAAGGAATGTTGCACCGTTTCCATTTGTTCACCCAAACATCTCGAAGCTGCCATGCAAAAGATCCTTCTCCAGAAAAATTAATATACCTCCCCTTGTCCAATCTCTCGCTGACAAAATATGTCCCCAGCTGTCCTGATTGGACCTCTTCCCCCCCTTATGTCCTGAGGCACACTATGTACCTGAGGTCGGGAAGACTGTACTCTCTGCAATCGTTCGATTAAGAGTACCTCTTCACTTACCCAACTATCATGAGGATAAGCTGCTGCATATGGACTGTGTAATATCGTCCCCTGTTGTGACCCATGTGGTATGAATGGGGTTCCCTGTGTGGGCTTTCCCTCCCCCGGGACCGCTCTCCCCACCCTCTTTGTCACCTGGAAATTTGGCTTGATCTCGATTTTTACTTCTTGTTTCGAGAACCACCCACCCTCGGCTTTCCAGCCTTTACGTGTGTATAGTTGTTTCAGAGGCACTCTCTGTTGGCAGCTCCAGAGTGTGATGTTGTCCCCTGCGTCTCTCTGGTAAGAGAATTGACGCCTCCTGCTCGTTCCTCTCCAATCTGGAACCATCTCACTCTGCATAACCAAGACAAGGTACCCCTGAATCACACACTCCACCTTTTGCATGTACCCATTGTACTGCAATGTACCTTTTAACAAACCTTTGGATCGTTGCATCGATTCTGGGAGTGTGGTATTAAATAGCAGATTTACACTGCCATTCAATTCCCACTGCCCGCACACCTGACCCTTCAGACCTTTCACCCACATTGTGCCATGAAATTTGATTTCTCCTGGCACAAGTGCTCTCTTCCTCCATCCCTGCATGGTCCATCTGTGCCAAGCGGAGGGAGGTGTGAAAGGATTAGTACCTTTGTCACCAAACATTAACATGCTTGGGCCTTGCATTCTCATTAACCCCTTATTATACATGAGAATGTCCTCTCTTCGTTCTCCTAGGACGGAATGGCAACCTAGGATCACCATCAGCATGGTACTCTTCATTATAAAAGCACCACCCTGGGAAAGAAAAACATTAACACTTTGCATTATGCTTTGCTCCGACAGTTTTGTTAGTCTCTTTCCGATCTCCGAAATCTCGTGTTTTAGTCTCTTTCCAATTTCAGGAATCTCGTGTTTTAGTCTCTTTCCAATTTCAGGAATCTCGTGTTTCTCCAAGCTTAGATTGGCATCTGGAACCTTTCGCTTATCCGACTGACATCTCCATCTTTGCTGCCAGCACTGCAGCTGTCTCAATTCCATATTGCCAAACACCTGAAATCGAAATACAAACAAATCAATTCTTATTAATGATTTGGGATTCGCCCTGCGGCTTGTACTCTTTACACTTTAAAATGATCAATATATATCGTAATTGATCTCGTTGTTTTATGGTTCTCATGAACTCTGTTTACTCTTATTGGTAGATTGGAGTTAAACTTCACCCCCCTACCTCAGTACTATCCTCAGTACTTACCTGTTTAAAATATGCTCCCGCGGACTTCACCTTTGGAAGCTCGCTTCACCTTTGGAAGCTCTCACCCCATTGCAGCTCACTCCACATCCCCCCCTATCTGTCCATGCGCGGCCGTCGCATGCACAGATTCCGGATGCCACACCTGTTGCTGCTTTGCCGGTGAGCCTGCAATGCTCTTACTCATTATCGCATTTACTTATCTAGAACTTCATCGCGATACCAGCTCTGCTAAGAGTTCTGTGTGTTGTACCCTCTGATCAATGTTTGCCGTGCCACCACCTAGACTACCCCAAAAAAAAAATGGCTGCCTCCCTGTAGGAAGGGGCACTTTACATTTAAACTACACAGGGTGCAGGGCTAAGCATACCAGCGTCACATGCCTGTATGCAGATCCCTGAATGCCCACTTGGTAGGTAGTCACATGGCAAACACCGTACTGATACACTGTATAATTGCCCCCTGAACTGCTGTCAGTTCTTGTTCTTTGTGCTACAATTGATAGGAGCTGGAAAAAACATATTTGACCAATCAGTGGATGAAAAAAAAAACCGCACAAAAAAACAGCCCCAGCCCAGCATAGAGTAGACCTCTCAGTCAAGCTCTGGCGCCGTCCACGTCAAAAACCGGAAAAAAACGTTACCGCTCTGCAGCAGCGGCGACGGAAACCCGGATTGGTCAACTCCCTTTTTTCCACCTCTGGCACCCCCCTGATGCCCTGTCCCCCCCTATACTCTATTGGGAACTCATGCTGCACCACCCATTAAGGTGCCCCACTTACAGGAATAATCCCGTAAGCAACTCAGTACAGACACTTTCCTGACCTGCACTGCTACGTGTGTCCCTGCACCTAGCTGGGACACACTTCCTATCTGTGCTCCTGCTAATCTGACAGTAATAGCTTGGTGCACGTATCCTGGCATTCCTTTCCATGGACTCAGGGAAAAACTCTGGGGAAATACTTTGAAACCCGAGACACACAGTAGCATGTCTCTGTATTTCTACCCCCCTCCCTTTCAGCTGCTCTGCCCGGAGCCGCGAGCACAGCCTGACGTGACGTGGATCCCCCAGCCCCTCCTCCCCCCTGCCATGACGTGTGGGGGCCATGACTCTCGGGGGCGGGCTCTCTCCACTGCCGCCATTTTGAGTCCTGGACTGCCAGCTAAGATGGCTGCTCCCATAGCAGCCTCTCGTTCCTATATCTTAGGAGAGAAAACAAAATACAAACAGAACAAACATTTTTTATGCATAGTTACTCAGCATCTATCCACAATGCAGAATAAAAAAAAACATTGCGCCACATACATTCCTGGATGTCCGTAAAAACCTAAGGAGAAATCCTTGGGACGTGGAAAACTCTCTCTTTACACAAATCATCTGCAGCTTATCTCTGCCATAACTCAAAACTACTCAAGCGCGCAGCGTAACTCTAAACCATATTAACAGCTAGTACTGCTGAAACGCACAACAGACAAACTGGCTAAACAACATAACAGATACAGATATTTACAAGCATGTTAGCAGCTCTGACTGGAAACGCACGGAAGAAAGACAAACAAAAACCTCACCCATTATCTCAGCTGCAACTATAACTTACTTAGAAAAAAAACCCAGCTCACCGAGAAAAAAACTTACTTCTAAGTTTTACGACTGTTCTCTCCTTCCCTCCCTCCCCTGTCCACCACTAACACTGTTGGTTTCCCTCTGCCGCGGGGGACCCCCCCCCCCCCCCTGCTCTATCTGGACATTTTTCCCAGCCTCTGTAGAGACGGGGAGAGAAGAGAAGAGAGACAAAAAAAACCCAATCGACTTCTTTCCAGCAAAAACATGCCTGAGACAAATGCAGAGATAACCACTACGTAAATATACAACACAGGAAGCTTGAATCCGAAGAAAAAAAACCCAAGCACATAAACTCTGAAAACAGCCTCACCCCTCCCACCACGCACGGGAGAGATGAGAAGCCCGCAGCCACCACGCTGCAATTAACACAGAATGTACACAATAACACATTATCCTCTCCTTGTTATAACACCAAATACAACACAGATAACGCCATCTAACAACGTAAATCAAACTTGCCTGAGCTGCAGATACTTCGCAATTCATCAGCATTCCGCAACTTTTCCTCCCACGAAACTTCTGTGGACTCCGGAACGTCAGTGGGGGCATCCACCTTCCCCCACAGCGGATCAATCTCCAGCGGCAGTTGCGAGCAGCCGTAGCCTCGGAGAGTTCCTTCTGACCCAGGTTTTTAGGCTTGTAACTGTGTGCACATGCAGTTACAGTGTAACGTCCAAGAGTTTCGCCACTGATTCCCGAATTGCAGCCCGTGTGCTTGCTTGGCTCCCGCAACGCACACTCCCCACACCAGCTTATCAGTATCCGCTTGATAAGCTTTACAGTCCGCGTCCGTCTATTCCGCTTGTTTTGCTGTGGAATATCTTGAAAACACCTTCTTCGGCCCCTGTCTGCCTGTTTTCCTAGGCAGGGAAGGGTTTCGGCACCACTGTTATAAACTGTTCTATATCACCTTGCTTCGACACCATCGTCTCACAGACTGTGAGATCACTTGACTCTCCACACATCAAACAGGAGATAGACTTTCTCAGGCTTCTTCAATGTTTACGTTATTTATTCAAGTCACAGAAAGACAGATCGATACAGTCATCATATCCTAGCTATGCCAATCTTCATGTTGCGTTACAAGCTCGTGATTAGACTCCCTGCTGAAGTCTATCAGGTACCTTCTTCCTAACTACGTTACACTAAACTACCTATGTACAGCATACATTATATCAGATTACAGAAAGGAAGAACATGCTTAGAGGTCCCAGTCAGCCTTGCTAGCTAGTGCGGAAGGAAGAAGCAGAAGTGAGCTCTCATAGCTCCCTCAGCCTTTAATACCGACTAGGAAAGAGTTAAATATGACATCATCTTCGCCACCCCCTAGATCAGATTATTGGTGGACCCACTCGTGGTGTCATCATACACACCTACTTGATTAATAATCAATGAGGCATTTGACCCATATGCAGGAACGTGGATGTTTAGTAAATATGGCCAATGTTTTCTGTTCCTGTGGTGTAGTGTTAAGGTCAGAGTAGTCCGATGGCCTTCTTTTAGGAACATGTTCTCAGTATCTGCGTGTATCCTCTGCTACACGCAGACCCTGAGATGCCTCTGCCTGCATCACAAAACCTCTATTTATTTTAAAGGCATACACTGCGGACAAGCCTTTTACATAAAACTCAGGCCAAGTAACTGAGGCCTACTTAAATTATAACATGTGTGACTACAGTGTGTGAATAGTGTGTGTGTGAATAGTGTTTGTGTGAATAGTGTGTGTGTGTGAATAGTGTGTGTGTGTGTGAATAGTGTGTGTGTGTGTGTGTGTGTGTGTGTGTGTGTGTGTGTGTGTGTTTGTTTGTACGTACAGTGTGTGTGTGTGTGTGTATACACAGTGTGTATAGTGTGTGTATCTATGTGTGTATATACAGTGTGTGTATAGTGTATGTTGATCCAAAGTTTTAAGTTGCCAGTGTGTAGTGGTTGTGAAAATCCTGGCTGTAAACCCAGGGATGTAAAAATGAGCTGCGAGTGATTCCCTGTTTTCTGTCTGAGCTTTAGTAGGGCAGCTCTGATCCCAGTTACTGACCCATGGAAGGCTGATAAGTATGAGAGGTCTTCCTGCGACCTTTACACTCCAGCAGCAGATAGCAGCTAAAGTCAGCCTCGTGAAGGCAATCTTCTAATGAATGAGCAGCGCTGAGGAGGGGAAAGGGATGAAGCTGGCCACAACTAGATGACATAAAAAAAGCTTTAATTTATAGCACTGTGTACTCCTCTGCTAACGCAGTGCTCCCGAGTCCCGACAGCTTCTCCTCACAGCTTCTCTGAATACAGACAGCTCAGCTGCCTTGGTAACAGGGAGAGACGCAGCTTTTCATTTTTTTTAACTGCAAAGGGAGCTTCTTGTGACGTTTCTGCACGTCACTACCCAGAAGGCTGTGCAGCAGGTTAATTAAATACACCCGCGGACCTGGCCATGAAGTGGGCGGGGCTTCCACCTTAAAGCTGAAATAGCAGCAAAATTATGGATTTAATACATGAAATTACCAGGTTTTCCCCTATAAACTGGACACAGGCTAACTGCTGGCAGTGAGTAATTTTTCAGCTTACAGTTCCTCTTTAAATCCCTTTGTGAAAATATGGAGCGTCAAGGAAATACAAAATGCACCTTTAAGGTGGCCACACACCATACAATTTTTAAAATATCTGTTCAATTCAAGAATAGCAATCAATTTTTCAGACATAGGTTCAATTTTTCCTCAATTATGATAAAAATGATTGGAAACTCTGAGAAAATTGCATGGGTTTATATATTAATAAACTGAAAAAACTACCACACGCCATTCAATTTCCATAAAAATTGATCATAACAATCCGATTGGATTTCTTGCTTGAATAAAAAAAAAGCTTTTAATATTTTGGGAAATCTGATCTTTTATCGAATTGCCGTAAAATCGGATCATTTTATTGTATCGTGTGTGTGGCCACCTTTACAGTGCTCACAGTTGATGTATAGTCTCTGAACATATGCTATTATTACCCTTTAACTAAATCAATATATCTCTTCCTAGAAAGACTATTATTTTTAGAATATTGTCATTATGAAGAAACAATAAAGCTTCTAAGAGATCAGTTGCTGAGCTGATATTCATTTCCTGTCCACTTATGGATTTCTTTCTGTCTTGGATTTCTGCATGAACTCTTCCTGCAATGTGGTCTAACTTTCAGCTATAGCTTGCCACTCCTACTTTTATATAACCAGTTAGTAGCTTAGAAATCTCAGTAAAGCCTCATACACACACCCCTATTTGCAGCCACCTCTGTCAATAAACTAGCCTATGTACAGTTGTACATCAGACTAGCCTAACTCCTTAAGGTTCCTGACAATTTTGGCATTTTAGATGTCGCTATAAGCAATAACTTATACTTTATATATACTATCTAAAGATGGATGGATACGTTTTTTTTTTTCCCCCTAGGACTATGCCTCAAGACAATGGCGAAGGATAGGTGTGCCCTGCTTGAAGCATCATATTCAAAAAAACGTTTTTTTTTAACCCATTTTTGAATAAATGATGCTGCAATAATTCACTTTTAAACCGGAGCTTACAATAGTATGTGCATGCGTGGCAATACGCATGTGCGGCGGCTTTCAATCTTGGATGTAGAATCTACATCCAGGAACTTAAAGGGGTTAAAGAATACCCGAACTGACATGTGACATGATGAGATAGACCTGTGTATATACAGTGCTTAGCACACAAAAAACTATGCTGTGTTCCTTTTTTTTTTTTTTCTCTGCCTGAAAGAGTTAAATATCAGGTATGTAAGTGGCTGACTCAGTCCCGACTCAGACAGGAAGTGACTACAGTGTTACCCTCACTGATAAATATTCCAACTATAAAACACTTTACTAGCAGAAAATGGCTTCTGAGAGCAAGAAAGAGGTAAAAAAGGGGAATTTCTTATCAGTGAGGGTCACACTGTAGTCACTTCCTGTCTGAGTCGGGACTGAGTCAGCCACTTGCGTACCTGATATTTAACTCTTTCAGGCAGAGAAGAAAAAAAGGATCGCAGCATAGTTATTTGTGTGCTAGGCACTGTACATACACATGTCTATCTCATCATGTCACATGTCAGTTTGGGTATCCTTTAAAGATCGTTTACGGCCAATCCTTACGTGGCAGAAACAAGGAGCACATTGTCCACCTCCCCCCCCCCCCCCCCCCCCCCCAACTCTGCCTACTGCAAGCTGCTCCATGGAGCAGTAGTGGTACGTGTGGATCCATGGTACCATGGAGTGGTACAATTAATAATAATTTTCAATTCGATTTTTATTGTATTTGTATCAAACTGGGGTTTGCAAAATTTTGCAAGATAATTGTTGCAACAGGTATTTCCACTATTTAAGTCCTCCTCTCCTCCCCAATCTGAAGGATTTACTCAATAGACATAAGGGAATTGAGGGATGAGCATGATAACTGAGGCCTATGTATATACTTTGCATGTGCACAAGCTTGCCCTGTTGACAGTCGGTCTATTCTAGTAATAGTTTGTTTTTGTCTTTTGTAGCCTTCCTCCGTCATACAAGAGTCTTCCATCTGTGTCAGAATCTTTTCCTACTCTAAGAGCAATGATCGAAGTACTGAACACAGACTCTTCTCTCCACTGCATGAAGAATTTATGACTGGTTTATATATTTATACGAGCAACTGGCAGGGACCGTTTGCCTACTAAATTATTTTATTTTTCTTCAAAGTGCAATTGTGAACAAACTGGGTTCTTTACCACTTTTGATACCTTTTTTTTTTTTTTTTTTTACATATATTAATAAAGCTGTTAAACAAAACTTGAACAAGCAACCTCTGCCACTGAGGTATAAATGTAGCAGTGTGGCAGGAAGATCAAACCAAAATGTCTATGCCTATAATGTGAAGTCAACAAAAGCTACTGATGCCAGGAGAAGATGACAATGATATTTTTGTATGATTGCAGTTTATTTCTTTATATGTATTGCATTCTACTTGTGAGCTGCAGCCTGTGTTTAAAGCACATTTATGCTGCAGGGGTTGTTTTATTTTAATGCAGACCTTGGTTATGAGTAATACTGAGCAATTCTTCTGTTTGTGCAATCTAAATAGGTGCAAATATTTGTCTATAGAAACTGATTTCCAATAATTGACATGGCTTGAACACTTTGGTGCTGAAGGTGTTGGGTATCTGCATAGTTTTTAATACAAACCAAATATTTGATCATCTTTTAATATTATAGATTTAATCCATTAGTATTTGCATAGTTTGCTTTGCTTTCTCTTCTATGGAAACTCTAGACAAGTACAACAGACCTCATTTATGGCCATCAAAGCTAAAGCTGTCGCTAGTGCACTTAATTCATAGCTTCTCTGGTACTAAATCGTGCATCCACTTTCACAATCTAAATGAGGTTCTGTATGAAAAAAATCCAAAGAATCGTATCCAGGTTGGAAAAAAATAATGGTATGGCCACAATACCCATACTCTGTGCTTGTTATCCCTGCTGGTATGTAAAAATGAAAGATACACTTTGCCCCAGCGGGCGCTGTTATCTTCCTGTACTTACAGGGAGTTGTACCTAAATCTCCACTACTCAGACTCCTTCAGCCTCTACAACAATGCCGCAGCCATTGAGGCCTGGATTAGGATAACAAACCTTTCCATACTGCTAGGGCTCTGTTGCTCATTGGTCTTAGGCAACACAAACAAACAAGTAATGCTGTGGTGATATATCCAAAAACAGTCGAAAGACTATAGGGGTTTATAGGAACAGCATCAGGCTTTATTCTTCAGAGATACAAATTCTCCTTGATTGCAGTCATGAAATGTAGACAGGTCACACAAGGATCCAATATACTAAACTAGAAAAATGTGTTTCATGGCCTAAAGCCGCTTCCTTGAAAGGCACACAAATATACAGATATCCGATAAAACCAGGGTTAAGGGACCGCATTCTAAGATGCTGTATAAACCAGTGTGGCACAAAGCTGTGCTCTTCACAGTGACCAAGTGAACTGAGTAAGTTAGAGCGAAGTTAGATTGTGGTCCCTTAATCCTGGTTTTATCGGATAGCTGTATATTCGTGTGCCTCTGAGGAAGCAGCTTTTGCCATGAAACATCTGTCAGGCATTTTTCTGGTTCTGTATATTGTATTGTATCTGTACTGTATTTCTGAAGAATAAAGACAGATGCTGTTCCTATAAAACCCCTATAGTCTTTAGACTGTTTTGTATACATCTGTTGCATAGTATTCTGGGGTGGAACAGAACTTACATATTAACACTACTACAGGGCCTATTAACACTACTACACGCAAGTGGCTGTATGGTATAGTGCAGAGCCCAGCCCCTTGGGGTCCCATTCAGTATCATCATTACTGTGAATAGGGCAGTGCACAAAATGCCTTCTTCAAAGCAGTATCACATCACACCTCAATGCAATGGATTGGTTAGAATGACAGATCTGGCTTTGTAGGCTGTGTTTAATGTCCTTACATATGGAAGTCTCTTGCACATTTTCATATAGCATTTACTGTCAAGCAAAGTACAATACTCTGCTACTGTAGTCAGTTTCCTAAAGGAGAATAGCTGGGAACCTATATTTTCTTTCCAAAAATTAGAAGAAAAAAAATATCTTTCACTACACCTGAGTGAAAATAATGAGCATTATTTTTAAAATTGATGGCAAATACAGTATAAAGTAAAACTGGACTCAAATGTATGCTGTCTTAATACCCTACCTCCCCCGGATACAACTGGCAGCAGCATCAGGTGTGGGCTGCTTTGACAACACGCTCCATGTGACAGACCATGTGACTCAGTGGTTCAGGGGAAATGGACACAACTAAGAAGTACAGAATTATGTACTGTGCACTAATAACTACACACTGGGCCAAAGTATGGTCACATGAGGATTGGAACTGGAGATCCATAGAATGTGTTGTCTGGAGCCAAGAAGGTAATTATCTGTCAAATCACATGCCCAGGGGAGTGGCTGTGTACTGCTACTTTACCAGCAAGTACAGGTTCATTTTGAACTTTTTCATGCAAAAGTTGCTACTCAAGAAAAACATGTTTTTGCAGACCTTAATTTATGTGTCAGGTTTGCAAACGTACACATTAATTCTTCAATATTACTGATAAAATATGTGAATAACCACACTAATAAATCGCTTCATCCTTTCACTGAACATCTTCAAGAGAATAAAATGATGGTTAATGTGGTAGTCATAGGCTCACTTATTTGTGATACAGTTTTGTTTCATTGTCTCTTAATTCATTTTTTCATTTAAATGATTGCAAATTGTCACAAGCTCTGAGCTATATTGAGGCATAACAACCTTTGTGAGGTACATAGAACATGCTTATGTTCACCAAGAGGCAGCTACAATTGTAATAATAAAACAAAATGTTGCTATTTAAAAACTAAGTCAAGTATGTTGATTTGTGCTTTGGAAACAGAAATACTTTTGTTAAAGAGGAAGTAGAGTGAATGTGACACATCCCTCTCTTGCATATTATACTTATTGGCAGAGAACAAGGCAAATGCTGCAGAACTTATAGGTTGAAAACCGAAAGCACAATAATTTGATGAAATTTTTGTTTTAACGAAAAAAATGAGGTAATAAAAGTGAAAATGTAACTATAGTTTGTTGTGGTGTTTGTCTAGCTTTATATATAATATTAACAAAAATCGCAGTGCTCTGGTAAAATTCCCTCCAATTCAGAAAAAATACAATCCTAAGAACATTGCACTTATTTTCTCCGCTCCACATCTTAAAGAGACACTGAAGCGAAAAAAAAATGATGATATTATGATTTGTATGTGTAGTACAGCTAAGAAAAAAAACATTAAGATCAGATACATCAGTCTAATTGTTTCCAGTACAGGAAGAGTTGAGAAACTCCAGTTGTTATCTCTATGCAAAAAAGCTATTAAGCTCTCCGACTAAAGTTAGTCGTGGAGAGGGCTGTTATCTGACTTTTATTATCTCAACTGTAATTGAACTGTTTACTTTTCCTCTGGCAGAGGAGATGTCATTACTTCACAGACTGCTCTGAAAGACTCATTTTGAATGCTGAGTGTTGTGTAATCTGCTCATATTATAGAGTGATGCAATGTTAGAAAAAACACTATATACCTGAAAATACAAATATGAGAATATTTTCTTTGCTGCTAATCTTCTAGTAATTATTCATAGTACACAGCCAATTCATTATATCATATATTTTTTTTCGCTTCAGTGTCTCTTTAAATCCTTGTACATCCCACACAAATTCAAGGATAGTGAGCAAAAATAATTTATACATGTCCACTAACGGTACAATTTTCAGTGCAGTATTACCTAAACAATAAGGTATGTGCGATTGGAAATAAACTCCTAATACATTGTGCACAGATGGGCCCGAGCAATAAGTCACTGGTACTTTAGAAGTGTTCTTGTGGTTCGAGGGACACGGATTTGTTGAGGGCAGCAGTGGCTATTCAGCCCTGAGACCTGTGTTTCCCTTTGAACCAGTGACGTACATGTTGTTTGCTTGCACGCCCCATCCCGCCCACTAATCCTCCCATTGGTGAATGGTTGTATGTAAGCTCTTTGCAGCGATAGTGAGGCCACGCCCCCCTGAAGAAGCCAGAAGGCGGCAAAACTGTCGGGAACAGTGCGGTCTTTGCTTCATGGGACGCCACTTTACCCCGCAACTGTCCGCGGGTATCCCAGAAAACATCACCTGCCTGGCTTGACTGCCCGCTGGGCATCGGGCGGTCAGTGTTGATCCCGTGGACGTCATCTTGCCCGCATGCTGCCACCGCTGTGCACCTTTGACCGCTGATTGGTCCCTGTGGAACTATACACTGCCCACCATGGAGATCGTTGTTTTCCAGCACACGATGCTCAGGATCATGCACCTATGAACTGGTGAGATCTATTCAACATACTACTGCTGCTTATGAGCTTATGCTGCACTGCTTGATCCCTGTTGGGAGTTTGCTTATGTTGCTTATATTGCTTATGCTGCTGTGAGTCTGCAAAGGATCTGTGGGTTTCTTACAAGGTGGCAGTGAAACTGCTCGTCAGCTGTTATACATGGTGACTTTATCAAGCATTTATCTCTGATTCATCATTCATCTAAAGTGACTTTAGTCAGTGGCCTGTGTGAGCGGTTCACCTGGTGTGTGTGGGTTTAGGTGCTTGTGTGGTGGGGTGGCCATCCCATGTGTTTTTAATTTGTTTTAGTGTTTAATTATATCAATAAAAGTTTCTATTTTGAAATAATTATTTGGATACTTAGCAATATTATTACACTAGTCAGTATTCACATACCACTTACTAGTATTTTGGGTTAAACTCATAATACATTGTTTCATCATCAACAAACTAATCTGTACTTCCTATCCATCATAACCAATTATAAAAATGTTTTCCCCATCGACTAAATGGTTGTTTAAAGGGACTCCGAGCAGTGATTAAAAACAAAATCTGAACTTACCTGGGGCTTTCTCCAGCCCACCGTAGGTCGGGAGGTTCCTCGGCGTCCTTCTGGCTCCTCTCCCGGTCCCTCCGCAGAAATGACACCCAGCGGCACCGGGACCGAGTGTCGGGCTCCCTCTTCCTGAAAGATGACGTTAGTCGTCATCACGATGGCCGCCTCGCGTCGTCATGCCGGCCGGCGTGACAGTACAGTTACGCCGGCCGCCGTGATGATGACTAATGTCATCTTTCAGGAAGAGGGAGCCCGACACTCTGTCCCGGTGTCGCCGGGTGTCATTTCTGCAGAGGGACCGGGAGAGGAGCCAGAAGGACGCCGAGGGACCTCCCGACTTACGGTGGGCTGGAGAAAGCCCCAGGTAAGTTCATATTTTGTTTTCAATCACTGCTCGGGGTCACTTTAAAGGGAATCCGAAGTGAAAATAAACTTCTGAGATAATGAGTTGTATGTGTAGTACAGCTAAGAAATAGATTAGTAGTAACAAATATGAGTCTCATATTGTTTCCAGCACAGGAAGAGTTAAGAAATTTCAGTTATTAACTATGCAAAAGAGCCTCTCTGAGCTCCCCGGCCCAACTTGGGTCCAAGACAGTGCGTCACTTACACATCTAAGAAAAAGTGAAAGATGACTTCAGATAAGGTTTCACTGCACAGAAGGTCAAAGGGTTCAAAGCTCTGCTCTGTTTCATAGTTTAACATACAGCGTGTAGTTTGTTATAATATTAGAGAATGATGCATTGTAATAAAAATAAGCTATATACAGTAACTGAAAATAAAAATATGACTTCTTTGCTACTAATGTACTAATTACAGTATATCCTGGCATATAAGACTACTTTTTTAACCCAGGAAAACCTTTTCAAAAGTCGGGTGGCTTCTTATAGGGTGGGTGCTGAAAGTTCCGAGCCGGACTGGAGAATCTGCGGTTGTTGCATATGTGACGATCGTATGAAAGCAGCAAGGGTGGTGCTGTACAAGCATGGTAGAAAAAAATCTACTCACCAGGATTCCTGGAAAGAAGTGACTTATAGTTATTTTTTCATCTTGGATCAGCTTTAACAAGTAACTTGTCTATATATCTTATCTAAAGTTTTGATTTACACAGCAAATCTAGCTGTAAACAGCTTCAACAGTATATGATTATTTCTTCCTGTGGTACAATGAGAGCAGCCATATTCTGCTTGTCTTCACACAGGCAAACTGCCCTGCGTCTCCACCCCTCAGCCTGTGAAAAATCCACTCCTTTCTCCACCCCCTAGCCTCTGAAATCTCTGGCTGATAACTCCTCCTCCTTCGAGAAAAACCTCCTCCTCCCAATACTAAGCTCACACCAGCACTTGCTACATGGTACTCAGAATACCTAGGCGCTGGAGTTGCTGTGGGTGAGACTTGTTTAGTTTATAGGGAATTGGGGTATTAAAAAAAGTATTTGGCTTGAGGAATGCACTATAAATTATATGTAAGAGGCACAACAATGCAATGAGTAAAAGTTTATTTCGGATACACTTTAATGTGGTCCAGATGACTAGGTGAGGGGGCACCTCAAAGGGAAGGTGTAAGTGAAGGGTCGCCGTGGGTATGGAAAAAAGAGTGGCGATGTGCCTAGAAAAACACGCCTCTTTCACCCATCTGGCGTGCCCTTGTATCCTATTATCGTACCGCCTTCTCTTCCTCTCAGATCTCACTCCTGAGGACTGCAGTGAAACGGCGCAAGCATGCAGGTGTGAGATCTGAGAGGCAGAGAAGGAGATAATAGTAAGGCGGGCCAGATGGATGAAAGAGGCATGTTTCCACTAATGCTCTGATAGTATAGGAGACATGGATAGCAGATCAATCCAAGCAGGCTTTGTATACAACAACCAACCAATCCCCGTTAAGGTACATTGCTTGCTGTGATTGGTTGGTTGTTGTATAATGCAGAGTTCCCTAACCTTATCCTCAAGTCCTCAAGGCCCAGCAACAGTGCATGTTTTGCAGAAAACCACAAACATGCACAGGTGAAGTAATTGGTGTCTCAGCAGAGCTGATTAACCACTTGAGGACCACAGTCTTTCTACCCCTTAAGGACCAGGCACTTTTTTTCCATTCAGACCACTGCAGCTTTCACGGTTTATTGCTCGCTCATACAACCTACCACCTAAATGAATTTTGGCTCATTTTCTTGTCACTAATAAAGCTTTCTTTTGGTGCTATTTGATTGCTCCTGCGATTTTTAATTTTTATTATATTCATCAAAAAAGACATGAATTTTGGCAAAAAAATGATTTTTTTAACTTTCTGTGCTGACATTTTTCAAATAAAGTAAAATTTCTGTATACATGCAGCGCGAAAAATGTGGACAAACATGTTTTTGATAAAAAAAAAACCCATTCAGTGTATATTTATTGGTTTGGGTAAAAGTTATAGCGTTTACAAACTATGGTGCAAAAACTGAATTTTCCCATTTTCAAGCATCTATGACTTTTCTGACCCCCTGTCATGTTTCATGAGGGGCTAGAATTCCAGGATAGTATAAATACCCCCCAAATGACCCCATTTTGGAAAGAAGACATCCCAAAGTATTCACTGAGAGGCATAGTGAGTTCATAGAAGATATTATTTTTTGTCACAAGTAAGCGGAAAATGACACTTTGTGACAACAAAAAAAAAAGTTTCCATTTCTGCTAACTTGCGACAAAAAAAATGAAATCTGCCACGGACTCACCATGCCCCTCTCTGAATACCTTGAAGTGTCTACTTTCCAAAATGGGGTCATTTGTGGGGTGTGTTCACTGTCCTGGCATTTTGGGGGGTGCTAAATTGTAAGCACCCCTGTAAAGCCTAAAGGTGCTCATTGGACTTTGGACCCCTTAGCGCAGTTAGGCTGCAAAAAAGTGCCACACATGTGGTATTGCCATACTCAGTAGAAGTACTATAATGTGTTTTGGGGTGTATTTTTACACATACCCATGCTGGGTGGGAGAAATATCTCTGTGAATGACAATGTTTTCATTTTTTTACACACAATTGTCCATTTACAGAGTTATTTCTCCCACCCAGCATGGGTATGTGTAAAAATACACCAAAAAACACATTATACTACTTCTCCTGAGTACGGCGATACCACATGTGTGGCACTTTTTTGCACCTTAACTGCGCTAAAGGGCCCAAAGTCCAATGAGTACCTTTAGGATTTCACAGGTCATTTTGCGACATTTGGTTTAGGGCCCCTAAACCTCATGGTTTAGGGCCCCTAAAATGCCAGGGCAGTATAGGAACCCCACAAATGACCCCATTTTAGAAAGAAGACACCCCAAGGTATTCCGTTAGGAGTATGGTGAGTTCATAGAAGATTTTATCTGTTGTCACAAGTTAGCGGAACATGACACTTTGTGAAAAAAAACAATTAAAATCAATTTCCGCTAACTTGTGACAAAAAAATAAAAACTTCTATGAACTCACCATACTCCTAACGGAATACCTTTGGGTGTCTTCTTTCTAAAATGGGGTCATTTGTGGGGTTCCTATACTGCCCTGGCATTTTAGGGGCCCTAAACCATGAGGAGTAGTCTGGAAATCAAATTCCGCAAAATGACCTGTGAAATCCTAAAGGTACTCATTGGACTTTGGGCCCTTTAGCGCAGTTAGGGTGCAAAAAAGTGCCACACATGTGGTATCGCCGTACTCGGGAGAAGTAGTACAATGTGTTTTGGGGTGTATTTTTACACATACCCATGCTGGGTGGGAGAAATAACTCTGTAAATGGACAATTGTGTGTAATAAAATCAAGATTGTAATTTACAGAAGTATTTCTCCCACCCAGCATGGGTATGTGTAAAAATACACCCCAAAACACATTATACTACTTCTCCCGAGTACGGCAATACCACGTGTGGCACTTTTTTGCACCCTAACTGCGCTAAAGGGCCCAAAGTCCAATGAGTACCTTTAGGATTTCACAGGTCATTTTTGTTTCAAGACTACTCCTCACGGTTTAGGGCCCCTAAAATGCCAGGGCAGTATAGGAACCCCACTAATGACCCCATTTTACAAAGAAGACACCCCAAGGTATTCCGTTAGGAGTATGGTGAGTTCATAGAAGATTTTATTTTTTGCCACAAGTTAGCGGAAATTGATTTGAATTGTTTTTCTTCACAAAGTGTCATATTCCGCTAACTTGTGACCAAAATTAAAATCTTCTATGACCTCGCCATACACCTAATGGAATACCTTTGGGTGTCTCCTTTCTAGAATGAAGTCATTTGTGGGGTTCCTATACTGCCCTGGCATTTTAGGGGCCCTAAACCGTGAGGAGTAGTCTTGAAACCAAATGTCGCAAAATGACCTGTGAAATCCTAAAGGTACTCATTGGACTTTGGGCCCCTTAGCGCACTTAGGGTGTAAAAAAGTGCCACACATGTGGTACCGCCGTACTCAGGAGAAGTATAATGTGTTTTGGGGTGTATTTTTACACATACCCATGCTGGGTGGTAGAAATATCTCTGTACATGACAATTGTTTGATTTTTTTTTTTACACACAATTGTCCATTTACAGAGAGATTTCTCCCACCCAGCATGGGTATGTGTAAAAATACACCCCAAAACACATTATACTACTTCTCCTGAGTACGGCGATACCACGTGTGACACTTTTTTTTGCAGCCTAGGTGCGCTAAGGGGCCCAACGTCCTATTCACAGGTCATTTTAAGGCATTTGTTTTCTAGACTACTCCTCACGGTTTAGGGCCCCTAAAATGCCAGGGCAGTATAGGAACCCCACAAGTGACCCCATTTTAGAAAGAAGACACCCCAAGGTATTCCATTAGGTGTATGGCGAGGTCATAGAAGATTTTACTTTTAGTCACAAGTTAGTGAAAAATGACACTTTGTGAAAAAAACCCAATAAAAATCAATTTCCGCTAACTTTTGACAAAAAATAAAATCTTCTATGAACTCGTCATACACCTAACAGAATACCTTGGGGTGTCTTTTTTCTAAAACGGGGTCACTTGTGGGGTTCCTATACTGCCCTGGCATTCTATGGGCCCAAAACCGTGAGGAGTCTGGAAACCAAATGTCTCAAAATGACTGTTCAGGAGTATAAGCATCTGCAAATTTTGATGACAGGTGGTCTATGAGGGGCCGAATTTTGTGGAACCGGTCATAAGCAGGGTGGCCTTTTAGATGACAGGTTGAATTGGGCCTGATCTGATGGATAGGAGTGCTAGGGGGGGTGACAGGAGGTGATTGATGGGTGTCTCAGGGGGTGATTAGAGGGGAAAATAGATGCACTCAATGCACTGGGGAGGTGATCGGAAGGGGGTCTGAGGGGGATCTGAGGGTTTGGCCGAGTGATCAGGAGCCCACACGGGGCAAATTAGGGCCTGATCTGATGGGTAGGTGTGCTAGGGGGTGACAGGTAGTGACAGGAGGTGATTGGTGGGTGTCTCAAGGTGTGATTAGTGGGGGGAATAGATGCAAGTAATGCAATGGCGAGGTGATCAGGGCTGGGGTCTGAGGGTGTGGGCGGGTGATTGGGTGCCCTAGGGGCAGATGGGGGTCTAATCTGATGGGTAGCAGTGACGGGGTGATTGATGGGTAATTAGTGGGTGTTTAGAGGAGAGAACAGATGCAATGCACTTGGGAGGTGATCTGACTGCGGGTCTGCAGGCGATCGGATGGTGTGGGTGGGTGATCAGATTGCCCGCAAGGGGCAGGTTAGGGACTGATTGATGGGTGGCAGTGACAGGGGCTGATTGATGGGTGGCAATGACAGGGGCTGATTGATGGGTGGCAGTGACAGGGGGTGATTGATGGGTGATAGGTGATTGGCAGGTGATTGACAGGTGATCAGTGGGTTATTACAGGGAAGAACAGATGTAATTAATGCACTGGCGAATTGATAAGGGGGGGTCAGAGGGCAATCTGAGCGTGTTGGCGGGTGATTGGGTGCCCGCAAGGGGCAGATTAGGGTCTGATCTGATAGGTAAAAGTGACAGGTGGTGATAGGGGGTGATTGATGGGTAATTAGTGGGTGTTTAGAGGAGAGAATAGATGTAAACAATGGATTTGGGAGGTGATCTGATATCGGATCTGCGGGCGATCTATTGGTGTGGGTGGGTGATCAGATTGCCCGCAAGGGGCAGGTTAGGGGCTGATTGTTGGGTGGCAGTGACAGGGGGTGATTGATGGAAGATTGACAGGTGATTGACAGGTTATCAGGGGGGATAGATGCATACAGTACACAGGGGGGGGTCCTGGGGAGAATCTGAGGGGTGGGGGGGTGATCAGGAGGGGGCAGGGGGGGATTAAAAAAAAATAGCGTTGACAGATAGTGACAGGGAGTGATTGATGGGTTATTAAGGGGGTGATTGGGTGCAAACAGGGGTCTGGGGGGTGGGCGATCAGTGGGCGGGGGGGGAAGATCAGTGTGTTTGGGTGCAGACTAGGGTGGCTGCAGCCTGCCCTGGTGGTCCCTCGGACACTGGGACCACCAGGGCAGGAGGCAGCCTGTATAATACACTTTGTATACATTACAAAGTGTATTATACACTTTGTAGCGGTGATCGCGGGGTTAACATCCCGCCGGCGCTTCCGTATGGCCGGCGGGATTTTACGGCAGGTGGGCGGAGCCAGTTGCCGGGGGAAGCGCGCGTCATCAATAATTGAACAAAAAACATAACCACGAAAAAAGTCCTTTAATATTCTTAATTAACCATTAATACTTACCTGTCGCTTTAAATAAATGATCCCTCGCAATAGCCTCGGAAATGTTCTATCATTTACAATGTAACAAAGTTATTACAATGTAACAACTTTGTTACATTGTAACTACGCCGCACCCGACGTCACTCGCCGCTCAGCCGCCGCAGCAATTACGCGTCTGTGCAGGACGCTAAGTCCCCGCAGCTCCCGCTGTCCACCCCGCCCACATCTGTCACCCACATGTGGGTGACATGTGGGAGAGGCGGGGAAGGCAGCGGGAGCCGGCGGGGACTTAGCCTCCTGCATGGACCCGACAGAGCTCTGAGCTATATAGCTCAGAGCTCTCTAAAGCATCTTTGTATTTGGGCTCCAAGGAGCCCCATTGGTCCTTAGCAGACCAATGGGGTTCCTTCAAATCAGAAGGAACCCCATTGGTCTGCTAAGGACCAATGGGGCTCCTTGGAGCTCAAATACAAAGATGCTTAGAGAGCTCTGAGCTATATAGCTCAGAGCTCTGTCGGGTCCGTGCGGCGGCTGAGCGGCGAGTGACGTCGGGTGCGGCGTAGTTACAATGTAACAAAGTTGTTACATTGTAATAACTTTGTTGCATTGTAACTGATAGAACATTTCCGAGGCTATTGCGAGGGATCATTTATTTAAAGGGACAGGTAAGTATTAATGGTTAAATAAGAATATTAAAGGACTTTTTTTTTCGTGGTTATGCTTTTTGTTCAATTAAAATACTTTTTCTAAGTGTTTGTGTGTTTATTTACTTTTAACTCTTAAAGGAAATGGGTAAGGGGTACAAGTACCTCTATACTCATTTCTCCTGGGAGGGGGGGTGGGCATCTGGGGGACCCCTTTTTAAAGGGGACTCCCAGATTCCACCATGAACCCCCCCCCAGGAAATCGCGGCCTCCACCTCCACTGCCCATCGGAGGTGGAGAAGAGCCCCTTGTCCTTGGATTGGACAAGGGCTCGGAGGGGGAGGGGAAAGCTTGGCTGCCCCTCCCCTTCCGAGACCCCCCAATCCATGGACCATGCGGGCTGGTATAGTCAGGGTGCGGAGCCCCACGCGGCCGGTGCTCCGCATTCTGGCTATCCCAGCCTGCATGGGGGACAAGGGGTTAAAGAGGTCTGGGAGGGGGGACCCCACGTCTTTTTTTTTTTTATATATATATATATCCCACACTCAGAACGAAGTAAGTAAAACTCTTCCCACTTGGGGGAATCTATGAAAATAATACACTATTGTTACCTGTGCAAAAAAAACCTGACATTTTCCGCATTTAAAAGACATTTTTGCCCTTGAAACTTAAAAATCGATTTTCTCAAAAACTATAAGGTCTTTTTGAAAAACATTTTTTCCTCTTATTCCCATTGATCCCCTTAATATACCCTAGGAATTTGGTGTTCCTAAACTTTAAGCAGGCTTTGCTATTAACCGTTAAAGTCGGCGGGTTTTTAAATGTATACATTTTTACTTTGAAACTTTAACATCGATTTTCTCAAAAACTATAAGGTCTTTTTGAAAAAAAATTTTTTTCCTCTTATTCCTCCTGATCTCCTTAATATATTCTCCAAATTTGAGGCTCTTAGCATTTAAGGGGGCTTTGCTATTAACCGTTAAAGTCGGCGGCTACCTAACATTGATCCATGCGTCAACTTTTCTGCTTGGGAGCATGGCCATACGCATTAATTTCGTAATACCCACTGTAATGCGAAAATTACGCTTACGCAAAATTTCGCGAAATCCTTCTTCATTACGATTATGTACTTACGGCCATAATCGTAATTACACTAATTACGCGAAATTTCGCGAAATCGTAATTACGTCATTACGCTCATCTCTACATACCTGGGGCTTCCTCCAGCCCCATACGCACGGATCTCTCCCACGCCACCGTCCTCCGCTGCCTGGATCCGCCGGTACCGGGTCCCGTCATTACGGCCAGTCGGCCGACGGACGCGGCCAATTCTCCACATCACAGGGGCTCCCTCCATACACTTAAGCTTGCGGCTGCCTACTGCGCAGCCGCATGCGTAAGGATATGGAGGGAGCCCCTGTGATGCGGACAATTGGCCGCATCCACTGGAAGTGACGGGACCCGGTAGCGGCGATAGAGGAAGCGGAGGATGGCAGCGTGGGAGCGATCCAGGCTTATGGGGCTGGAAGAAGCCCCAGGTATGTATAAAAGCTTTTTTTATTTTCACCCTTCATTCCTCTCTGGTTCCCTTTAAATATTTATGTCAAGAGGGTATAACACTGTTACTTTATAAACTACGGGCTTTAGGGATGGACGCAAAACTGAAAAAAAAGCAGCTTTATTTCCAAATAAAATATTGGCGCCAAACGTGATAGGGACATAATTTAAACGGTTTTATAACCGGGACAAATGTTCAAATACATTTCATGGGTTTTAATAACAGTAACATGCATTATTTAAAAACTGTAATGGCCGAAAACTGAAAAGTAATGAATTGTTTCCCACATTTTTTCCTATTTTCCCATTAAAACACATTTAGAATAAAATAATTCTTGGCGTAATGTCCCACCTAAAGAAAGCCTAATTGGTGGCAAAAAAAAACAAGATATAGTTCATTTAATTGTGATAAGTAATGATAAAGTTATAGATGAATGAATGGAAAGAGCGCTGAAAGGTGAAAATTGCTCTGGTGGTCAAGGGGTAAAACCCCTCAGTTAATGAAGTGGTTAATAATCCCATGCCCTGCCATTTGCTGTGTACAGTAATATAATGCACTATCTGTATAATGATACATGATTGCTTGTGATGTATAACACCAACATTTCTTCTGTGATTGACTCATCAGTCACAGTAAATTAATTACTAAACTGTCATTGAAACAGCCATCAAACTGCTACTATTGCTATGTAAACCACAAACTTAGGAATAGTAAAAGTGGCTGTAGCATGTCAAGCAGCACATGATGTGATTGTGTGTTCTATCGATCCCAAGCTTGCCATGTTCTCAGATTGTGTCTCGTGATATAACAATTTGCAAACCACTCCCACAAGAGGACTGTGGTCAATACTCGTTAGTGCTGGCTACGTAACAAATACCAATATGCAAAGCCGGCAAAGTAAAAAGAAAAAGCCAGGACTTTAGACAAGATTATTACAGCAGATAAATCCAGTGTATGCATTTTTCATGAGGCTTTAGTTATCTAGTTACAGTGATATAGGCTGCTTTGAATCCATATTATATGACTCTATGGGGATATGCTGTAATCATTATAGTGCATGTATAGAGCAATGCATGGCTACATATACACATAAGAGCTTGTCATCTAAAACAATCATTCCTGATTGTTTCGGCTGACTCATTACTAATGCCTGGTACACACATCCAATTCTGGTTGACCAATTATTGGCCAATCTTACTACTTCCATGTAGTATGAGTGTTTACCTACACAACCTATTCATAGCATTCAAATTATGTTGGCCTTCACACTACATGGAGGTGGTTAAATTGGCCGGTGATTGACCAATCAAAATTGCATGTGTGTACCAATGCTTAAAGATCATTGTACAGATTTGCTCCTGTGCTCTCTGCCAAAACAGTCTGTTCTAAGAAGAGAGAGAAGGAAGGAGAATTAGCAGGCGGTCTCTAATGCTGTGTACACATTAAAATCATTCAAAACTAACGATTGCCTGACACATCAGGCAATTATCCTTGATTTTAAAAGGTGCCAAATGATGTGAAAAGATCATGAGCAATAATGTTTTTCATGGACTTTGAGCGATCCAATGTGCCACATTCATCCTGATGATTATTGTTTAGGTCAGACTGTGTGTAGGAACATCGTTAGATCATGTACAATGTTTGTACCAGTACACATGCGTAGCAGGGTATGTAAAGAACATTACATGCATTAAATCGCTATGTGTCATGTTGGTAGTTGATACCATTTGTTTGTCAGGTAACGTTTGTAGCGAGCGAGTTTTATTGCATGCATGTATCTTTACTGGAAGCTGCCACAGGAACTATTAATTGGCTGAGGATTTTCTAACTCAGCAGACCGTCAAAGAAGAGGCCATAGATATCAAAGGGCACCTACACACTAGATTGCCACCCATAAGCCCTTCTAAAAAGCTGTGGGCAAGGCTTGTTTAGTTTATAGGTAAGTATAGTATTAAAACAAAACAAAAAAAGTATTTGGCTTGAGGAATGCCCTATAAACTATATGAAAGGAACACAATTATGTAATGAGTAAAAGTTTATCTCAGATCCACTTTAATAAAAAAAAATGTACTGGATGTAGTTTTACTACAACATTCAAAAATATGTTTTTTTTCTCAGAAAGACCGCGGCCTCTGATAAGAAGCCATCGTTTTTTTTCTATGTTCCCATTGGTCTCCGGGCTAACGGGGGCGGCATGGGCACACATGAGGAAGCACGCAGAAGCATGCAACAGCATAGCAGCAGCCACCTGGACGTGACAATCATGTCCAGGTGGCAGGAATGGTTAATAAAGAACTGGTTAAAGGAAAAAAGGCAAAGAGTGGTGGTAATGGTCATATTTAGAATAGTAAACTGGAAGCAGTGGGGTTCTTCAAGAGTCAGTACTAGCGCCAATACATTTCAATGTATTTATTAATGACCTAGTAGATGGAATACAGAGTACATATGCAGAATTATAAACACTTAGTAGCATAGTGACATTTTACAACAGGATCTCAACAGCATGGCCATATGGGCAGACAGATGGCAGATTAAATGTAATGTAGATAAATGTAAGGTCATGCACCTTGAATGTGCCAATGGTAGAGCACCATAATACAAATGGCATACAGTTAGGAACATCAGACTTGGAGAAGGACTTGGGAATATAGCAAGTTAAATATAGTTAATAGCAAGTTATAATTAATTACAAGTTAATATAGCAAGTTAAAGTATTCACTGAGAGGCATAGTGAGTTCATAGAAGATATTATTTTATGTCACAAGTTAGCGGAAAATGACAGTTTGTGACAAAAAAAAAAGTTTCCATTTCTTCTAACTTGCGACAAAAAAATAATAATTCTGCAACGGACTAAACCATGCCCCTCTCTGAATACCTTGAAGTGTCTACTTTCCAAAATGGGGTCATTTGTGGGGTATGTTTACTGTCCTGGCATTTTAGGGGGTGCTAAATTGTAAGCACCCCTGTAAAGCCTAAAGGTGCTCATTGGACTTTGGACCCCTTAGCGCAGTTAGGCTGCAAAAAAGTGCCACACATGTGGTATCGCCGTACTTGGGAGAAGTAGTACAATGTGTTTTGGGGTGTATTTTTACACATACCCATGCTGAGTGGGAGAAATATCTCTGTAAATGGACAATTGTGTGTAAAAAAATCAAAATATTGTCATTTACAGAGGTATTTCTCCCACCGAGCATAGGTATGTGTAAAAATACTCCCCAAAAAACATTATACTACTTCTCCCGAGTACGGCGATACCACATGTGTGGCACTTTTTTGCACCCTAACTGCGGTCAGGGGCCCAAAGTCCAATGAGTACCTTTAGGATTTCAAGGGTCATTTTGCGGCATTTGGTTTCCAGACTACTCCTCACGGTTTAGGGCCCCTAAAATGCCAGGGCAGTATAGGAACCCCACAAATGACCCCATTTTAGAAAGAAGACACCCCAAGGTATTCTGTTAGGAGTATGGTGAGTTCATACAAGATTTTATTTTTTGTCACAAGTTAGCGGAAAGTGACACTTTGTGAAAAAAAAAACAATAAAAAATCAATTTCCGCTAACTTGTGACAAAAAATAAAATCTTCTATGAACTCACCATACTCCTAACAGAGTACCTTGATATGTCTTCTTTCTAAAATGGGGTCATTTGTGGGGTTCCTATACTGCCCTGGCATTTTAGGGGCCCTAAACCGTGAAGAGTAGTCTGGAAACCAAATGCCGCAAAATGACCCTTGAAATCCTAAAGAAACTCATTGGACTTTGGACTCCTTAGCGTAGTTAGGGTGCAAAAAATTGCCACACATGTGGTATCGCCATACTCGGGAGAAGTAGTACAATGTGTTTTGGGGTGTATTTTTACACATACCCATGTTGGGTGGGAGAAATATCTCTGTAAATGGACAATTGTGTGTAAAAAAATCAAAAGATTGCAATTTACAGAGGTATTTCTCCCACCCAGCATGGGTATGTGTAAAAATACACCCCAAAACACATTGTACTACTTCTCCCGAGTACGGCGATACCACATGTGTGGCACTTTTTTGCAGCCTAACTGCGCTAAGGGGCCCAGAGTCCAATGAGTACCTTTAGGCTTTACAGGGGTGCTCAAAATTTAGCACCCTCCCCACTTGCCAGGACAGTTAACAAACCCCACAAATGACCCCATTTTGGAAAGAATACACAACAAGGTATTCCATGAGGGGAATGGTGAGGTCATTGAAAATTTTCATTTTTTGTCACAAGTTAACGGAAAATGACACTTTGTAAAAAAAAAAAAAAATATTCTGCTAACTTGTGACAAAAACTAATATCTTCTATGAACTTACCATGCACCTCACATAATACTTTAGGGTGTCCTCTTTCCAAAATGGGGTCATTTGTGGAGTCTGTCCTGGCATTTTAGGGTCTCTGCAATTATTACATGTATGGCCAGTATTAGGAGTTTTTGCTATACTCCTTATATTGGGTATACGGGTAATGCACTCTGGGCTGAAAGGAAAAATGAATGGCAAACATACCTTGCTCCACATCAATGGCAGATCTTCCTCCACATCAATGGCAGTGATAACCTCAGGAGAGAGACACCCCTTGCCACCCTGCACTCAGGGTGAGCCACCAACTTATGTGACTGGGCCTCAGAACTTTAGTATACAGCATTATGCCTGTAGTATACAGCAATATGCCTGCCAATAGAGATCACTGTGTGGCATTAAAGTATCATCATAGGCCCAAAGTAAATCACATATAAACCGGGGGTGTCCACACTCAAGGGAAATTCAAACATGCCGTCTTATATCGCCAACCCAGGACAGATCAGCAATATCAAGCATGGAAACCGATCCTTCTTCCGACTTTTATGCTTACCTGTTTGTTTGGTTTTCAAGCTTACCTCTCCTCTCCCTGGGACAATGTGCGAAAGACCACTGAGTGTGTGCCTACTCCTGTGTCTGGAGTTCCCTAGGTTCTAATAGTGTACCTGCTCGTGGTACCTCTCAAAACACTCCCCTACGCATAGGCCAGGCTGGTCAGGACATTTGGGACAATAAAAACTGGTGTCAGTCCTTCTTCTAGTACTGCTGCAAACACGACAACGTTTTCTTCGGATGCGTTGACCTGGGGTACTCGGAAGCTGATAGGTGTAATGCCTTCCATGCAGTCGGCTAGTTGCATCTGGGGGGGGGGGGGGGGGGGGGGGGGGCTGGCACCTCCTGGATACAGGATGTCCAGAATCAGTGGCGTAGCTAAAGAGCTGTGGGCCCCGATGCGTGTTTTACATTGGGGCCCCCCAAGCACTCTATACATAACAATTGATACGGCGCACCAATACCTGCCAATGGCAGCTACAGTGTCAGAGGTGTAAGAAGGGGATGGAGAACAGTTTGTTAATGATTACCACTATTCAAAGTATCTATAGAAGTGATTATTATGAGCACAGGATCAACAGAGAGCTAATAATGTAGTTGAGTGAGGTCCCTTCGGGGCCTCTCTGGCCCAAGGGCCCCGATGCGGTCGCAACCTCTGCAACCCCTATTGCTACGCCCCTGTCCAGAATGATCTGTTCCTGAAATTGAAGGAAAGATCCAGTTCTCCCAGCCTTACTGTAGAGAACAAAGCTGTTGTAAACTGCCAATTGAATCAGATAAAAAGACACTTTCTTATACCAGCGTCTTGTTTTCCGGGAAACTAAATAGGGCGCTAACCTCTGGTCATTGAAGTCCACCCCTCCCATGTTGACATTATATTCGTGGACGACAAGGGGCTTTTCAATGACCGCAGTTGCCCGTTGAATTTGGACTGTCGTGTCTGTGTGAATGGTGAACAGAAAGTAAACGTCCCTCTTGTCCCTCTATTACACCGCGAGCAGGTCTTCAGTACGCAAGGCGGCCCTCTGCCCCCGTTCAAGTCTGGTGGTAACTTGCCGTTGGGGGAAGCCCTGGTGACTAGGCCGTGCAGTGCCACAGCATCGGATTCCTTCTAACTTTAAGTGCTGATAGAGGGCCACTCTTGTGTAATAGTTGTCCACATAAAGATGGTACCCCTTCTGGAACAAGGGTGACACCAAGTCCCACACAACCTTTCCACTGCTCCCCAGGTAGTCAGGGCATCCGACCGGCTCCAATTTTGAGTCTTTTCCCTCATAGACCCTAAAACGACATGTATAGCCTGTGGCCCTTTCACAGAGCTTATACAGTTTCACCCCATACCGGGCGCGCTTGCTTGGGATGTACTGTTTGATGCCAAGGCGCCCGGTAAAACGTAAGAGGGACTCGTCTACGCAGATGTTCTGTTCAGGGATATAAGCATCTGCAAATGTTGATGACAGGTGGTCTATGAGGGGCCGAATTTTGTGGAGCCGGTCATAAGCAGGGTGGCTCTTTTCATGACAGGTTTAGTCGTCGTTGAAGTGCAGGAAGCGCAGGATGGACTCTAATCGTGTCCTGGACATGGCAGCAGGGTACAAGGGAATATGATGGGTTCGTAGACCAATACGACCGCAATACATTCTGTTTCATTAGTCCCAAGTGAAGGATAAGGGCCAAAAAGATTTTAAGTTCGGAATCTTGGACTGGTTTCCACCGGAAAGGCTGGGCATAGCTGCTCTCCGGGTGCTCGGTGATGAATTGTGTGGCTTTACGGTTGGTCTCAACCACAATTGAGTCCAAGAGAACCTGGGTGATGAACAGCTGCAAAAAGTCTAGGGCCGTTCCTAGATGAGCTGTCGCCACCTGGACTCCAGACTGGGCGGTGAAAGGGGGCACTACGGGTGCGGCGGAATCAGGGGATTGCCAATCTGGATGTGCCAGCACCTCTGGGAGTCTATGGGTACTACGGGCCCGTCTTCTTCTTGGTGGCTGCAACGGGGGTACTACTGCACGTGCCACCGTACCAGTTTCAACTTCCATGCTGGCGCTCACCACTTCACCAGGGTCTACGGAAGTACTGGTACTAAGTCCAGGAGATGCTGCGCTGCTGGTGCCTGCCTCACCAAGAAAACTCTCATCAGCGCTAGCACCACCCTGCTGCCCTTGAGGCGGATCCTGCGCCACCTGCGGTCTAACGACATGGGGTCTGGTACGCCTGGCTCTAGCCGGGACCAAAGCCTCGTCATCACTTTCGGTCAGAGAACCACTGCTTTCCACAGGTTCAAATTCGTACCCGGATGATTCGTCGGATGAGTCTTCCCAAAAGCTCTCATCCGACTGGTCCATGTACCTGTATACCTCCTCATCGGAAATCCCCCTTCTTGCCATTGTGGATTGCTAAATTTATGGGGTTTTCCTCCAAGACTACCCAGAAAAAAAGAGCACCTACCTAGCAAAAGGGAGTATTTGAGAGGTATTGGGGTTGGTGGGAAGTGGGGTCTCAGAGGCAATCAAACAATCACGGGACAATCAAATACAATTACAGCACAATCGAATCCAATCACAGCACAAGCAAATCTGATGCACTCGGAAGGTGGTGATTGGAGGTGGTGGGGGGGAGGGTGGGGTTGGGTGTGGTGGGGGGGAGGGTGGGGTTGGGTGTGGCGGGTAGTGGGGTCTCAGAGGCAATCAAACAATCACGGGACAATCAAATACAACTACAGCACAATCGAATCCAATCACAGCACAAGCAAATCTGATGCACTCGGAAGGTGGTGGTTGGAGGTGGTGGGGGGGAGGGTGGGATTGAGTGTGGCGGGAAGTGGGGTCTCAGAGGCAATCAAACAATCACAGGACAATCGAAGCCGATCACCGGACAATCAAATACAATTACAGCACAATCAAATCCAATCACAGCACAAGCAAATCTGATGCACTCGGAAGGTGGTGGTTGGAGGTGGTGGGGGGAGGGTGGGGTTGGGTATGGCGGGAAGTGGGGTCTCAGAGGCAATCAAACAATCACGGAACAATTGAAGCCGATCACGGGACAATCAAATACAATTACAGCACAATCGAATCCAATCACAGCACAAGCAAATCTGATGCACTCGGAAGGTGATGGGGGTGGGGGTTGTTGGGAAGTGGGGTCTCAGAGGCAATCAAACAATCACGGGACAACCGAAGCAGATCACGGGACAATCAAATACAATCGCAGCACAATCGAATACAATCGCAGCACAATCGAATACAATCACAGCACAGTCAAATACAATGCACTCGGACGGTGATTGGGGGGGGGGGGGGGGTCTCTGAGGGCGATTTGAGGGGGTGGGGGGTTGATCAGGAGCCCGCACGGGGCAGACTGAGTCCTGATCTGATGAGAGGCAGACACAAGGGGTTACTGATCGCAGATCTGTTAGTGATTGCTGGGGAGGACAGATGTAAACAATGCGCAGGGGATGTAATCAGGAGGGGGGTATGAGGGCAATCGAGGGTCTAGGCAGGTGATCGGTTGCCCCCGCGGGGCAGTTAGGGTCTGCTCTGATGGGTGGGGGTGCTGAGGGGTGATAGACAGGTGATCAGAGGGGGATCAGAGGGGAATCAGGGGGTAAGGTAGCTGTATACAGTATACAGGGGGGTAGTCTGGGATGGGTTGTGGGGGTTATCTAAAGGTAGGGGGGGATCAGGGGTGATTAGGAGGCAGTTAGGGACCTAAGCTAAGGGATAGCGTCGCTAGTTAGTGATAGGTGGGGGGGGGGGGGGGTTTAGAGGGGTGCAAGGGTGCTGGGCAGGGATCTGCTGGGGTGATCAGGGGGGGTATGAAGGCTGGGGTAGGAGATCAGGGGGGCTGTGGGCAAAAAGAAGCTGTGTGCAGTGTATACTCACAAGTGCTTCCTCCTCGCTGGTGGTCTCTGGAACAATGAGACCACGAGGCGAGGAGGAAGCATGTATAAGGCACTTTGTTTACCTAACAAAGTGCCTTATACGCATTTGATTGGCCGGATTTGTATATTCCTCCGCTCGCCGGCGCTGCTAAGTGGCCGGTGAGCGGAGACTAAATGGCCGGCTACCGATCCCCGGTGGAGGATCGCGTCACGGATGACGCGATTGCTCCGCCCATGCCCCTACAAGGACCGCCACCTCTGGGCATGAGCTGGTCCTTGCGGCATCCACTTTCCGACCGCCCCTGTGCAGTGGGCGGTCGTTAAGTGATTAACTACCTAACGACCATGTCACGCCAATTGGCGTGAACGCAGCGGCTCCCCCGGGACCGCGTCACGCTAATTGGCATCATGTCCGTTTTTTGCTGGGGATCATGCGCGCTTATGCATGCGCATCCCCGCTCCGTCATCAGTCTCCCAGTGGCGATCGCCGCTAGGGAACTGTTAGGTCTGTGTACACCGTACAGCGCTGCGGTCTACAGCAGCGCTGTACTGGAAGACAGCCTTTTTTACTCCGCTATCCCCTCTGGAGGCTCAGGAGCAATCGGCTCTTATAGGCTGATGCCTATGACAGCCGATCGCTGTCATTGGCTGGCGGGGGAGGGTGGGCTGGTTAAAAAAAAAAAAATAATAGTAAATTTATTTGAAAAAGAAAGATAATTAGATTAATAAAAAAAAACACTGCCTGCAGCAGCTATTAGAGCCTACCAAAAGAAAGCTCTGTTGGTGGGCAGAAAAGGGTGAGGGAGGATTCATTTGTGTGCACGGATCTGTGGCTCTGCAGCAAGCCATTAAAGCTGCAGAGCCCTAATTTGCAAAAAATAGCCTGGTCACTAGGGGGGTGGGGTAAAGCCTGTGGTCCTTAAAGAGACTCTGTAACAAATTGTTTATCTTTATTTCTTCTATGCTATAAGTTCCTATGCCTTTTCTAATGTGGTCTGGCTTACTGCAGCTTTTCCTAATTGCACAGTAGCTGTGTTATCTCTGTTATATGATCTAATCTTCTCTCTATAGTCGGCACAGTCAGGCTGAGGCAGTCAGACTGGAATGTGCAGGGCTGCTTGTGATTAGCTAGAAGCTGTACACACCCCCTGCAGGCTCTGTGTGACTAACACACTCTGCTTAGCTGAGCCTATTAGAAGCTGGTTAGTTTGTTTGTAAACACTGCCTAAAACTGGCAATTACAAGCCAGGTTTGCAGCAGAGAATGGCAGAAACAGCACAGAGGGGACCAGGAGCACATAATGAATAGAATGGTATGCTTTTTATTGTAAGAATTTCAGAGTACAGATTCTCTTTAAGAGGTTAAAGTGTACCAGAGATGGCATTGACATGGTGAGATAAACGTGTGTGTGTATATACAGTGGAAAGAACACAAACCAAACACCTATGCTGCGCTTCTTTTCTTTTTCCCTGCATGAAAGAGTGAATATCCAGGTATGCAACTGACCGGCTATAGCCTCCCTCTCTGATAACACATTCCAGCTATAAAACAATTTCCTATGCAGATAACTGGTAGCAAGGTCAATAGTTCATATATTTTTGCTCTGGGACTCGAGACACGGCAATTGAGCAGAGACAATAAAACATTAAATCTACTTTGGAAATGTTAATACATAAAATAAAACCATGAGATGTCTGAAAAGGTTGTTCTTAGGAGTAGGAGGAGTATCTTGGGTTTGCTTTAAATCACTTGTGAGGCTACATCTGCAGTATGGGATACAGTTTTGGGTACCACAATACAGGAAGGACATTGGCATACTCGATTAAAATGTGCAAAGCAGTTACAGAAAATTATTTATCTGCATTTAAAGGAGGCTCTCCTTTAACTGAATTTCATCCGTGGCTAGAATAACTAGTATATACTAATATATCTATGTATAGTTTTTGTGTTCAGTTACCGTTTCGGATTAAAGTCTATCATGTATATAATCTTGTATGTAAGTGGTCTTTTTCTGATGATTATCTCAGCTATATCCTATTTAGCCCCTCTGTACAGGACAAATGAGCTTCTACTATACATTGAGGAAAACAATTTCACTGACCCGATCAGGAAAGACGATTTTGTGCAGCATTTATTTCCTTTGTATACAGAACACAACTTTAGGTCTTTTACTCCTTGGTATGGAAAATTCTCTTCACGACTGGCCTATTAACTTTTAATTCCTTCCCACAACATCAGCTCAACAGGATCTAATAATTTGGTCATCTCCAGAGTCCACCTTAACACCTTAGAAACCAGAGCCTTCTGTCATGCTGCTCCTACTCTTTGGAACTCCTTACCACACTAAGTCAGTAAAGCTCCATCCCAACCGGTGTTAAAACAGAGAATGAAAGGACAACTTTTTCCTTTGTGATATACCGTATTTTTTGGACTATAAGACGCACCTAGGTTTAGAGGGATAAAATTAAGGAAAAATAAAATATACTAAACCTGGTGGGTCCATGGTCCAGGAGCACCTTGCAGAGCTTCAGACACAAAAGTGAAAACCCACCACTGAGGTGTAACAATGTAAAACCAAATATACACTTGTATTGTGAAAACAGAACACCCCCCCCCCCCTCACACACACACACACACACACACACACACACACACACACACACACACACACGTGCAACAATATAAATCTAAATATAAACTCCTGATCTACTGCCACCTCCTGTAAATCTCTCTAGATTGTGCTGTGCAGTGAAATTGCAGGCTGGCAGCACAGCCCGTCCCCCAAGACAAATGCCCAGCACCCCCGTACAGACCCCCTCACCAGCTTATTGGTTTAGTCCCATGATGCGGTGCTTCATGGCACTCTCTGGTGCTCGGGATCTCCAGGAGATGAGGAGTTTCTGTCTTGTATGCATCCCTGGGGAGGAGGGAAGAGCCTCTGGGTATCACGGATTTTCTATGCCGGGATCGTCTGCCCAGCTTCATGAGCGCTGATGTGTGCCCGAGGCAACTGCGAAAGCACCCCTGCCATTCAGGCCTCGCTGCGGGGCCGGATTTTCGCAAACATAATGTCACACACTTCTTCCCAGCTCTGTGAGTGACTGCAGATGGCGCTGATAGCCCTGCTGACGTGACGTAAGCACTGCTCCTGAACCAATCACAATCACCCTTCCGTGGAAGAGGGATTGTGATTGGTTCAGGAGCAGTGCCTTCGTCCCGCCGGCAGGGCTATCGGAAGCCAATCATATGCATCTGTAGTCATTCACGGAGCTGGGCAGAAGTGTGTGACATCTTGTTTGCGGAAGTCTGGACCCGCAGCGAGACCTGAAATGGCGGGGGTGCTTTCGCAGTTGCCGTGGGTACACATCAGCGCTCATCAAGCCGGGCCACCAAAACAAAGATCCTGTCCGCATGAACTGCTGTGGCTCTGCAGCAGATGAGAAGATCTGCCACGACTCCTTCGCCTCCCCTACCTTACTGGCAAAGCCGCGGCTCCACCACAATGGAAATCCGATCGATGGAGCATGGCCATGGAAAATAAATCCCCACTTGCCACAGGTACATCCGGACTATAAGACGCACCAACTTTTCCCCTTCCTTTTGGGGGAGAAAAAGTGCGTTGTATAGTCCAAAAAATACGGTAATTAATCCCCAACAAATTACAGTGTTTTAATAAAACAATTAGAAATGTTGAAAATGCAACCAAATAGAAAAACAGTAACGTAGTTAGTTTGGTTGAAAAAAAGGTATCTGTCCATCAAGATCAATCAGAGGGAAAAATGAAAAAAGAAAAAAAAAATCCTGAACCCACATACTGTATATCCCAGTTGATCAAAGTTAAGGCAAAAAACTTTAAAAAGGACGTGGCCATTTAGCCTTAAAAGAGACTGACTCAAGCTGGCAGTCGGATAAATCCTTGGATCAACTCTCCCGGGAATTACCTAGTAATTATAGTTGTGGGTGCCCTTCAATGCAAGGAAAGCATCCAAGCCCCCTTGAAATGCAGATATAGAGTTTGCCTTAACTACTTCATGAGGTAAGATGTTCCAAATTTTATGGACATGGTCGATGAAGTGAAGCACTAGTTTTAATAAAAGATTATCCATGTTTCCTGTTCATCCTCCTATTGTTTGTTGTCTATTTGTTGTCCATCTCCACACACATCTCACCCTTACTGATGCCAGGTCCCCTCTTTGCTCTAGTGCATGCCTTCGGATCCCTGCCAGAGCTGCACTTCCATGATCATCCATGTCCCCACTGAGGGAGGAGGGGTTGTTTGGTGGAGTTGCTAGTATAATTGAAATTGCAAAGGGTTAACAGCTTGAGAATCTACTGTGCTCCTGGCTGAGCCCATGTACATGTCAGCTCAGCTGTATGTCAAAATGCAGAAACTTTCATTCAGCCATAGTATGCTAGAGTGAGTTATGAATTAGGAAACTTTGGCAACATTTCTTTTATGTTTTGTTCATCAATGTTACTGTGTGTTGCATATAAAAAACAAAAGATAATACTTTGAACAAAGGCTATTTGTTCTTGCAGTAGATTAACCAGGAATACTGCAGACAGTACATCCATTGTAGATGCTTTACTCAGCTACAATGTGAAATAAAATAAGTAGAAGCTAACAATAGCATTTCTATTTAATCCAGCACATGGAACTTTGTGTGAAGGTCAAAGCAAATCACATCTAATACAGTGGCAGAACTATACTAAAGGTCAGGAATAAGGCAGCTCTGGAGTCCAAATCAGTTACATGTGTCAATCTTGTCTGGATACTTTAGTAAACCTTTTCCTTTCAATGTTGTACAACTTTGTAGTGTATTTTGCTATTCAGCTTATACCTATACATCTGGCAATCAAAAATTACATTTCTTAATGAATCGTTCATTCTCCAGTATAATCATATGGATACCTGTTGCAATGAATAATTTTTTTTTAATTTGTATATGTATGTTGCATAATTTTGATATACTAATATATGGATGGTGTAAAGTGTGTGGTGAAAAATGTCGTTTTTTTGAGTTTTAGCTATTTAAAGTTAATTTAAGTACCACGATCAGCCTCCGGATCGGGCACCATGGCCAGCAGTGTTTCTCAACTTAGCAGTCACAACACGTTTCGGGCGCCCCTTTTATCAGGTCACCTGATGAAGGGGGTTTCCCCTGAAACACGTTGAGACCCTTGACCTGCAGTGGGGTGGTGGGTAACCCTTTGTGGTTAGGTGTTGTAAGGTAACCCTTCATAAAAGAATATATGATAGAGGCTGAAGAATATATCTCTTCTTTGCACATTGAAAAGAGCCCACAGTGAATGTAAGAATATCAGACTGTCCAAGACTGTGGTTGAAAATGATAAAACACAGATGTGTAGCTTGGGTTTCATCTGAACAAAGGATCTCATGTACTTATGCAAACCACATACAAAAAAACAAACAAAAACGGCACAAGCAGAATGCAGGCTGGGGTTTTAAAAATATAATTACCGGTATCTGTAAGGGAAATAAAATCCGTAAACCTATTTCCTAAGAAAATAATTATGTTTTTTTGTGGTGGTTAAAAACAGGCATTTACATTTCTGATCATTAGGCTGATAATAATATGTTGCGTTCTGATTTCTGTTTTATTTTATTTATTTTAATGCAGCATTCCCAGCATCCTTTGGCACTTTATGAACTCTGACTGGCATGATGACATAGTGCAATTTTACTGCAGTAGTGTCTAAAGTTCGAATCTTGGCTGGGACATTAACTGCATGGAGTTTGTATTTGTATATTGTGTTTGTGGGACTTCCTCCAATCACCCTGGGTTCCTTCAACATACCTAAAAAATCATAACATTATTAGTTCCCCCCCAAAACCTTAGACCAGTGGTCCTCAACTAAGGCCCGCGGGCCAAATGTGGCCCCCTGAGGCTCTTTCATCGGCCCCCCACTCTCAAAATGTATTACTTAAAGATGCGGTTCACTGCATTTTTAAATATTGGCAGCCAGCATATAGAATACCACCCATCCATACAGCAAGTACAGATAGCATGCCCTACAACACAGCTAGTGCAGATAGTATGCCAATATTCTTTTCACATTATTTTTTGCATAAATAATGTAAAATTAGATTTTTGAGTGAAAATTCCAGTGAAACTGTACATTGTTGTTTTTCACACTTTTCGGAATTTTTTTTTTTTTGTGAAAATTTCTCAAAGTTAAAAACAGCATTTTTGATGCGAAAATGATTTTGAAGAAAATTCACAAGCAACACTGTTAACAGGTAGTAGTTTATACTACCTAGGCTCAATGTAATGTTTTCTACATCATTTCATGTATACTCTGGTCCCTCAGCAGTCTGAAGTATGTTGACCCGGTCCTTGACTGAAAAAGTTTGGGGACTCCTGCCTTAGACTATGGTAAGGACATTAGACTTATTGTAATAATAATATAATATATTGTATTATAATAATAAAATATATAAGAAATAATAATAATAATTGTAGGAATAAGATTGTAAGTTCCTCAAAGGTGCATTCACTGACATGATTTTGTACTCTGTAAAGTGCAGATGATTTTGGTGCTATATTAAAGCATAATAATTAGAATTGGCCAAATAGCCAAATTCTAGGCTACCTACCCTCTTACATTACATTTGTATGCAAGACCGAATGGTTAGTGTTTTACTTGACTATCTCTAATAATAATAATTTAAGTTTCAAACTGGCCATGTCAGATAAATATATGGGCTTTGCAATTTGATTTTTCAAAATAAAAATGTACCTCAAATCGCACAGCTAAAGTATGTGATTATGATTGTACTGGAATCCCCAAGACTATCTGCAATGTAAAAGAGTAAGGCTAAAGCTATGTACCCATGTCGCAATTTTTCTGATGCTTTGTTGGCTATTTTTGGGGCGCTGAGCAACATGAGTACAGGCGACCATAGTATAGCGTCGCACGACGATAATGACCCTCACGGGGGACCGGATTTTTAAGATTCTCAACAACTCATGCGCAAAGTACCATGATCTCTTGAAGTCTTGTTCACGCCCGACGTGTAACATCGCGTAATGTCGTGCATACCTGCCGGCAGGACCATCATCAAGGGGACATCGGTGGACCCGACGGGTGGTGAGTACGGAGCTTTAGTGATGAATTCTCTACTTACTGAAAAAAAAAGAAACCAAATGCCAACATTTGTACAGCAATTTGAGGTGTGCAGCCATTTAGGGTGTGTTCAGTAGGCCACCCTGGAGTGTGATAATGAGTGCTGCCCAAGGACGCCTTAATGGTTCGGTACTGGCTCCAGTCACTGATAGGGAGGTAGGTAGTAGGGGAAGTCCGTTCATCCAAAGTAAGTTAAAGTAAGCTGATCCTCCACCAATAATCAGTAATGGACAGCCTTCCTGTGCTAGAATTTTGTCCAGTACACGGTCTGCATAGAAATTGTATGATCTCCCTGTGTCGGAATGTTTATTCTTCAAGCAATTTGGTTTAATTATGAGTTAGCTCAAATGTAATTACTTAAAAACAGTTTAAAATACAGTAGTTTAAATACTTAAATCAATGGACACCTTTTACATGTCCATCATCAGTCACCTCCTATGGAAGGGTAATGCTTTCTGCTATTATAAACTATCATTTTATTTTTGGGGGAGTGTGACTGCCTTCCTTGCTTAGGCCCTAGAGGACTTCAGGTGGCCACTAATGATCCAATCTTTTTGATCCAATCTCACCATTTCTATGTAATATAAGGGAACTGCCTAAATTATCCATTCAGTATATTCACTCCTACTACATCGATTTGGTAAGATGACAGAGGCACTCAGCTTTGATGTTCCTAGCAGATGCTTTTTTACTCCTATTTGCATTGCTTGAGGAAGCAGGTTTAACCTGCGAAACGCATTGCACTTTATTTTGGAGTACCCAATAAACGTTTTTTGGCTGAAAATCTACAGTCGTGTGTTCTACTTGGAGGAGGTAAGTCCACCACTGCCTCCTATATTACCAAATTGGTTTTTAAGCTCATTTAGTCCCTTTTATCCTTACGGCTCCTCTGTTATCTTATTGCCTAAATGATCGATTCAGTATATTCACTCAGTTTACCCTCATACTACATCGATTTGGTAAGATTGGATGAAAAAGATTGGATCATTAGTGGCCACCTCTACACAGACCTGCGTGGGGACAGGTTTTCCCTACATGTGCTTTCAGTGGTTGCCTATATAGGTAACCCAGGTGTGTGAGTACCACTCATTTCTGTATATTTATTTATTCCAGGTAAACTACACCATATTGTGCTCCTGGTTTTCCTGTGTTCTATTTTTCATGCTGAATAGTGTTGGGCATGAAAATTATTATTATTGTATTACTAATGAAAACATGGTTTTAAGATGAATCTGTAAAACTGACTCCATTCACTTCTTTAGCTCAAGCGCATGAGCTGTCAGGCAATAGGTCACTATATAACACTTTGCTAAAGTTTTATAGACAAGATGGCAACCTACATCTATAGTTACATTGATGTTAATCGCTGCAACTTTATTTCCAAAGGTTTACACTACATACAGTAAGAAATACTTACCAGCATATATACAAGAGTATGTCAGATGGCCTTTTTATTTTATACTAGCTGGTCGCCCGGCGTTGCCCGGGTATGTAATTGGCTAGTGTTAGCTCTGCCCACTTTTTCTAATCCTAACACACAATTACTCAATGATGACCTAGTTTGTGAGCTTTGCGGGCTTTGGCATCAATAATTGGCATTGAAATGAAATAAATCTAATTGGCTGTGGCTCCACTCCTTTGAAAATCAATAGGTGAATTTTGATTAGCTTTTGTAGGCCCCACCCACTTTTCTGAATATTAATCCCAGTCACCCAGTGACCAACTGTGCAAAGTTTAAGAACCCTGCCATTGACAGACAGTGTAAGAATGGCTGCAGTTTACATTCTGGCAGTGAAATTTGTATTTTTCTCCACCCACTGATGTCCTAATGTTTCCCGGGTATGTATTTGGCTGCTGTTGGCTGTGGCCACTTTTTCTAACCCTAACACACAATTGTCAATAGTCAATGACCAAGTTTGTGAGATTTGTGGTCTTTGGCATGAATAATTTTCATTGAAATGAAACACATCTGATTCGCTGTTTGTGGCCCCACCCCTTTTCTAAATATTTAACCCCAGTCACCCAATGATCAACTGTACCAGGTTTGAGGCTTGTGCCATTAACAGTGCAAAAATGGCAGCAATTAAATATTTGCCTTGAAAATCAATAGATGAATTGTGATTGTTTTTTTTAGGCTCCACCAACTTTTCTGAATATTAATCCCAGTCACCCAGTGACCAACTGGGTGACTATTTATTATACAGTGCTGCGTAATATGTTGGCGCTATGTAAATCTAATAAATAATAATAATAATAACTGTGCAAAGTTTTAGAACCCTACAATTAATAGTGTAAGAATGGCTGCAGTTTACATTTTCCCAGTGAAATTTTGTCTCCACCCACTGATGACTCGGCATTGCCCAGGTATGTATTTGGCTGGTGCTGGCTCCGCCCACTTTTTCTAACCCTAACACAAAATTACTTAATGACCACGTTTGTGAGCTTTGCGGTCTTTGGCATCAATAATTTGCATTGAAATAAAATAAATCTGATTGGCTGTGGCTCCACCCCTTTTCTGAATTTGAACCCCAATCACCCAACGGCCAACTGTACCAGGTACAGGTGATTAACAGTGCAAGAATGGCATCAATTAAATATTCCCCTTAAAGATTAATAGGTGGATTTTGATTGGCTTTTGTAGGCTCCACCCACTTTTCTGAATATTAATCTCAGTCACCCAGTGACCAACTGTGCAAAGTTTGAGAACCCTACCATTAATAGTGTAAGAATTGCTGCAGTTTACATTTTCTCAGTGAAATTTGTATTTGTCTCCACCTACTGATGACCCAGCTTTGCCCGATTATGTATTTGGCTGGTGTTGACTGCGCCCACTGTTCCTAACAACAATTAATCAATTACTCAATGACCAAGTTTGTGAGCTTTGCGGTCTTTGGCATCAATAACCTGCATTAAAATGAAACAAATCAGATTGGCTGTTTGGGGCTCCACCCCCTTATATAAATTTAAATCCCAGTCACGCAATGATCAACTGTACCAGGTTTGAGGCTTGTGCCATTAACAGTGCAAGAATGGCAGCAATGAAATATTCCCCTGAAAAATCAATAGGTAATTTTTGATTGTTTTTTGTAGGCTCCACCCACTTTTCTGAATATTAATCCCAGTCACCCAGTAACCAACTGTGCAAAGTTTAAGAACCCTGCCATTAACAGTATAAGAATGGCTGCTGTTTACATTTTCCCAGTAAAACTTTTATTTGTCTCCGCCCACTTATGACCCTGCGTTGCCCGCTTATGTATTTGGCTGGTGTTGGCTGTGCCCACTTTCCTAACCCTAACACATGATTAATCAATTACTCAATTACCAAGTTTGTGAGCTTTGCGGTGTTTGGCAACAATAATTTGCATTGGAATGAAACAAATCTGATTGGCTATTTGTGGCTCCACCCCCTTTATGAAATTGAACCCCAGTCACCCAATGATCAACTATACCAGGTTTGAGGCTTGTGCCATTAACAGTGCAAGAATGGCAGAAATATAAATATTCCCCTTGAAAATCAATAGGTGAATTTTGATTGGCTTTTATAGGCTCCAACCACTTTTCTGAATATTAATCCCAGTCACCCAACGACCAACTGTGCAAAGTTTGAGAACCCTACCCTTAAAGAAAACATGAACTTAAAAATAAAAGTCAAAATAAGCATGCACAAGTCATACTTACATTCCATGTAGACTACGCCTCAGTGTCTTTCTCCTCTCCCACATCCTGTTTGTTCACTGTGATCAAGGGAATTTTCCGTCCTCCATTTTGAAAATGGCCATTACCCACTAAAACTGTAACATCGCCCACTTCAGCCATAGGGAAACATGGACATTAACTGGTACATCAGTTTTCCTCTCAGCTATAACTGACAGCAACTGATATTTTACTGACAGCAACTGATATATCTCAGATCTGACAAAATATTGTCAGAACTGGACGGGATTATTGTCAGAAGAAAATGGTGAGCTTCTGAGAGAACTGATGGCAAGGCAACTATGTAATGTTAATTTGAAGTTACCTCATATGTTTATTTTAAATATTTTTACTCAGTACAGGTTCTCTTTAACAGTGTAAGAAAAACAAAGTTTGCTTTCTTAAAACAGAAAGAATTTGTGATAATTCAGGTTGGAGTGATCTTGAAATGTCTCCAATAACCATTGTTGCCCTTAGAAACTAAACACACCTCCAGAACCGCTGGAATGCAATGATGTGTCAGCTTGTTAATTTGTACAGAGCCATAATAATCCAACATGCATACAGACTGTTTTGTATTGTTTGATCCTCATCAGTGCATAGCATGGATTAATTTGGCTCTATGCAGTAGGGCTTGTAACACCGAGGGGTACAGACTAACCAGCGAGCTCATGGTGACCCAGAACTCATTAGAGTGTGTAAGGGACTACAATGGTCCTAAAAGCCCCCTTACTAAGATGTTAAGAAAAACAAAAGTTTGCTTTCTTAAAACAGAAATAATTTGCGATAATTCAGGTTGGAGTGAGCTTGAGATGTCTCTCAGTGCATCACTGCTGAATATATGCAAATTAACCATTGTACCCTTAGAAGCTAAACACACCTCCAGTGTAACAGTGTAAGAATGGCTTTTACATTTTCCAGTGAAATTTGTATTTGTCTCCGCCCCCTTTTTGGTTATGGGAATAAAAAGTATCCTATACTTTATTCCAGGTAATGTACTATGTGTGTGCCAAATTTCATTCAAATCCGTTCAGCCGTTTTTGCGTGATCGAGTAACAAACATAAGAACTTTCCCATTTATTATACTACTAGGATTACCGCACTCAGGCCCATATGCAATTCACTTTTTCACCTGAGTTTTCTCCTGGGAGAACATTTTTCATCTTCAAATTAAAATACCTTTCCAGCACTTTTCAACTAAAAAAGTACCAAAAAGTAAGTGAAAAGGGACTAATAAAATTAATTTGAGCATTTTCTTGCTTTCTGATGGCTTCAAATGCATTATATTGACAAATGTAAAAATATCACCTAGGAGAAAACTCAGGAGAAAAAGTGAATTGCATATGGGCCACAGTGCGGTATTTGTTGATGAGTAACCATTATCATTTCTAAAAATGACTAACCAATTACCTAATACTTTAAGAGGTAAAGTTTCAGGCTCCTCCCACAGGGTTTCCAGTGGTTGTTTAATTGACTATATGAATTCTCAAAACTTCAGCAATTTTTTTCCAGCAAGTTTTCCTCATAGCAGAATCTGGTGTCATGGTCGGGTAATGCAAAGGGTTGAGCAAAGAAGGAGCAGGTTTTTCAGGACTCTGAAGACGAAGAGGATGACTGTACTAGTTGGGAGCAGGACTGTCTGGCAGGGTAAATATAATAATAGTGGGAAGTTCTGCAGTTAGCCCTGCAGGGTGGCACCCACAAAGAGGTCTCTATATGTTGGGTACATTACAGATGAAACTTGAAAAATTTGAATATTGTGCAATAGTCCATTTATTTCAGTAATTCAAAACAAAAGTTTGCTTTCTTAAAACAGAAGGTATTTGCGATTATTCACATTGGAGTAAGCATATGATGTCTCCCATGATCCATCACTGCTGAATATGCAAATCATCATTTGTTGTCCCTGTAAGCTAGCCATACTTCCAGAACCGCTGGAATGCAATGATGTGTCAGCTTGTTAATTGTTTTGCATAACTTTTTAGTAAGAGGACTTTTTGTGCCTTTTTAGCCCCTTACACACTCCTAGGAGTTCTGGTTCACCATGATCTTGCTGGGTTATCTGTAACTCTGGGCGTATCAATTCCTACCCCATAGAGCCACATTGATCCATGCCTGGCACTGATGAGGATCAACCAATACAAAACAGTCTGTATGTTATTGTGGCGCTGTATGATTAACAAGCTGATACATCATTGCATTTCAGCAGTTCTGGAGGTGTGGCTATCTTACAGGGACAACAAAGGATATTTTGCATATTCAGCAGTGAAGCATTGTGGGAGACATCATATGCTCGCTCCAATCTGAATAATAGCAATTTCGCAAATACCTCCTGTTTCACAAAGGCAAACTTTTGTTTTGCATAACATTTTAGGAAGAGGGCTTTTTGGTCCTTTTGTATCCCTTTATACACTCCTATGAGTTCTGGTTCACAATGAGCTTGCTGGGTAATCTGTAACTCAACTTAAAAAGTGAAACTAATATATAAAATAGGAACCCTTTTCAGGTGTTTTGGATTAATTATTTGATTAGAGTCTGACACTTTGAGCCTAGAAATTTGAACATTTTCACAATATTCGAATGGTCTGAGATTTTGATTTTGGGGTTTTCATAAGCTGTAAGCCATATTCATCAAAATTATAACAAATAAAGACTTGAAATATCTTGTTTTGCGTTTGAGTCTATTTCATATATAAGTTTCACCTTTTAATTTAAATTACTGTGCTAAAAAAAATGACTTTTGCATGATTAAAATTTTCGAGTTTCATCTGTAGTCAACCCCAGATCAGAGCTTACCTTACCTTCTCCCCCCTTCCCCTCCCCCCTCACTTTGTCCCTCCCTTGTGCGACTTAGATTATTACTACCATTTATCTACAATGGGATTTGTTGTTTCTTTGATACTTATTGAATTATGATGAGTTCTGTGTTCATTATTTTAAATATTAATTTTTAATTATATGTTAATTTAGTTTGAATCTTTTGGTGACCTATGAATTATTTTTGTACATGCTGTTTTGTGGAGGCGGATGTTATGGCCCCCCTGTGGTCGCTGAGTTGTCTATTGGCCCCTGCGCGTGCTCGGTGCGGGAGGTGGCGACAGGGACATTTGGTCACAGGATCCTGCGTACACACTGGGGGATTCCCACAAAGCGGGTTCGATATTCTATCACTGTGGCCTTGTATACATCTATATTGCTTATTTTTGGTGATTGAACGTTTCCGTGTTCCAACGTGCACTCCACCTGACTACGTTGCGCCCTCTGCACAGGCCACACCTACATTCTGGTGGCCTGTCGGTGCGCATAGCTGATCGGCTTCTCACCATGGGGTGTCATGCCCTCTGCCCCTCCGCCCCCTCCCTTTCCCTGTCTGCCTCTCGCTGATTGTCAGTGGCTGTGGGCGGGGCGTCGTTTTACGGCCGCCCGGCGCCATTTTTAGGCCGACATTCGCCGCACAACCAGCACATTGCTGAGCCTGCCCTTATGATCCTGGTAATCTGACCAGTGAAACCGGTCAGCTTGAGGGCTCCTTTCTTGACCAGACACCCTGTGCTTGGGTACCCTGGATCGCCGGTGGTTCTCTTTTCACACCGCTGCCAAATGGACCTTGGATGAGTATACATCTATCAACTCTGTGTCATAATTGATGATCTTGCAAACTGACCTCAAGTGTCATCTATGCCTAATATGTCATTGTGCTGGGAGTCTGCTGACTTGAATTGCCTTGGACTGTACTGATGTTTACAATGCGCTTTCACTACTGCGGTGATGCTTACCACCATGATAAACTAAAATGATTTTCACATTGAACTTGATAAATAGAGTTGGGGCTGCATAAGGAATTATTCCTGGCGGATTGCTACTATCCCATACTCCTATCTCTGAATGGCTATGTGCCCATCATACATGAAGTTTGCTTGATGTGAATCATTGTGGTGATCTCTATCATTGTGACAATTCAGGATGGTCTTCTCATGGAACTTGATAATTAGAGTTGGGGCTGCATAAGGAATCTTTCCTGGTGGACTGTCATTATCCCATACGCTCACATCTGAATGGTCATGTGTTCTTAATATTATTGAAATTTGCTTGATGTGAATACTCATCATCTGCACAATACCAAACTATCAGCATCTACATTCCAGCTACAGTGATCTATCTGGGTGAAAACTGCGTAAGGTTTATATCCTGGCAGATTTGTTTCCTCTGTGTGTCACCAGAGGAACTATACACCTCATAGACACTTCTTCCACTAACCAACTTACCAATGCATACTATTAATTGCACAGTTGCAAATCGAGTGGCATTTTGCTGATATCCATGGCACTAAAGGCTAAATTTCTTTGAATAGGGGACCACCTTTTTGTGTAATTTTTTGAACTAGCTAGTTCTACACATCTTTGATGACCTTTTTTGACATTTGCTGTGTGTTTAATGTAATGAGATCAATGAACCTGGCGAAGGTGTTTTCCCTTAATCAGTGGTGTTCTGGTCAATTTTAATAATTTGATTTATATTATTGGTGATTAATAAAGTATTTTGTATTTTTATAATACATTTTCTCCTCCATATTCTTGTTTATAATTTGTCACAGCAAGAAGTTTTGAATCAGGATGATACCATTTGTTGCAGTGAGCTTTTGGCTTATAAAAAGCCTTCGTCGGACTGGTTCCTGACCAAAACTGAAAAACACAGCTTATATACACTGACATACAGAGGAGAAACATTCTTTAGCAAACATAAATGTAATTAGATGCCTCAACTGTTAAGCTGGCCATACACTGGCCCGATTTGCCGCTGTTTCGACAGCAGATTCGATCACCGGGATCGAATCTGCTGCCAATCGTTCGCGCTACACGCCGAATTTCGATCCATTTCGTCCGATCCCGTCAATCACTCCGTGCGGAAAATTACCGTCGATCGCCCGCGGGTAGGGAGCGCGTCGCTAGCGGCGTTCGAGTGCCCGACGACCGACGCAATAGAGCCGCATATATTACCTGCTCCGCCGGCGCGACTACCCCCGGTCACCGCTGCTCCGTGTCCGCGCTGGTCTCCGGCATGCTTCAGTTCCTCCTGCCCGGCAGGAAGTTTAAACAGTAGAGGGCGCTCTACTGTTTAAACTTCCTGCCGGGCAGGAAGAAGCAAAGCATGCCGGACCTGGAGACCAGCGCGGAGACAGAGCAGCGGTGACCGGGAGGACTCGCGCCGGCGGAGCAGGTAATATATGCAGGGGGGGAGCGGCGGCAGCAGCACCACCACAACAGATTGTGAACGGTTTCAGGCTGAAATCGGTTCACAATCTGTTTGCAGTAAAGGTAGCCATACGATCCCTCTCTGGTCAGATTCGATCAGAGAGGGATCGAATCTGATGGCAAATCAACCATTGTATGGCTACCTTTACTGAGGAGGCTTTCCCAGGTATACTGGCTAAATTGATAAGATCAATATCAACATGACATGAAGCAGACTCTGGTGATGGGGAGACATCGTAAATTCTGAGTTCAAATTGTAACTGGGCTGGTTACATGCACCATTAATTCTAAACTTAAGAGAATTGTGGCATTTAAAGCCAGCACATGAAAGCAAATAAAATGAATAGTGACAGTGAACACCATCTTACACAGCATATGGCACAAAAATGAATGAAAAGATGGAAAAATTAAAATTAAAAGAATTGTGGCATTTAAAACCCATCGTACCAGCACAAGAAGTTAGAGTCCTTGTTTAAACCATCTTCTACAGTTTTGAACCAATGTATAAACTTTGTTTCTTGTGTTAGTCGCATTGTTCCCGATTTGAAGCCACCCATTAATACAGTGACGCGAAAATCGTTTAATTTGTGTCCAGGTAAACAAAAGTGTGCTGGTATTGGGAGATCAGTATATTTTGTGATATCCTTTTTCCTGCTGTTAATAGTAGATCTGTGGTGTGTCATGCGATCACGCAGTGGTTGACTTGTTTCTCCCACATAAATTCCTTTGGGGCATTTTGCACACATGATCAGGTATACCACATTTGATGAGTCGCAGGAAAAGGTGCCTTGTACTTTGTATTCCTGTTGTGTACCTGGTATTAGTATCCTGTCAGTGGAATGGATGTGTTTACAGGTCCCACACCTTTTCCCTCGGCAGGGATATGTTTTATTCAGTTCTGGCCTATTTAAGGCACTCCTCACTATCATCTGCTTAAGATTGGGGGGCTGTCGGAACGCTAGGAGGAGAGGTTCAGGGAATATCTTTTTCAGTCTCTGATCCTTGTGTAGAACAGGATGAAGTTCTTTTGCAATCTTTCTTAAGATTTCCAGGCGTGGGTTGTAGGTGACTACCAGTGGGACACGGCTCTCTTCCTGGTTCTGCTTGTACTCGAGGAGCTGAGTCCTAGGGATGTTGTTCGCTTTCTTGATTTGGGTCTCAGCCATTAGAGGATTGTATCCCTGTTTAATGAAATTCTTCTTCAGGTAACCCAGGTGTTTGTCTTTGTCATCCCTGTCAGAACAGATCCGATTGCATCTTATTGCCTGGCTGTAAATTATGGAATTCTTTATATGTTTGGGGTGGAAACTGTCATACCTGAGGTATGTGGGACGATCCGTCGGTTTGCGGTACATGGACGTTTGTAAGCTGTTCTCTCTGATGTATATGGTGGTGTCAAGAAAGTTAATCTCCCTATGAGAGTAGCTCAGTTTCAGTTTGATTGTGGGATGGAAGGCATTGAAGTTCCTGTGAAATTGGATAATATCCTCCTCACTTGCAGACCAGATGATCAAGATGTCGTCTATAAAATGGAAGTAGGCCATGGGTTTTATAAGACAAGTATCCAGGTATTCTTCTTCAATCTTTGCCATGAAGAGATTTGCGTACTGTGGTGCAAACCGTGAGCCCATTGCCACTCCCATTTGCTGTAAATAGAGGTCCTCCCCAAAAGTAAAAAAATTGTGGGTGAGAATGAATCTCATCAGTCAAGCAACTGGCTTTATAAGTGTGCCCAAACCTTGAAGATATGTGCGACAGGCCGCAATACCATCATTATGGGGAATGTTGGTGTACTGGGTGGCACTGGGCCGATGGCTGCCAGTTGGTTCAGGAGGTGTGTAGTATCCTGTATGTAGCTGGGTCTTTTACAGACTAGAGGCTTCAAAATGTTTTCCAAAAACCCTGAGATATTCTCTGTGAGAGTTCCTTTCCCTGAGATTATGGGCCTGCCTGGGTTCCCCTCTTTGTGGACGTTGGGAAGCATGTAAAAGCAGGCGGTTCTTGGCTTTTCCGGGATAAGTGTCTGTACATGAAGCCTGGTGTTCACGGGCAATTTCCTAGACTCAGGAGGAGACACCTCTTTATGAAAGTTATCAACTTTTGACCTTTTGTCTCTGCTACTAATGTTCTAGTAATTATCCGTACTCCACAACCAATACACTATATTATAATTTTTTTTTCGTTTCAGTGTCTCTTTAAGGAGCACCTGCTTAATTAATTCTAAAGTAACGTACATTCTTACAATCATAATCATTTTTTTACATGGTTGCATTAGGTTTCAGGCTGGGGGCTGCTATAGCTTTTCAGAATAGGAGACTTCTTACTAAAACGATCATTAATTGTATGACGTGCAGTTCATAAGCAACAGATGTGACTTGACAATGTTTATTCTAGAGTAAATAATAGACTTTTACATCTTGAAGTGGGAGTCTGGAACAAAGTGCCCTGCAGTATAACAGAAAATATAACATCATCAGAAATGCAGCTCAACCAAATTAGCAAACCCTAAACTCGTCTAAACATTATGTTTACTGTACTCTTTTTATTCATTGTTCAATGAATGGTGAGTAGCAGTTTCTGAAGATAAATTTCACATTTGTAATACAGTTGATTTAGATAAATGAGGATTAAATACATTGGGCTCAATTCTGGTAGTGTTTAGTAAATAATTACCTCATGAAATTGGGTTTACCTCATGAGGGAAATCAACTTTTGAATTCTGGTAGTTTAACCTCCTTGCCGGTTTTCCCGACCTGAGCTCGGGGTAGAAAAAAGCAGCTGCTATCGGTGATCCCGAGCTCAGGTCGGGGTAGGCATTGCAGAGCTTTACCTGTAGTTGTGGAGTCCCGCGCACGATCTCGCTGCGCAGCGGGACTCCAGCCTCTCTCCCCGGCAGTGTGGGGTCTTTCCCTGGCCGCCGGGATCCCCCATGTCCCCGCTATTCTTCCGGGGACCCGGCAGCCAGTTGGAGCAGCGCAGCCGTGGTGGTGGCAGCAGAGCGGTGGTGGCAGCGTGACGTCATCGGGGGCGGGGCTAACATTGAAAACGAACTTCTCTATATTAGAGAAATATAGAGAAGTTCGTTTATATGTATATTAGCGCCATCTTGTGGGCAAAGAGAAAACTGCAGCCCAGGAGCCCAGGAAGGTAAAAAAAAATTTATTTTGCTGCAGATCTCCCTGCCAGAATGATTTTTTTCAGGTTTTAGGGTCTGAAAGAGTGAAAAAAAATTGCACCGCTTTTAGACCCTAAAATCTGGAAAGAATCAGACCGCCAAGGAGGTTAAGTAAAGTTTTACCTCATGTAATTTCATGAGGTAATTCATGTGGAAATTTTCTACTATAAATGTGTGGTATTTAGTAGTAAAATACCTCACACTTGAATTCTGAAGTGAAATAAGGTGCGTGTTTGCATGTCCTTTACCTCACATAATTAGACCTACCTCTACCACATGATAAATGCAGTGCTGTGACAGAATTGTGATAACTGTCACGTAACATGGAGCCTTTTCAGCTTGTTTTTTGTTCCACCCCCCCCCCCCCCCTCCCGACCCCAGCCTCTAAAAGTGCTCCGACCTACCACCCCCCACGACCTCCATCCTCTAAAACAGTGCTGTCCAACTTTTGCGGGCTCGGAGGGCCGTTTTTTTTCCAGACCACATGGTGGAGGGCCGGCCGCCCCCCACCCCCACAAAAAAAAACAAATTTGCAGCAGTTTCACCACAAAATGCAATTAGAGTGATAGCAGATTCTCCAAAAAATGCAATCAGATTGGCAGCAGATATCCCCACAAATACAATCTTATTGGCAGCAGATTTCCCCACAAATGCAATCTTATGATTTCCCCACAAATGCGACAAGATTGGCAGCAGATTTCCCCACAAATGCAACGAGATTAGCAGCAGATTTCCCCACAAATGCAACGAGATCGGCAGCAGATTTCCCCACAAATGCGACAAGATTGGCAGCAGATTTCCCCACAAATGTAACGAGATTAGCAGATTTCCCCACAATTGCAATGAGATTGGCAGATTTCCCAACAAATGCAATCTTATGATTTCCCCACAAATGCGACAAAATTGGCAGCAGATTTCACCACAAATGTACCGAGATTGGCAGATTTCCCCACAAATGCAACGAGATTGGCAGATTTCCCCACAAATGTAACGAGATTGGCAGCAGATTTCCCCACAAATGCAACGAGATTGGCAGCAGATTTCCCCACAAATGTAACGAGATTGGCAGCAGATTTCCCCACAAATGCGACAAGATTGGCAGCAGATTTCCCCACAAATGCAATGAGATTGGCAGCAGATTTCCCCACAAATGCAACGAGATTGGCAGCAGATTTTCCCACAAATGCGACGATTGGCAGCAGATTTCCCTACAAATGTAACGAGATTGGCAGATTTCCCTACAAATGCAATGAGATTGACAGCAGATTTCCCCACAAATGCGACGAGATTGGCGGCAGATATCCCCAGTTAGTGGGGGTCCTAGAGCTGAGGAGGGGGGCACAGCGCGCTCCCCCCTCCCTCCAAAAGTGCAGCCAACCAGTGGCAGCAGCGAGAAGTCACTTACCAGCATGATCAGAGCAATAGCGCTGCGTGCCGCTGGGCTGGGCTCCGTCTCCTCCACTGACCTATCACGCTCTCGCAGGAAGTACTGCGAGAGCGTGATAGGTCAGTGGAGGAGACAAAGACCAGCCCAGCAGCACGCAGCATTATTGCTATGATCCTGCCGGTAAGTGATTCCTTGCTGAGTCGCTGGCTGGCTGCACTTTTGGAGGGAGGGGGGAGTGTGGAAGGGGGGGCCCCTAAGGTGAGGGGGAGGAGGCTTCCCCCCCTCTCCGCTGCTCTGCACAATTTCCCCCCTTCCTGCGCTGTGCCCCCCTCCTCAGCTCTGGGATCCTCAGGAGGCGGGCTGGCCGGGGCTTTTTCCAGCAGTCGGGAAAATACCTCACTGTTTTCCACCTGCATGTTGCTAATTTAGCGACCATAAGCAGCAGGTGGGAAAATTTACCAGAATTAGGCAAAGCAAAAAAAAAATAACGTGTGAGGTATTTTCCCGACTGCTGATTACTTCGCCTCGCACAGCTACCAGAATTGAGCCCAATGTATCACAAATCCATACAGAAGATACTAATCATAAGAACACAATACACAGCTACAGTCTGTCTTCTGGAAAACTGCATGTCAACGCACTCAGCTGTTCCAGAGATATAGGCCTCAATTCGCCAGAGGTTACCGACCTATTTATCTCATGGGAGGTAATTTACCTCCTGTGATATCTCCAAATAGCAATTCTCCAGAAATATAGGGTGAAATATCGACAGAGAGAAATCCATGCGATAAATAGGCGATAGTTAGTCGTTATTTTTTCTCAAAATCACAATTCACCAGGGAAAAAAGGGGGTGTGGTCATTCGTTATTTTTTTCATCTATTTATCCCCTGAATGTACCTGGAGATATCTGGTTTTTCTCACAGCTGCTGCAGCTCACTCTGCAGCTAGTTTACTAGCAGCACATAGTAACAGCCTATACTGTACATATTTCAGGCACCAGAGCGCAGCCCATTTACAATATTAAGCATTCTAAGCAATATTAAGCATTTACAATATTAACCCCCCTGGCGGTATGATTGCTGCGGCTGCGCGGCCGCCAGGGGTTTTTTTTAACCTTTTTTTTTTTTTTTAGCATGTAGCTAGCCTAGCGCTAGCTACATGCTTCCCCCCTCCCTGCGGCGTCCCCCCGTCACCTCCTATCGCCGCCGGCGCCGCTTGCCCATAAGGAAATCCCGTTCTGAACAGGATTTCCTTGAGGGCTTCCCCCGTCGCCATGGCGACGACCGGAGTGACGTCATCGACGTCGTGACGTCACACGGAGTCCCGATCCACCCCATAGTGCAGCCTGGCGGCGATTGGCCAGGCTGCGCAAGAGGTATGCGGGGGGGGGGGGCCCTGTTTAGCGGCGGGTAGCGGCGCATCTGCGGCGGGCGGCGGCGATCGGACCAAACACGCAGCTAGCAAAGTGCTAGCTGCGTGTTTGAAAAGAAAATTATGCAAATCGGCCCAGCAGGGCCTGAGCGGCACCCTCCGGCGGCTTACCCCGTGTCCAGCACGGGGTTACCGCTAAGGAGGTTAAGTGGATGGGTGAAACGAAGGAGGAATCTGGATACATTTTTCATCGGGAGTGAGTGTGAAAATGTATCCAAATACCTCCTGCGTTTCACCCATCCACTTAATACTGTAAATGCTTAATATTGCTTAGTATGCTTAATATGCAGAACGGAGGGAGGGATTTGTAATGGAAGGAGAAGATCAAAAAACAGGGAGAGAAACCCTCTGCGGTCACATGCTGGTAATAACCTCCTCCTCCTACCCACAATCCTTTACTTCCTGCATCCAGAGAGGCAAAGTATTGCATGCAAATCACTAACACCGCATAACTATCGTTTATTGCTCGGTTTTCGCATCCATATCGCTCCATTATCACACCATTATCGCCTGCTACTGAACACTCCTCTCTCTATCCTCTCACAGTGGTGAATTGCAAACAAAGTGTTAAAATACCGTATGAGATAAAATACCGACCTTTTATCTCTTACTAACTCCCCTCTGGTGAATATCGAGAGGAGAGGGAGAAAGAGAAAGGAAAGAAAGGAGAGAGATACAGAGCAACCCCTAGGGTTGCGGCGTTGACCTGGCTGTCTTGTTGCATGGTTAACTGTCCTGAAGTTTAGCTCCTGGCTTGCGGCCTAGGCCTCGATTCATAAAAGTGCTGTCGAGCGGGGAAAGTCGAGCGGGGAAACACCGCTGTCGGTATTTCCGCCTTCAGGGTGGTAATTCATAAAAATGTAGCTAGATGTGACAGGTGTGCGGAGATATTCCGCTGTAGGCAGGCGTTGGGCTGTTGGGAGACATGCGGAAACAGGAGAAGCAGGCGGAATCCCTCCGTGCGGTGTTCTCTCTGCAGCTGCTTGGGAGGTCTGTCCCATTCACTGCACTGTATTCCGCACGCTTCTCGCCACATCAGAGGTAGCGGTAATACCCGTCCGCATACTGCTACCTCTAATCTTTATGAATTGACTACTTGTTACTTTTGCTATGATAATCACCGCGCAAGGCGGTGATTTATCACTCTGCTCGCGAAAGTCGGCTCTTCATGCGGAAAAAGCCTTTATGAATAAAGATTCTGCTGTGTGGTCGGTAAAGTGTGCCGTTTTCAGCATTCCCGCATGAATCGAGGCCAAAATCTGTTTCAGTCAATTTGGAGGCCTAAAGTCTGTGGCTGCAGGTGGAGTAAAGCATGCCTTGTGAAGGAGAGAAGGCTTTCCTAAGGGCCATGCTGGGATGCAGGGCTGTGGTGCAGGCTGGGGGGTCTTGTATGTGCAGTATGAAATTAAGTGGCAGGGCTGCACTGAGGTACGGACAAACTGCATCCGGGAGGCAATGTAAGGGTCAACAGTCAGGAGCTGTGTGGCATTGGTGGCCAGAGGTTTCCTGCAGGAAGAGGTTCTGTCGGTGAAGGAGAGCAGGGCTTCCAGAAGGCTTGCGCTCACTGAAGGTGCAGCGGGAGGCAGGGCAGGTGGCTATTGGGGGAGCTGCTGTGACATGTGGCCATTCCTGCAGCATCCTGGCCGTCCAGCGCTTAGACACCCGAGAGCAATGGTGCATGGGCCCACAGTCCCGACCTCGTGGGAGACAGCACATCATGCTATGCGTTACTGCGTCGGGAACCCGCCGCACCACACTTAATGTGAGGGCCCCGTAAGAATAGCATTGCATTGGTTGCAATGCAATTGGATTGTCTATTGTGCTCAAAGCAACAGACTAAATGTAAAATGGGCCCTAAGTAGTAAGTTTGCAATTCAACACCAAGTAGTTGACAATAATTGAAATTACTCTTTTGATCTGGGGGTAAATTCATTTAAGAAATGAGTCAATTCCTCCATTTGTTGAAATGTTTCTCTTTTAACCATGAAAACACGCAGATTATATAATTATACACTCATGTAGTCTGTTTGACTTACATCAGACAGAAGCTCCAAAATATTACATTCAATGAACATCACAGCAATTTTCAGATCATTTAAACTCTTGCCTGACAGGATTAGTCACAAATAAAGATAGACTTAGATGCTGCGCCGTATAAACACTTTTTTTAATGTAGACACAAGGCAGCTTGGTAAGTGATATCTACAAGTGTGTGCCTGAACCTGGCAAAATACTGGATAGTATTGATCCTATCCAGGTATCTACATCAAAGAGAACTATGCTAGATTAATAGGCTGGGAACTTAAAAGTAAGTAGGACTTATGAATCTTGCTTTAAAAAATTCCTTGGATTATTTTGGCTGGCATGTTTACCCCTTTGTGAAATGATGTTATAAGCCATTTATTTTTATATATTTACATCTGAAAGTGGTACACTTAAGGAAGGGTTGATGCTCAAATCCTTAGGCCTCCCTTCTGTTATGTCTTGCATGGTGGGATGAATGAATGAATGAACTCTTATTATAGAGACAGAGCAACTTCAATGATGTGAGAGATGTGAATGTCTATGATTACGGTGTGTTACTATTTTATATTGCTTCATTATAGCCAGTAGCTACTCACTACATTATTTATGTAGCCACCCTGGCGTTCTATTTCCCCAGGATTTCCGTGCAAAAAGTGGTTGCGAGATTTTGATGATGCTGTGTGACACTGGTTCCATCAACGCCGATCGACGGGGGACATGTGATCTCCAAGGGAGAAGCAAAATCCGCCAAGGGACATGGAAGAAGGCACTGGGGAAGCTATCAGAGGTACGCGACGAGGGATCAGCATGCCAATGGTGAGTATAAGACCCAGATGTATAGCCAGATGTATAGCCAGGTATAGTTAGCCAGATGTGCAGCCAGGTGTAGTTAGCCAGATGTATAGCCAGGTATAGTTAGCCAGATGTGCAGCCAGGTGTAGTTAGCCAGATGTATTAGCCAGGAATAGTTTAGCCAGATGTTTTGCCAGGTATATAGGGAGCAAGATGTTTGCCAGGTGTATAGAAGACAGATGTGCAGCCAGGTGTATAGGAGACAGATGTGCAGCCAGGTGTAGGGAGTCATATGTATAGGGAGCCAGGTTTGCGGGTGCCTCTGCGCCCCCCCCCCCATTGCCCACGATGCCCCCTGACTCTGGCAGGGTGTCTTTTCTGTGGGGGGGCTCCCCTCCTGTGCTGGCTGGTAGTGGCCAGTGGGGATCCCCTCTGTGGGGGGGGGGGGGGAATCCCCATACTGTGCGTGCAGGTGGCTGGGTGGCCCTTCTGTGTGTGTGGGGGGGTATCCCCTTCTATGGGGGCTAGTCATGGTCGGTCGGGGACACCCCCTTCTGTGGTGGGGGGGAGGTGGGTGTCCCCATCTATGAGGGCTGTTGGTGGCCTCTCCCTCCTCTTCCCCCCATCCCTTCCGATCCCCCGTGCCCCCCCCCCCCCAATCCCGTGTCTCCTCCCTGTCAGAAGCCCTGATCTACTCACCTGAGGGCTCGGTCCTGCGGCGGAAGCGGCGCACTTCCTCCTCCATCGCAAAGTCCCGTGTTCTCTGTAATTACTGTACGCGGCTTGGTGACGTCACCAAGCCGCGTACTGTAATTACAGAGACCGGGACTTCGGCGATGGAGATGGAGGGTGTCCATCTCGGCCAGCGCAGGAGAAAGCCCTCAGGTGAGTAAAGCAGGGCTTCTGACTGACAGGGGGGATACACGGGATCGGGGGGGGGGGGAGACACAGGATCGGGGGTGAGGGGGGCACGGGGGACAGAGAGGGAGGAGAGAGAGGCCACCCACAGCTCTCATAGAAGGGGACACCCACCTCCCCCCCCGCACGGAAGGGGGTGTCCCCGACCGGCCAAGACCAGCCCCATAGGGGGGATACCCGCCCCCCCCACACACACTACAGGGTCACCCGCACGCACAGTACGGGGATGCCCTCCCCACAGAGAGGATCCCCGCCGGTACCGGCCACTACCAGCCAGCACAGAAGAGGGGATCCTCGCACCAGCCACCCGCAGCACAGCAGGGGACCCCCCCCCCACAGAGGGGATCCCCGCACCAGCCACCTGCAGCACATCAGGGGACCCCCCCCCCCACAGAGGGGATCCCCGCACCAGCCACCCGCAGCACAGAAGCGGAATCCCGCACGCTGCTGAGCACATTCTCTGCTCCGATGGCTGCACAGGGATTCCCCAGGGTGGCTGGATGCTAGTTCTGCACGCTGTGGGTAGCACAGATCGCTACCCACAGCGTGCTGACAGGCATCCAGCCATCCTGGGAAATCCCTCTGATGAGGGAAAAGTGCAGCCGGCGGGGCAGAGAAACAAGAAATCTCCCTGGCAGTATTGACGAGCTCAGCTCGTCAATACCGCTTTCAGCAAGTTTTTCCTGGACGAGCTGAGCTCGTCAATACCACCAGGGTGGTTAAAGAGATTCTAATGCTGGCCATATATGGATAGATTTTAAAGCATTTGTTCTATGTACCGTATTTTCCATACCATAAGACATACTTTTTCTCCCCCAAAAGTGTGGTAGAAAAGTCACTGCGTCTTATGGTCAGAATATAGTCCCCCCACAAATACATACTGCAGCCATTGGAGTGAGAGCAGAGCATTGGTGGAGTCCTGTTGGACTCAAAGCACTCAAGAGCTGCAGCCACTGGGATGCACCCAAGAGGCCACCCTGCAGTGTTAGGGAGTCTTGCCTTGAACTCCTTACTGAATTGGTACTGACCCTAGCCAGGATTCAAACCCCGGTCTCCCATGTCAAAGGCAGTGCCCTTAACCAGTACACTATCCAGCCACTGTAGCTGGCTGCAGAGCTCGCTGTACAAGGCAAGTTGTCTGTGTGACTGCAAAAAGCTGACTGTGAAAAGTGCAATATAAGTGGAGCAGGAAAACATTGCCCTTACGGTCATCTCCAAAAGAGCCAGGCACAGGCTGCACCAATGGACACGGGGAGGGGGGCAGAGCTGTAGCCCACTCTCTGTGTAGATAGCCTGCTGAGACCACTTGTCACAACGTTTCCTGCTCTTCTCTCCTCCTCTGTCACTACTGACTGACTCTGGGCCTGCACTATGTACAAAGGGAGGGGGGACATGGAGCTTCTTGTATTGTAGCCTAGCTCCGCTATCTCTTCTCCCTCTCCACAGCCTTTAAAGTAACTCTCTCCCCTAAGTTCCCGGTGGCCAGAGAGTTGAAAAATAAATCAAGCCAGGAGGACAGTGCACGCCACCCCCGATGTACTGTAGACCGAAACTGAAGTGCCGTGCTGCGTCCTGACTCCCTGCAGGCGATAATGAATACAGCAGTAGACGGGGACACTGTGCGGCTGTCAATGGCAGGGGACTGAACAATCGGCATTGCGCTGAAGGCGAGCTGGGTAAGTGATCTCTCTGCCACACTTTTAATCATGCATGGGGACATTCAAGACCCACCCCCTGTCCCATCATTCACCTGTTGGCACATGCCTACAGTGCCTTATGGGAAATCCGGCCCTGGGTACATGGTTTATCATAGTATGGGACGTGTTTTATAGTGTGTGTGTGGCCCTGGGTGCAAAAGCTGGAATCCAGCAAAGAAATGGAAAGCTATCTACTCCTGATGTAGTGGGGTTGTGGACTTCTACATTGATATTTACTCTAAAAGAGTTCCACCATTTTACAATTTTGGCCAAAAAAAAGTTATCACAAAAATCCCCCTATTTGCATTTAACAGTTGAATGAAGGGAAATCGTTTTTGCTTTTGCTCATCTCTACTATAGCTAGCCACACACACAATGATGGGCCTCCATGCAAAATTCAACTGTGAAACTATTAATTTTGAATACAGTAGAATTATGTTATATAGCACTCTGATATAGTAAACCTCTGGCTATAGTAAGCTCAGTCCTCAGATCCCTACCATGCACCTGTATGAAATTACAATGGGGAGAATGGAAAATTGGCAGCGCATCCTAAGACCAGGCCGCTTCTGAATGACTGCCAACAGAGGTGTGCAGAGCCCCCTAGAGGCAACATACACACCTTGTATTCAAAACATATGCTACAATTATGCACTAAAGCCCTAACCTCTGATGAATATGCAATGTATGACCAATTTCGATATAGTAAACCTCTGATATAGTTAAAGTGAACCTCCAGACTAAAAATCTACTCAGCAGCACTGAAAAGGCTTGGTGTTTCTTTAACAGTTTCACAGCATCAGAACTTTGTTTTTCTTACCCAATCCTCATTTTTAGCTGTGCAGAAGAAAACTGCCCGGGCATTTTTCCCCGATGCTGTGCAAAGCATGATGGGATTTGTGATGTTGTTCTCGTTCTGCTGTTTTGGTGCATTTTTTTTCTACACTTTGAATTTGAGATTTAAAGTCTAGCGCGCGCAGCTGGGAGGGGTGATCAGGTCACAGGACAGTTGGAATGGTGTCTCATGCTCCCTGTCACCTCCTTTAAACCAAAACGATGGCTGCCCCCATGAAAAAGATGACTGACCCTATGAAATCACAAACATTTGCCTGTTCTTTTAAAACAGGGTGGGTACAAGATTATATTACCTATGTATTTTAATTAACATAACTAATGTAACTTAATGACAGTATGTTTGTTTAGGCTGAAGTTCCCCTTTAACTACTTGGCCTATATACAGTCCTGGTCGAAATTGTTGGCACCCCAGAAATGTTTCCAGAAAATTAAGTATTTCTCTCAGAAAAGTACTGCAGTAGCAAAAGTTTTGCAATACTCATGATTATTCTCTTTGTGTGTTTTGAAACAAAACAAATAAAGGGAGAAAAAAAACCTCCAAAAATGGTCTGGACAAAATTACTGGCATCCTTTCAAAATTGTGGATAAATAAGATTGTTTCAAGCATGTTATGTTCACTTACTCTTTTGATTGTGTGTCTTTGTGGGCCACACTAAGCATGGACAACAGAAAGAGGATAAGAGAACTGTTTGAGGACTTAAAGAGAACATGTACTCTAAAATGTTTACAATAAAAAGCATACCATTCTATTCATTATGTTCTCCTTTGCCCCTATTTGCTGTTTCTGCCACTCCCTGCTGCAATCCTGGCTTGTAATTGCCAGTTTTAGGCAGTGTTTACAAACAAAAAACATGGCTGCTAACCAGCATGTGATAGGCTGAGAGAAGCTCAGTCTGTGACTTACACAGAGCCTGGAGGGGGAGTGGAGAGGGTGTGTATAACTTCTACCTATCACAGCAGAGCAGCACATTCCTGCCTGAGCTGACAAAGGAAAGAAGATTAGATTATATAACAGAGATAATACAGCCACTGTGCAACTAGGAAAGGCTGCAGTAAGACAGACCACATTAGAAAAGGTATAGGAACTTATAGGATAGACGAAATAAGGCTGAAAATTGTGTTACAGAGTCTCTTTAAGAACCAAAATTGTGGAAAAATATCAACAAATCCATCTCCGGAGATCTATATTTGCCTTTGTCCACAGTGCACAACATTTTCAAGAAGTTTGCCACCCATGGCACTGTAGCTAATCTCCCTGGGCATGGACGGAAGCGAAAAAATGATGAAAGGTTGCAATGCAAGATAGTCTGGATGGTGGATAAGCAGCCCCAAACAATTTCCAAAGAAATTCACGCGGTCCTGCAGGCTCAGGGAGCATTAGTGTCAGCGTTTAAAGTGGACATGAACTCTTGCACAGGGCCGAAGGAAAACATAGAGAAATGCACCTTGTATGTATTTAGAGAGTTTAGCCTGTTTAATTCCCCCTCATTTGTGTCTAATGACAAGTTGTAATTTGATCTCTCCAATGTGTCACATGACTGCCATGGCAGAGATGGCAGATAAGCTCATTTGAAAGCACAGGATTTTAACAATATGTCTGCCGCCATGTATCAGGAAGTAGAAACAGTGCAGATTTATTTTAGGATTTGTATTAACTCAGCAGGAGATAACCAGAAGACAATGCACCAAAGATAATGACCAGTCTCTACAGAAAATAATCTAATGCAGAAAATCTAACTGAAAAATCGAACAGAAAATTGTATGGTGTTTACTAGGCATAACAAAGAAATACTTTTTGTTTAAAGGTTATTATGCTGTTGCGTATCTTTTAAAGCAGAGAGGACGTTCAGGTCCGCTTTAAATGAAATTAAACGCTATGGCAGCAGACCCCGGAAGACCCCACTGCTGACTCAGAGACATAAAACAGCAAGACTAGTTTGTTAAAATGTACTTTTCTAATAGACCAGATAATGTATCAAATGTGCAGGTTCAAGAACATTTGGGAAATAGTGATCACAACATGATAACGTTTGAGCTGGTGACTGATAGGCCACGGGGCAGCGGGACCACTAAAACTATGAACTTCAGAAAAGCAAAGTTCACTCAAATTAGGCAGGCACTAAGTTTGGTGAACTGGGATAATGTACTACAAGGGGAAGACACTGAAGGGAAATGGCAAGCTTTTAAACTTATACTCAATCAATACTGTAGTATGTATATCCCATATGGAAACAAAATGTCTAGGAATAAAAAAAGGCCTCTATGGATGAATAGAAAGGTTAAAGATAAAATCAAGAGGAAAAAGAATGCCTATAAGGTCTTAAAACAGGAGGGGACAGAGGCTGCACTAAGCAATTATAAGGAGTGCAATAAAAATTGTAAAAAAAGAAATTAGGCAGGCAAAGATTGAAGCTGAAAAACAAATCGCTAAGGATATCAAATCTAACCCAAAAAAGTTTTACAAGTACATTAACTCTAAAAAAAGAAAGGTTGACTGTATAGGACTCCTAAAGGATGAGGATGGGAACTCAATGGTGGATGACCAAGGTAAGGCAGAGTTATTAAATGCTTTCTTTGCTTCTGTCTTCACAAAAGAAACAGCACTGTTGCAAACTACAGAGGCGGAAGAGTCTCAATCTTCTAACTGTAATATTAAATACTTAACGCAGGAAGAAGTGAAGGCAAGACTAAATAAATTAAAAATAGACAAGGCACCTGGCCCGGATGGCATGCATCCTCGGGTCCTAAGGGAATTAAGTTCAGTTATAGATAAACCCCTTTATCTTATCTTTTGTGACTCTCTTGCAACTGGCAGAGTCCCAGTGGATTGGCGTACAGCCCACATTTTCCCATTATTTAAGAAGGGCAAAAAATCTGATCCAGGAAATTATAGACCTGTAAGTTTAACATCAGTTGTATGCAAACTATTTGAGGGGTTACTAAGGGATACTATACATGACTTCATAGTAGAAAATAATCTTATTTCTCAGCATCAACATGGGTTTACTAAAGACAGGTCCTGTTTGACTAACATGCTCAGCTTTTATGAGGTAGTGAATGCTAATATGGATATTGGGAATGCTGTAGATGTGATATACTTGGACTTTGCAAAGGCCTTCGACACTGTTCCCCACAAAAGTCTGGTGCAAAAGTTGAGGATGCAAGGACTGGGGAAGAGTCTGTGTTCATGGATAGGGAACTGGCTAATGGACAGAAAACAAAGAGTTGTGGTCAATGGATCATACTCAAAATGGGAGACTGTTAGCAGTGGGGTCCCACAGGGGTCTGTTCTGGGTCCAGTGCTCTTCAATTTATTTATTAATGACCTAGTAGATGCAGTAGTGAGCAATGTTGCTATTTTTGCAAATGATACAAAATTGTGCAGAATCATCAACTCTCAGGAAGATAGTGTCATATTGCAACAGGATCTGGATAGGATGGCTATATGGGCACATACATGGCAGATGAAATTCAATGTTGACAAATGTAAGGTCATGCATTTTGGACGTACTAATGGTCTAGCACCATACAAAATAAATGGGATACAGTTGGGGACATCAAACTTGGAGAAGGACTTAGGAGTACTCATTGACAACAAGTTAAATAATCGTACTCAATGCCAAGCAGCTGCAGCTAAAGCTAACAAAATTTTGGGATGCATTAAAAGGGAAATAAAAACTCGAGATGCTAGCATAATATTGCCCCTGTTTAACTCTCTAGTAAGGCCACATCTGGAATATGGAATTCAGTTCTGGGCACCACATTACAAAAAAGATATTGCAGTTTTAGAGCAGGTGCAGAGACGAGCAACAAAATTGATGCGTGGGATGGAAGGTCTCACTTATCGAGAAAGGTTAGATAAACTGGGTTTATTTAGTCTAGAGAAAAGACGCCTTAGAGGGGATCTAATTAACATGTATAAATACATCAGAGGGCAATATAATACCTTGGCGGATGAGCTTTTTGTCCCTAGGCCTTCTCAAAGGACTAGAGGACATGATCTGCGCATGGAGGAAAAACATTTTAGCCATTTATTTAGGAAATGGTTCTTTACAGTAAGAGTGATTAAGATGTGGAATGCATTGCCACAGGAAGTCGTTATGGCAAACTCTATACCTGCATTTAAAGGGGGCTTAGATGCTTTCCTTGCGTTGAAAGACATCCATGGCTACAATTACTAGGTAATGCCTAATTATGTTGATCCAGGGATTTTATCTGATTGCCATCTGGAGTCGGGAAGGAATTTTTCCCTTTAGGGGCTAATTGGACCATGCCTTGTAAGGGTTTTTTCGCCTTCCTCTGGATCAACAGGGATATGTGAGGGAGCAGGCTGGTGTTGTACTTTATACTGGTTGAACTCGATGGACGTATGTCTTTTTTCAACCAAAATAACTATGTAACTATGTAAAGCAAAAATCTTTCTGGGAAAATGTCTTGTGGATAGATGAGACCAAGATAGAGCTTTTTGGTAAAGCACATCATTCTACTGTTTACCGAAAATGGAATGAGACCTGCACAGTACCCAGTGGCTGGATAGTGTAATGGTTAAGGGCTCTGCCTCTGACACAGGAGACCTGGGTTCGAATCTCGGCTCTGCCTGTTCAGTAAGCCAGCACCTATTCAGTAAGGAGTTCTTTGGGCGAGATTCCCTAACACTGCTGCTGCCTACTGAGTGCGCTCTAGTGGCTGCCTCACAAGCGCTTTGAGTCCGACAGGAGAAAGGCGCTATACAAATACTGCAATTATTACAGTGAAATATGGTGGAGGATGTTTTGGGGTTATTTTGCTGCCTCTGCCACTGGGTGCAAGGCAGCATGAAATCTGAGGATTACCAAAGGATCCTGAGTCGCAATGTAGAGCCCAGTGTCAGGAAGCTGTGTTTGCGTCCGAGATCTTAGGTCTTCCAGCAGAATGTATGTTTGGGGTCGTTGTCCTGCTTAATCGGTCCAATATTCCGGTTGAGAGGTTATTGATGGTTATAGGAAACGACTGACTTCAGTTATTTTTTCCAAAGGGCATGCAACCAAATTTTTTATTTTCAATAATTTTTATTGATTTTAAGATAGAATCAGAACAAGATTACAATTAAAGTAATGAACCATACAGTATATCGCTGTATAAACACATAACACTAGTGCAAATGAAATACATATTTGAAAAGTCATAACATGACAATATCATAATCATAACGCTGTACAGGCCTATGGGAGTTGCAAAACAATTATCAGGGATTTGGCGTGTACAGTGAACAACCCCTAGCGAGATGGTTTGATTCTCAGGAGTGGAGTGCCAGAAGGCTTAATAATTCAATCAGAGATGGTAGCAACTGCCCATTCACACAACCAAAATAGCTGGGCAGGGCCACCCTCCCCTATTTACAACTATAAGCTTATGAGGTCTTGTCTCCAGCGAGACAAGAACGATATTATAAAACTTAGATGGATTGCACTTACATCGTGATAGACTCACGGGGCTTGAGGTTAGTTGGGGTTGTAGAAATAGTACTGATCCATAGGGTTATATCATGTAAGTGTATCAGTTCCTAAATGGGAATAATTGAACAGGGAAAAAGAGAGAGAGAAAGAAAAGGAGAGAAAAAGAGAAAGGAAAATCAAGACCACGACAACGGGGGCCCCCCAATTCTCCCCAAAGTAGAAATAAAAACATTTGAATTTAGCGTATTAGCCGAGGTAGGTGTAGTCAGTATCGTCCTAATTGTGAGCTCGTCTCAGGCCCTAGAATATAGTTGGTGAGGGGGGACCATATTTTGGGTGCCAGTATTTTTGTGTGACATTATGTTCAATTTTGCTTTTTTCCTTCTCTTTTTTTGTTTTGTTCCCATACACACAAAGGTAATAAACATGTGCATAGCAAAGCACGTGTTACTGCAATACCTTTCTGTGAGAAATACTTTTCTGGGAAAAAAAAGTTTCTGGGGAAAAAAATACATACATATATATATATATATATATATATATATATATATATATATATATATATACAGTATATATCACCAACATCTTCCGCAGTGCTGTACAGAGTATAGTATTGTCATTAACTGTCCTTTAGAGAGGCACACAATCTAATCCCTACCATAGTCATGTATAAGTCTAAGTCATATTATGTTTTTTGGGGGATGTGGGAGGAACACAGTGTGCCTGTGGTTACCCATGCAGAACGGGGTGAACATACAAACTCCATGCAGATAGTGCCCTGGCTGGGACTCAGACCTGGTACCCAGCACTGCACGGCAAGAGTGCTATCCACTATGCCACTGTGTTGCCGCTGTTTACTATAAAAGGATTGCACTGTTTTTCCAATCAAATGCAGATCATTATATTAAATGGGAGAGTGGGAATATTTAAAATAAATTAAATCAAACTAATATTTTTTTTAAAGCAGTCAGATATTTACTTTAGACTCTTTTGCAATTGACCAAAAACTGATTGTTAAAGACAATTACATTTAGGCTGCTTTCACATTAAGACGTTACAGACGCACGTTAGTGCAGCCTGTAACGCAGCCCCACCGCACAGTAATGAAAAATCAATGGGCTGTTCACAGTGCCCACGTTGCGTTACATTGTAATGCAGCACATCTGTTGAGAGTGCTGCATGCTGTGCGTTATGCGCGGCTAAGCCGCGTTAGACTGTGCGCACATGCTCAGTAGTGTTGGGGAGGAATGAAGAGCGGCCAGGCACATGGCTAATTAACGGTGTGACGTGCAGTGTTTACTTCCTGGAGCGGCCGCTCTGTGCGGCGATTGGCCGGGCGGGACCACGTGATGCCGCATGCGTCCAAGAGTACGCATCACGGCATCACGGACGCCAGAGTGAGCTGCACAACGCGGCTCACTCTGACGTCCACATCAGAGAGCACCAGGCGTTGCGTTAGGGGCACATTATGTGCCCTATAACGTCCCCTAAACGCAACGTCCTGGTGTGTAAGTAGCCTAAGTCTATTTGTGAGAAGCACAGTATATTAGGATATATTACGCGGAAATATTTATAGCAATCACAGCGTCAACTAAATAGTGAAAATTGTTATGTAAGGGCTTAAGCTGCGAATACACAATGAGGTTTTTTTTTTGGCAGATTTATTTTATGATCTGATTTCCGATTGTTTGATCTATTTCCATTCACTTCTATGAGAAAATCCATTAGAATAACAATCAAAATCAGATCGTACCTGTCAGAAATTATATATCGAGCCATCTATTTGCTGAAAAAACTCATGATGGACCAGGATATACAGTATTTGTCATTCTGGACTGGGTGACAAGTTCCTGACAACTGATCTTCATAAATGTATCTCTCAAATACCAAATAACCCTTGTTTCTCATTTGCTGCATTGATATAAATTGTATAGTATGGCTCCTCCAAGAATTGTATTATGTAATTTCATTGTGCAATAAATATTCTCTCTTCTAAATTAAATCTCAGATAAATCATGATTTTCCTAGAAAAACTCTACACTTGCATCTAAGTCTTCCATGTTATTGTGTAGAGTACCATATGTCAAACATCAATATGATGAAGCTCTATTTATACCGCGCTGTGGACTGAAGTATCACAAAGCTTTAATGCTGTTGCATAATGCAATATGTTCAAAAATAATTGAAACACCAGCTGGTCGGTGATATAACGTAATTTAAAGTAATCCTGTTGGGAAATCTGTTAGAATTTAAGTATGATATGCTTGAATTCGTAGGCCTCAGTTACTTTAACTAAGTTTAGTTAAAGTGGACCCAAATTCAAAATACAAGATTTCAGAAATAAAATCTATTTTCTAACTTATAACAATAAATAGCAGCCTTTTTTCAGCTGCATGATGACAAATATAAAATATTTTACATTTATTGAAGGAACCCCTCCCTTCCTTTCATATTGCCGGGACAGAATCCGGCAAACTGGTGGAGTAGGTGGTGTCCGGCAAAGGAGGAATTGCTAATGGCTGCGACCTGTATAACCCTAGTTATGAAAAGAGAAGGGTGAAAAGCATGCACTGAAATGCTCATAGTATTGAAGGAGTGTTTATTTATCTTTGTATATGTCAGAGTGGTGCAACTAAATATTTTGAATTTAAAAAAGTTTGGTTTGGGTCCGCTTTAAAAGACTTGACTTGCCAGAGAGTCTCTCTTTAAGGAGCATTTCTAGAAGCACTGTGGAACATGGTCTTGTCTCTCACACAGGGCCACCCAAGGCCAAAATATGCTTATCTATCCCCGATGTACAGACTGCCAGGCGTCTTTACGGTAAACATCGCGTGTTTTCATATTGCCTAAAGGTAAACAATCGCCAGGGAACATTTTCCCTCGTTTCTGGGTAATAAGGCAAGAAACGCCATGTTTGGCTTGTCCCCTAGGAGCAAGCGCAGCAAGTGTCGTCGGTACGTTGGAATGTGAGTTTAGTGAATAGACGCAGCTGGGCTCGCTCCCCCCCCCCCCCTAAAGACTCGTGGGAGGGGGTGAAAACGTTGTAGCCAAAAAAAAAAAAAAAAAACCAGACAGTGCAAGCATCATAGCACAGAATGCATATTTTTTGTGATTTACGTATGAAAGTTTGTTGAATGGTTTCAATATATGCTGTTGTTCCTTAAAAAGGGATGGCAGGGGTTTGTTTTACTGTATGTGTGGAGAGATTTTTCCCGAGCAGCACGCCTCTGTGACATTCTCCAGTGGGAAGGGATGGATGATGATTTGTTTTGTGTTGAGGGGAGTTTTTCTTCATGAAACAAGTGTGTGTTTTTTGTTGTGAGAACATAGCAGGTGTTTTCTTTCTTTGGTTGTGGTTTTTGGTCTGTTACAGAGTTCTGTACACAGGATTACGTGGGTGTATCTGTCAGTTCGTTTGAGCAAAGTTTAAAGATGCAGATTTGAGTCTCTGAATGTTGCGTGGGATTGCAAGATTATGTCCTGCAGGGTAAATCATATGTTGAAAATGTCAATATGTTTGCATTTTTGTTTGTCAAAGGTTTGCATTAAGATCAATTTCTGGCAGGTTCCAGTTTCCAAGATGGTGACACAGCTACGGGAAAGGCCGCCCCAATATTTGTGACATGTGAAGTTCACATAGGTGGAGGGGGGTGCTGGAAGAGTCCACAAAAAGGCACGCCCTCAATGAGAAGCTGGCAAGCATGTCAGCGAGGGTGGGGGCCAAGGATTCAGGGATCAGTCCTGTGCAAAGGTGCACCTTGCCCGGAGCAGCTGATCTGGAGATCCATAGAGGGGACAAAGACACTCTACAGAGTATCTGCTTCCAGATTATTTTCCCGGAGTCTGGTCACAGGGAAAAAGAATGCCAGAATATGTGAAACAAGCAGTTGCTATGAGACAATCATGGTTACTGAGGTCATAGGAAGTGTCTTCAAGCAAGGTACAGGGAGACACAAAGATGTCAAATATTTCCCTGAGAATGATTTGCGGATCAGGGGGTATCTGGAAAGGGTTACTTAAAGGAGTTATCAGGCATTATTAGTCAAAATAGGTGCTACTTACCCGGGGCTTCGTCCAGCCCCAAGCTCCCAGCATGTCCCTCGCCGCAGCTCTGCCCGCAGCCTTTCGCCTCCTCTCCCTCCCGATCCGTGGTGATGACGTCAGGCCGACCTGGTGGTCGGCCTGTACTGCGCACGAGCGAGCGGCGCTTTCAATCACCACCATGTGGACCGGATTATACTGCGCAGACGCGGGTAAGTAGCACTTATTTTGACTAATAATGCCTGATAACTCCTTTAAAGGATTATTCCTTTAAGTGAAGCACCATAAACAGTGGTGCAACATGAGTTCCCAATAGTAAAAGCGGAGGGGGGGGGGGAACAGTACGTAAGGGTGTACAGGAGGTGAAAAAAAAGGAGTTGATCAATCCCGGTGTCCGTCGCCATGGCTGTAGAGTGGTAAATGTTTTTTTTCGGGTTGTGTCGTGGACAGGGCCAGAGATTGACAAAGAGGTAGATGCTGGGCTGTTTGTGTGTTTTTCTTGTCCACTGATTGGTCAAGTATAATTTTTCCAGCTCCTACCAAGTTTAGCACGAAGAACAGAACTGAAAGCAGTTCAAGGGGCAATTAAAAAGATGCAAGGAGTTGTCATTTACAGAGTGACAGTGTATCAGTAGAATGTTTGCCATAGGACTACCTACATAGTGGCCATTCAGTGATTCTCATGCAGGCATATGAAACTGGCATGCGTAGCCCCGAACCCTGTGTAGTTAAAGTGCAAAGCACACCTTCCTGCAGGGAGGTAGCCATTTTTGGGCAAGTATAGAGGTAGTAGCATTGGCAAACATTGGTCAGAGGTTACAACAAACAGGATTTCTAGCAGAGCTGGTTGTGATCGATTAAGTTCTAGGTAAAGAAACTAAAATGGGTAAGAGCATTACAAGCTCAGCTGAAAAGCAGTCTGCAGGTAGCAGCAACAAGTGTGTGGCATCTGTCCTCAGTACATACTGCAGCCGACTATGTACAGGGGGGGATGAGGTAAGAGCTTCCAATGAGGTAAGAGCTTCCAAAAGTGACGTCCGTGGGAGCATATTTTAAAAAGGTAAGTACTTATGACATTGTACATAAAGTAGGGGAGAGGAGTGTAGCTCCATTCTACCAAAAAGAGTAAACCGAGTTCAAGAGAACTATAAGGAAACGAGATCAATTATGGTATACATTGATCAATCTGAGGTTTACAGAGTAAAAGTCGAAGGGCGAAACCCAAATCATTAATAAGAATTGATTTTTTGTATTTCGGTTTCAGGAGGTTTGGCAATATGGAATCGAGAAAGCTGAGGTGCTGGCAGCAGAGACAGAGACAGACATGTCAGTCGGAAAAGCGAAAGTTTCCAGAAGCCAATCCTGGTTTGGAGAACAGCGAGATTTTCGAGATCAGAAAGAGACTAAAAAAACTGACTGAGCAAAGCATAATGCAAATTGCTAATGTTATTCTTTCCCAAGGAGGTGCTCTCATAATGAAGAGTACCATGCTGATGGTGATCCTAGGTTGCCATTTCGTCCTAGGAGACCGAGGAGAGAACATTCTCATGAACAATAAGGGGTTAATCAGAACACAAGGCCCAAGCATGTTAATGTTTGGAGAAAAAGGTACTCATCCTTATGCACTTCCCTCTGATTGGCCCGAATAGACCGAACAGGGAAGGAGGAAAAGATCACTAGTGCCAGGTGGAAACAAATTTCATGGCACAATATTGGTGAAAGGTATGAAGGGTCAAGTGTGCTGGAAATGTGATGTGAACGGCAGCTTAAAGAGAATCTGTATTGTTAAAATCGCACAAAAGTAAACATACCAGTGCGTTAGGGGACATCTCCTATTACCCTCTGTCACAATTTCGCTGCTCCTCGCCGCATTAAAAGTGGTTAAAAACAGTTTTAAAAAGTTTGTTTATAAACAAAGAAAATGGCCACCAAAACAGGAAGTAGATTGATGTACAGTATGTCCACACATAGAAAATACATCCATACACAAGCAGGCTGTATACAGCCATCCTTTTGAATCTCAAGAGATCATTTGTGTGTTTCTTTCCCCCTGCAGCTATCTTCCACTGAAGTGTCAGGCTATTTCTTCCTGCAGAGTGCAGACAGCTGTGCCTGTATGTAATTCCTCAGTATGTGAAAGCCCAGCCAGCTCAGAGGAGGATTTATCCAGCTTGTAAAAGATAATAGAACAGAGAGAAGCTGCACTAATCTAAATATCACACAGGCAGTGTGCAGAGAGGGGCCTGGATGGGGGAGTTCATAGCAGAACCACAACACTGAAGAACTTGGCAGCCTTCCAGACACAGGCCTGACAAGTCTGTCAAGAGAGAGATAAGTTGATTTATTACAGAGATGGTGATAGTAGAACGTGCTGCAGTAAGCCAGAACACATTAGAATAGCTTTTGGAACTTGTAGGATGATAAAAAACAGGATGCAATTTTTGTTACGGAGTCTCTTTAAATCTGCTCTGGAATGTCACACTCCTGGAACCAACGCTTTGTTAAAAGGTACATTGCAGTACAATGGATACAAGCAAAAGGTGGAGTGTGTTGTTCAGGATTACCTTGTCTTGGTTCTCCGGAGTGCGATGGAGAGAAGCAGTAAGCGTCACTTCTCCTCCAGGAGAGAAGCAGGGAACAATATCACACTCTGGAGCAACCAACAGAGGGTGTCTTTGCGACAACTACACACATGTAAAGGCTGGAAAGCAGAAGGGTGTTGGTTTTCGAAACGAGAAGTAAATATCGAGATCCAGACACATTTTCAGGTGACAAAGAGGGTGGGGAGAGCGATCCCAGAAAAGGGAGAGCCAACACAGGTAACATCATCCTCACTACACAGGTCACAATATGAGACAATCTTACACAATCCATATTCAGCCATTTATCCTCATTCTAGATGGGTAAGTGAGAAGGGACTCTTAATTAAAAGATTGCAGAGAGTACATTCTTCCCAACCTAAAGTACGCATTTTGCCTCAGGACATAAGGGGGGCGAAGGTCCAATCAGGACAGTTGGGAACGTTTTTTGTCATTGAGATGCTAATCAATTTCGCAGAAGAAAGAGTACCAACAGTATTCTTCTGGGGAGGGCCACAAGGATTAGAATGGGCCGTGAGTTTAATGGATCAGGGGACTTTTTGGAGTAGAGAGGTAGAATCCTGGGATACATCAGGTAGCACCCCGGGGACTCTCTATGATGGAAGGGTGATGGGACTAAAACGAGGGAGTTTAAAAATAGCGCCCTTAGTCCGGGAGGATGAAGGACCATGGGCACACGGTTTTTACATCCCACAGTCCCTAGAGTTTAAAGGTCCAAATAGATCTTGCATAATAAGAAGGGAAACTGTGATGGCAAAAGTGGGGGTTCCCACGACTCCTAAAGCTCAGGTAGTCGCCCTGCCAGTGACTATCCAGGAACCCCACCTACCATCATGTGATACACATCAAGTTGTAAAAAGTGGCCCTTTTCAGCTAAATCAACTGAGGGCGACTCCAGGTATCATGGAGGCCCAGCTTCAATTGATCACTTGGCAGATTAATTTAGAAAAGTGGGTAATATTTAATATCTACCCTAACTGCAGCACTGTCGCTGCCACCCTGGTACAGGCTTTTATGTCATGGGCACATTTCACAGGGAATAGTGTAGCCAGAAGAAGGTCCCGGGATTTAGCAGATACAATCTTGGGAGGCATGGGCGCTGGAATGGGGGTAGCAAACAGTGTAGACATAGAAAGTATGACAGAGGTCATTCAACAATTAGGCACATTGGGACAACAGAATGTGGGTACCCAACATCATCTGAACTTGGTTTTGGAACAGTTAACGCACAACACATATAAAGTTCAGGGGTACACTCAAAGGCACATTCAAATAATTCTTTTGAAGATGATTGCACATGCTAAAGGTACTGCATGGGAAACAGCATCCCTTTCTATGCAGACCGAGTTAACAGCGGATTTTAAGAGCTCAAGCCTTAGCAGAAGGTAAAACTCCTTTAGAACTGATACTTGACAAGGAGAGATTTATCGATTTTCCTGGGGAAGGATCTTTTGCATGGAGGCACCGAGATGTCTGGGTAAACAGGTGGAAAGGGTGCGACAATTCTTTATGCACCGCTACTTCCTTAGTTCCTACCGATGGAAAAACCCAGGTAGTTTTTCCACTGGGGACACCTGTTTCCTCCACACATGTCTTACACCATGACCTGAGAGGTCAACATTTTTTGGTGCTAGACAGAGAGGTGAAACAAGTAGACTTGTCGTCACGCTGGCAATTCTCAGAGAAGTACCTGTGTTTGCCGGGGCAAGTCAGATGGAGTGAGGAAGCATGCTGGCTCAATAGCACAGAATGCGCAGCTGCCATTCAAAAGATCCATTCTAAAGCCAAACCAATATCTCAGGTGGCTGAAGGAAAAGTTTGTTTTTTAAACATGATGTCTACGGACACATTCATTGTACATTTTCATAATTGTTCCGACAAGGTTGATCTCCCAAGAGGAACTTATTGTGTGAGCGGAGATCACATATGGATCCAGTCATCAAGGTTTGACTACGTTATTCCTCAAATTGTTAAGAGAACTTTAAAGTTCAAAGCTCCACAGGAAGTGCCCATCCTGAGAGATAACACGCCATGGGACAAATGGGTACAGGTTTTGACACAAGACCACACTTTGTTACAACGGTTAAACAAACAGAACACTAAAGTAGAGGTGATATTCCACCATGATCAAGGGGATCTTAAAGAGGTTGAACGCAAATATAATCAGGTGAGTTCCAGTCTGACCTGGTGGAAAAGGTTTCTGGCATTGTTCCAGGGACACCCGGACTGGCCCTCTGCAGTTCAAAACTTCTTTCTACACCCACTGGTCGTAATGATGGGGATTACAATCTTGGGCATCATTACACAGGTGAGTTTGTGTGTGAAATTACGCAAACAAATCAACATGGTTAAGAAATTGGTGTCCGATAAACAATCTCATAAGCCAATATTTCCAAGCTAAGCAACATACAAGGTTAGGTGTATAGCTTTCAGCAGTACCTATGATGATGGAGCTGATTGTTTGAAGGCGTTCTTTTTAGAAGACACCTGGCACATCTCCGTTGCTTAACAGGCAAACAAGTTTCATTTTTCCATGAACATGTACGTTTGTAAGGGATACGCATGTGACGCAAATGTTGAGAGTTTGGTTAATAGGGACCTAGAAGTAGGGCATCCCCATAGAGCCTGGTTAAAAGGAGGCCAAGAGGTCTTGCTCTCTCTCCCAGGGATAACCACCTAGAGCAGAGAAAGTATGTGAGCACGAGCACCGAAAAGTGAAACATAAAGAAAAGAATCATGGGTACTGTCTGAACCAAAAGAAGGGATCTGCAGTTCAAGCCTTTTCAGGGGGGCTGTTAGAATTTAAGTATAATATGCTTGAATTCGTAGGCCTCATTTATTTTAACTGAGTTTAGTTAAAAGGCTTGACTTGCAGAGAGAATCTCTTTAAAGAGCATTTCTAGAACACTGTGGAACATGGTCTAGTCTCTCACACAGGGCCACCCAAGGCCAGAATATGCTTATCTGTCCCCAATGTACAGACTGCCAGGCGTCTTTACGGTAAACATCGAGTGTTTTCATATTTCCTAAAGGTAAACAATTGCCAGGGAACATTTTCCCTTTTTTTCTGGGTAATAAGGGAGGAAACGCCATATTTGGCTTGTCCCCTATGAGCAGGCGCAGATAGGGTCAGCCATCACATGCTATTATCAGCCAATTGCATGCGATGGGTAATGATGTCATATTTAACGCTTTAGAGGTCAGTATAAGAATAGTCAGCATGGGCTCACGAGGGCTCTGCTTTCTACTTCTGCTGACTTCCTTCTTGTAACTTTCCGACTAGCATAGAGGTAACAAAAGAATGCCTGATCTAGTCACTAGGGATAGATCATGTCCGCCTGGAATGCATAAGATTCTACAGACAGTTTGCTTTGCCGAGGTTAACCTGTAACGAAGATATTGCTACTGAACACATCTGTATATTTGTTTAACAAATAAACTCTTGAACCTTTGACGACGTCTAAGAAGTTCTATCTCCTATGCTGTTTGCTGTGATGAGTGTCAAGTTATCACACTTCCGGTGATATGTTGCCGAACGAAGGTGTAGTGTTGTTGCCAATAACAACCAACAAATATTTATTACAAAATCTTTTTATTGATTTTGCATTGAGAGTTTTATCTGAAACAATGTGAGATGTATATTCTTGAGCTGACATACAGTATTTCACATGGTCATGTATTATAGCTCACCCTACACCGATTCAAAATGTTGATTCAGAATAACAGAAAAACAAAAAGCAATAGAGACAGTGCTGGCTTTGCATTAGAAATCTAGTTCTCTACATATGGAAAGCAAAGTGTAAGGTAGGCTCACCAGTCTTCCAGTCCAGCCACAAATTCCTATATATTTTTTTTTATTGAACTGTGCCAACACATTTTTTGCAGTGCTTACTGAATTGATTGAACAAATTCATGTTACTAATTGTCCCTTAGGCCTGGGGCACACCAAAAACCGCTAGCAGATCCACCAGTGACCTAAATGAATACACTGACGCTGTGACATCATATATTACCTTTTGTGAAGAGTCCTGCATCCCCACAAAAAAGTGCACCAGGTACAATAACGATAAACCCTGGTTTACATCACATCTTAGGAAGCTGCGCCTCGGGAAGAAAGGGCATATTGTACAGGCGATAAAGTCCTCTACAAAGCTGCGAAATACAAACTGCAGAGAGCCATTACTGACGCAAAAAAAGATTATTCTAAAAAACTTGAGAAACAATGTTCAAACGCTGACTCATTCACAATATGGAAATCTCTGCATGAAATTACCAGCTACAGGAAGAAATCTCCGCCCTCACTACACAACCTGCAGCTTGCAAATGAACTAAATACATTTTATTGCAGGTTTGACACTAGCAACAAAAGCCAAACACACCAAGTCAATTCGCATAATTTCCATCTCTGCAGCAGGCAAACTGAACACTCTTCCTGCCAGCCAACGTCTCCACCCCCTGCGGTGCCTCAGCAACTACACAACACAGGAGGCCAGACACAATCTATTGACCTGTCCCCAGATGCGCATGCTCTAACAATATGCCAATCAGATGTAAGCAGACTCTTCAAAAGACAAAACACTAGGAAAGCAATGGGGCCAGACTCTATCTCTGCGAAATGCCTGAAACTCTGTGCCGATCAATTAGCTCCTGTATTCACAGACATATTCAAAGCATCTCTTGAACTCTCAATTGTTCCGGCCTGTTTTAAATGCTCAACTATTGTACCAATCCCAAAAAATTAAAAACCTACATGTTTAAATGATTACAGGCCTGTTGCCCTGACATCATTGGTCATGAAAGCATTCGAAAAACTGTTAATGGCTTATCTGAAATCTATCACAGATCCCCTGCTGGACTCTCTGCAATTTGCCTACATGCCTAATAGGTCCGCAGATGATGCCGTGAACATGTGTATGCATTATGTACTACAGCATCTAGACACCCCAGGAACCTACACCAGGATTTTATTTATAGATTACAGCTCTGCATTTAATACCATAATGCCATCTCTGCTACACAGCAAGCTCTCCCAGCTACACATGCCTGAATCCATCTGCAAATGGATAACTGATTTCCTAACCGATAGGAGACAGCGTGTTAGACTTGGTAAACACAAATCAAGCTCTCTGTCCGTCAGTACTGGTGCACCCCAGGGCTGTGTGCTTTCCCCACCGCTCTACTCACTGTACACCAATGACTGCATCTCCACAGATCCATCTGTTAAAGTTCTGAAGTTTGCGATGACACAACAGTAGTTGGTCTCATACAAAACGGGGATGAATCTGCATACAGGCATGTGGTGGGACAGCTTTCCTCCTGGTGCAGCAGCAAGAACTTGGAACTAAACGCTCTCAAAACCATGGAGATGATAATAGACTTTAGGAGATCTCCCCCCGAGCACCTCCCCTTAACCATAAATGGATCCACAATAACCTAGGTAGAGTCATTCAAGTTTCTTGGGTCCACGATCTCACACAACCTAAAATGGGATAACAATACGGTCACTATTGTCAAGAAAGCGCAACAGAGGATGTACCATCTACGGCAGCTGAAAAAGTTTGGCCTACCTCAAAATTTAATGGTGCAGTTCTACACTGCAATTATTGAATCCACCATAACATCATCTATGACTGTATGGTTCAGCTCCTGCTCAGCATTAGAAAAGGGGAGGCTGCAGCGCATCATCCGAACAGCGGAAAGGATAATTGGCTGTAGCTTACCTTCCCTGCAGGTTCTTTACGCTAGCAGGTGCAGAAAAAGAGCAACCAAAATTGCCTCTGACCCCTCTCACCCAGCTCACTCCATCTTCCAGCGCATGCCTTCAGGAGTAAGATTCCGGTCAATCGCTACCAAAACCTCCAGACACAGGAACAGCTTTTTTCCTCAAGCGGTAGCCATACTTAATGCTGAACCACGTTAGAGCTGCTAGGACTTGATAGTAATCAGCACAGAACTGTAAATGAACAATTCTCACACTGCTTACTGCCACTATACTTATAATGTCCTTGACTTGTAATATACACACTGTCTGCCCTTGTATTGTTTGTGTTTGTTAAGCAACTGCCAAGACAAATTCCTTGTAGGTGCAAATTTACTTGGCGAAATAAAATTGATTCTGATTCTGAAAACGCTAGCGGTTTTTGAAACGCTCTTTCTTATTTTTATGAAGCATTTCAGCTAGCGTTTTGTGGTTTTGGGTAGCGTTTTTGGTGTAGTGCATTTCATATATTGTTACAGTAAAGCTGTTACTGAACAGCTTCTGTAACAAAAACGCCTGCAAAACCGCTCTGAACTGGCGTTTTTCAGAGTGGTTTGCGCTTTTCCTATTCTTTACATTGGAGGCAGAAACGCCTCCGCAATCCAAAAAATGACTCAGCCCGGGAGTATGCGTTTCAGCAAAACGCCTCCCGCTCTGGTGTGAACCACCCAATTGAAATACATTACCCTAGTGTATCCACATCCGCAAGCGGCTGTAAAAACGCCAGAAAGCCCGCTCGGTGTGCACCAGCCCTTAGAGTGTCTCACGAATTTATGTTCCTACCACAGACTATGATCAATTTACTTACCAGAAAGTTTTTAGAATGAGAGAGAAAACCAAAATGCCTGAAAGAAACAAAACACGAGAGGACCTATAAAACTCTTCACAGAAAGTAATTCACCTCAATGCTGTAAAGGTAAGAGTGCCATTAAGCTACCATGCTGCCTTTAAAAAGTGTACAGCCTTTCCATTTTAATTTTTAAGAGGCACTGTAGTGTTATAAAGTTGAATGCAGTAAATTATTCAGCATACCCAATTCTATGGTAACTTTCCTGGTTTCAGCATCAAAAACACTTCCTATAGCTCTATATTACTGAATATTGATATGTAGCCCTGCCCTTCCAGTAATGTTTAGCCTAGGTTATTAGCTATGCAGAATCCCCCCCATCCCCAGCATTCTGGGAGGACGGTACATTTTGTACTGACTACAAAATGCACTGTAACCAAAAACTCTGCAGAGATCACCTGACAGGGCTTGTGATGTCGCCACCTGTGATACAGTTCAGTATGTAAATCAGGGTGAAAAAAGATTTTGAACTCAATCATCTGAACTATTTATAAATGAATATTGTAAAAAATAATAAATAGCAATTTTATTCATTACATTATGTTCAGTACAGTACCTCTAAGTGTTTTATAATTTGGATAAATGTAATTCATTTCACACAGGGTTATTTGCGTACATTCATTTTTGCCTCCTGGTCACTTTGGGGCCCACTGCCTCGGGGTTATTTCCCCTTGCTTTATTCTATAACCTTCAGAGAAGAAGTTGAAGCTGCAAAAAAACAAAAAACACTTTTCCCAGTGATCAACAAGGTGGGTTGGTTGTGCCTACCACTTGACAATGCAATATTTGGGGAAAAAGTGGGATTTATTTATTTTGCTTGCACATTTATTTTACTGTATATTCTCAGATATAAGTCGAAAAATGTAGGTCTGATTAACTAAAGAAAAGTATATGGGTCTACGTATACATGAGCCAGACCTAAATTTCTGACTCATAGCTGGGGAATCTCATCTCCCTATGTTACTTACTGCAGAGTGAGCCGCAGCAGAAGCCTTTCAGCGCCTCTTCTGCTTCCACCTCTCGCTCTACCCCCATGTGCGAGCCACGGTAGAAGCCACATCAATGCCGGGTTCCTGGTCATGTGATCTCCTCTCACGTCCTTCTGGCTGCCTTGACATCGGCACCTGGAGGGACGCAGATTATGCTAACCAGCGTGAGTGCATAGCAAGTGAGTCCTTACTGGTTAGATACTGACTCCAGCCAGGATCTGATCACCAGTCTTTTTAAACCAGCACGCTAACCAACCCTTTCTCTTCAAACACATTGAGGTTGATGCAGAAAACCCTTGCAGTTACTTGCAGTACCCTGTGCATGTTACTGATGAGTCACACTCTAGAGTCTCCAGGAGGACATACTAACATGGGAGGGTTATGTGCTACCTACCTGACACCTTTAGTGGTCCAAGGAACTGGTCACCACTTACCAGATAATTTAGTCTATTCCAGACTGCTTATTCATTCACTAGTAGTGCAAACATTAAAAACAAGATTAGCCCCTCGACTGTCACTTTCATAACAGAGAAATATACTAGCTTTTTAAAAATAAATGTTTAATACCAGTGATCTAGTCTCTTCTATCTTATTTTTTATTTTCTTACTTGCCAGATTTTCAACATCTTTTTGCAGCAGGCATAGGAATTGGTGAGCGTGCATGCCCATTTCACTATTCACCAACAAACATTGCACTGTATCTTTGATTGGCTGCCCTGAAATATTTACTGTATGTGCTACAGTCAAGCATTGAAATGCTAAGCAGGGAGCAAGGTTTTTGAAAAAAAAATGCACAAACAGGGTCATTTTGCATATTTCCCCTTATTGAATGTGGGAAGGATATGATAAAGAAAAATTTGTTTTTTACTGAGAACATTTAAATGGAATAACATGCACATAACATGTTTTTAAAGTATTTTTTACAAATCCAATACCACATCTGTTTTTCTAAAATATCATCTAATTTTCTTCATCTGTAATATTTTGCAGAATTCAAACCAATAAATGTTGATTCAGTTAATACCTTTAATGACTAACTGTAGATGGTTTATTGCAAGCTTTTGAACCTTTAAGTTTCTTCTTCAGGCATTACACAGAACGGGATCAGAGACATACAAAAGTGAATTTAACATAGAGACTTATATATGATTCTGTAGGCTCAATCTGACATGATGTCACACAGTTTTATTTCCTTTAAATTTAAAAAGACCTCATCAGTGTTCATATTTATAGAACCCTTGCAGCATTTATTAATACAGGTAAACACAAAATACAAACAATAATTAACGTAGCAACCAATAGAGATGGCCTGAACAGTACGCTGGCAGACAATTTCCAGCGAACTTGGGCTGTTTGCATTTAACGTGAATTTTTTGGGGAAAAAAATTTGCGTTCGCATTTTTTACATTAAAGTCAATGGCCGCTGACTTTAGCGGTTAATAGCAAAGCCCCCGTACGTGCTAGAAACACAACATTTGCAGGGTAAGTTAGGGAGGCCAGTCAGAACAAGAGAAAAAAAAATCCTTACAGTTTCCTTTAAATTTATAGTTTTGGAGAAAATCGATTATAAAGTTACGATTGGAAAAAAAATTATATATTTAAATGCGGTAAATGACAGATAATGTATCAACCTGAAGGTAGTGTAAATTTACAAATATCAAAAGAAAGAGCAGTGAATTTTCCGTTAGTTTCCGTAGAAGCGGCAGCACTTTGGCCAGGGATCGCTATACAGCCGCAATATGCCTGTATAAAGATCCCTGGCAACTTTACCTATTTTTGGAACATTTTTTTTGTTCAGAGTGTGGGGAATAATAAAAAAAAATTGCATGAGGTCCCCCCTCCCGAGCTTTTTTAACCCTTTGTGCCCCATGCAGGCTTCGATAGCCAGAATGCGGAACCCTGGCCTCGTGGGGCTTCGCACACTGAGCTATACCAGCCTATATGGTCCATGGTATTGGGGGCTTTGGAGGGGAAGGGCAGCCAAGTCTCTGCCTCTCCCCCAGAGCCCTTATACTTAGTATAGATGGAGATGCTTCCCTGCGGAGATCCTGCTCTCCACCCCGCCCACCCACTCCATCACCCTGAAGCACCCACAGCACCCAGATATCTGGAAAAAATGTCCCCTCTTGTTCCCACTGTCCTTAACATACCCTGCAAATTTGGTGTTTCTAGCATATACAGGGGTTTTGCTATGAACCGCTAAAGTCGGCAGCCATTAAACTTAAAAAAATTACCATTAAAAAAAGTGTTTACACAAAATACGCATTTTTTGGCAACTATTTTGCAGTTGATCCTCCTCCACTATGCCACTGTTCAGGTTTTGGCACACTTTTTTCACCTTTTTATAAAGAAATTGTGGCTCCAGAGATGCCCTGAACGTTTTAAACGTTCCCCTGCCATTAAAGTCTATGGCGCCCCCTGCAAACTGCCGGTACGCAAACATTTGCAGAAAATTTGCATTCACGTTCGCAATCTGAAAATTTGATGTTCGCTACATCACTAGCAATCAATCCAAAACACACCACAAGTGAGCCACAACACACCCAAAAAAGGTTCACAGTGGACCTCTCCAGTGGGAAGGAACTCGAGCTGGATAAATACATTAAAAATTTCAGAAACTGAGTGAAAACTTCCATTCTGAATAAGCAATGGCTGGAATGGAAGAACCTTCCCTCCAGGAAAAGGAGGCTAGAAGGACTCTAAGAAACAACAAAGACATCATCATAAAACCAGCTGACAAAGGGGTGCAATAGTACTATGGACTACCACTGCGTATATAAAGTAGGCAAAAAGACAACTCCTAAACGCCTGCCACTATAAACAGCTGTACTATGATCCCACTACTAAATATATAAAGAAACTTGGGGCTCTCATAAAACAACTTCCAACCACATTGCAACATCTACTGAGATTGATACCAACAACAACTTCTATATGCTGCCCCAGATACACAAAGTGGGTAACCCGGGGAGACCGATAGTTTCAGGCATTGGCATGCTTACAGAAAATATCTAAGAATGGCTTGACAACATGCTGAAGCCCTTGGTGAGGAAAATGGGAAGTTACATACAGAATACCACACACCTACTAAGGAAACTGGAGGCTGTGGGCCCAATACCAGAGGGGACCATCCTAGCTACCATGGATGTGGAGGCACTGTATACAAATACCCCACATGAGGACTCCATCGCAGCTTGTGAACACTTTCTGATGCAGTGTCAAGTTCCCAAAGAATCGGTGATACCTCTCCTGATACCTCATCCTCACCTACCATTATTTCCCCCTTTGGTCAAGAAGTTTACCTGCAGAGGATGGGAACACGTGTCACGCCCCAATATGATAACCTGCTTATGGCTAAGTTGAAAAGTGTTTTTTTTTTTTTATCAACCTGCACCCACAAGCCCCTCTCCTATTACAGCTTCACTGATGACATCCTTGTCATCTGGAATGAGAACGAGTAACAACTGCGCCAGTTTCACAGGAATGTTAACGAATTTCACCCCCCCCCATCAAGCAAAAGAAGAGCCACTCCACCTCCCACATACATTTTCTGGACACCACCATCCAGATATACGATCGGCTCCAGATTTCTGTGTACCAGAAGCCAACGGACAGACCTGAGGAGCAACAGCTTATACCCACCACACACCAAGAAAACACTTATCTTCAGCCAGGCCCTACACTATAACCACATTTGTTTGGTCACTGGAGAAAGGGATCTTCAACTCCATAACTTCAGAAGGGACATTCTGAACAGGGGTTACAGACCCCAGACTATAAGAGACCAAATTCAGCCAAATAAGTACCCAGGGCCCAATTCTACAGTATAGAGAGAAATAGGAATTAGGGTGACTCTAGTAGCAAGATCGAACTAGCAACTAGGAGTACTTTAGAAGATAGCCAGGGAACTACAACCCTCGCTGCACAAGGATAGCACAACGTAATGTACCCCTTCCCCCCTGTCTTTTCTCTGGCTCACCCACACTTCACCCACCATATTCCTACCAACCCTTTGCCACCCCTCCACCACTACCACATGCTATTCCTCCACCTGCTTCTCCAGCTGGTCCCAGTACTTTCTCCCTCCATCCTCAACCCACCCATCCCTAGACCCCCACTGGTCCCTAAACCCCCAGCAACCCCCCTTCCAGCCCCTCCACACTCCTCTTGCATCCACAGACCACACCATAATAATCTCATTCCCATCCATACAACCCCCAAGCACTCTCTTCCTCTGTTTTGTGGTCTATGGAATGCCAGATCTGTCCGCAACAAGCTCACATCCATCCATGAGCTCTTCCTCTCCAAATCCCTCACCTTCCTCGCCCTCACAGAGACATGGCTCACCCCCTCTGACTGTACCACAGCCGCTGCTCTCTCCTATGGGGGACTGCATCTCAGTCACACCCCCAGACCTGACAACAGGTCTGGAGGAGGAGTGGGTCTGCTTCTCTCCGCACCCTGCACCTTCCGGGTCCTATCACCGCCCCCTTCCCTGCACTTCTCATCCTTTGAGGCCCATGTAATCCGCCTGTACCAACCTTTCCCAGCCATCATTGCGGTCCTATATCACCCCCCATCTGCTCCAACTTCACTCCTCCTGGCCTCCTGGCTCCCCCACATCCTGTCATCTGACCTCCCCACCATCATACTCGGGGATTTCAACTTACCTATCCATGAGCCTATCTCCACTGCTGCCAAGCAGCTACTCTCCCTCACCAAATCCCTTGGTCTCTCTCAGCACACAAATTCCGCCACCCACCGCGCTGGTCATACTCTTGATCTCATATTCTCAAAGTCCACCTCCCTCAGCAACCTGGACTTCGCACCTTTCCCTATCTCTGACCATCACCTCCTCACCTTCACCATCTCCCCACCAACAACTTCTCTACCCACCCCTCAGCCTGGTCGATGGCAGAGAGACCTACGTAATCTCAGCCCAAATGTCCTAGAAAGTCCCCTTCTCTCCCTCTCCTCCCACCTACCCACCCTAACATGCCCCAATGAAGCGGCTGCACAATATAACCTTGCCCTCTCATCTGCTTTAGATCAAGCTGCCCCCTCAATCTTCCGCCCTAACAAGCCCCCCAACCCTGGCACAACACCCACACACATAACCTCAGGAAAGAAACTCGAGCAGCCGAACGGAAATGGAGGAAATCACATCTCAATTCTGACTTCCTAGATTACAAGGCCAAACTGTACCTAGATTACCTGTACCTAGATTACAAGGCCAAACTTACCTATCCATGAGCCTATCTCCACTGCTGCCAAGCAGCTACTCTCCCTCACCAAATCCCTTGGTCTCTCTCAGCACACAAATTCCGCCACCCACCGCGCTGGTCATACTCTTGATCTCATATTCTCAAAGTCCACCTCCCTCAGCAACCTGGACTTCGCACCTTTCCCTATCTCTGACCATCACCTCCTCACCTTCACCATCTCCCCACCAACAACTTCTCTACCCACCCCTCAGCCTGGTCGATGGCAGAGAGACCTACGTAATCTCAGCCCAAATGTCCTAGCAAGTCCCCTTCTCTCCCTCTCCTCCCACCTACCCACCCTAACATGCCCCAGTGAAGCGGCTGCACAATATAACCTTGCCCTCTCATCTGCTTTAGATCAAGCTGCCCCCTCAATCTTCCGCCCTAACAAGCCCCCCAACCCCCAACCCTGGCACAACACCCACACACGTAACCTCAGGAAAGAAACTCGAGCAGCCGAACGGAAATGGAGGAAATCACATCTCAATTCTGACTTCCTAGATTACAAGGCCAAACTGTTACTCTTCCACACTGCCCTCTCTGAGGCTAAACAAAGGTACTTTGCACCACTGATTGGAACCCAAGCTTCCAACCCTCGACAGCTTTTTGCTACCTTCAATTCCCTCCTCAACCCCACTCCTCCCCCTCCCAGCTCCTCCCTCTCAGCCAACGACTTTGCCAACCACTTCACCACTAAAATTGCAACAATACGCAATGAAATGTCCCTCCTCCATCCCTCCCTTCCCAACGCCTCTCAGGTTGTCCCCTTGCCTTACCTCCCAGCTGCTCCCCTGTCTCATCCACCCCTCGCCTCTTTTGCTCCTGCCACCATTGATGAAGTCAGCCTGCTGCTAGTGGCTTCCCCCCCCCCACATCCTCTCCCTGTGATCTGGTACCCGCCAATACTCTTCGTCCCCACTTCCCTGACCTGGCCCCAGTCCTCACCTCCTTGTTCAATCTCCCCCTTTCCACAGGCATCTTCCCCAAAGCATTCAAACAGGCCACTGTACTTCCCCTGCTGAAAAAACCCTCACTCGACTCATCCCTACCCTCAAACTACCGCCCAATCTCCCTCCTTCCCTATGCTTCTAAACTCCTCGAACGCCTAGTCCACCAACGCATTACCCAATACATCAACACCAATACCCTACTTGACCCCCTACAGTCTGGATTCCGACCTGCACACTCAACTGAAACAGCCCTCGCCAAGGTGGTCAACGACCTTACCCTTGCCAGGGCCAAAGGCTGTTATTCCATCCTGCTCCTCCTTGACCTCTCTGCAGCATTTGACACTGTTGACCACTCCCTCCTCCTCCAATCACTACAGTCCATGGGCATCCATGGTTTTGCCTTGGCCTGGATCTCCTCCTACATATCCAATCGCTCCTTCCCCACTTCCTTCAATGGCTCCTTCTCAACCCCTGCTCCCCTCTCAGTTGGGGTCCCCCAGGGCTCTGTTCTAGACCCCCTTCTTTTCTCCATATACACTTCCTCAATTGGCAAGCTTATCTCCTCCCTGGGCTTCAATTACCACCTTTATGCAGATGACACTCAGATTTACCTCCATACCCCCGATCTCTCATCCACCACCATAAACAAGGTCTCCTCGTGTCTCTCAGCAATTTCCTCCTGGATGTCAGCTAGGTTCCTAAAGCTTAACCTAGACAAAACTGAGCTCCTGATCTTTCCACCCCATGCTGCTGCACCCCTCCCAGATTTCCACCTCACAATCGACAACACAACCATTCTCCCTACCTCCCAGGCCCGCTGTCTGGGTGTCACCTTGGACTCTGACCTCTCCTTCATTCCACACATCCAAAACATCACCAGAGCCTGCAATTTCTACCTCCGTAATATCTCCAAGATCCGCCCCTTCTTAACCCCGGACACGACCAAACTGCTCATCCATGCCCTCATCATCTCCCCCCTTGATTACTGTAACTCCCTCCTTTCTGGCCTCCCCCTGAAACGCACTGCCCCCCTTCAATCAGTGATGAACGCGGCTGCAAGACTCATCCATTCTTCGCACCGCTCTGCATCCACATCTACCCTTTGTGAATCCCTGCACTGGCTGCCTATCCGTTTTAGGATAAGTTTCAAGATTCTATGCCTGGCGTATAAATCTGTGCACAGAACCTGCCCTACCTAAATCTCGGAGCTTGTTCACAAGTATACACCAGGTCGCCCCCTCCGTTCCTCCAATGACCTTCGCCTCACCACCCCACGCATTTCACACTCCCATGCCCCCCCCCCCCCCCCCCCCCCGCTGCCCATTAGTTATCCAGGGGAAGGTGTGACAATAGCATCTGTTTGACACACTCTAAACAAAGGCATCAACAGAAAACCTGGGTTCATAAGTATGCATGAATCTCAACACCATTAGGCCTGTGTCCTTGCAGCCTAGCACAGACTGGCTGACTTTAGCACTTTGGCCTGTTGCTGCTTTCTCGATTGAACCTACAGAATCATATACAGTATAAGTCTCTGTCACATTCACATTTGTACAGTTCTGTTCCAGTTCTGTATAATGCCTTAAAGTGAACCAGAGATGAAGCACCCTCATGTATTTTACCATATATATCAGTGGGAACATTAGAGAAAACACTTACCCTGCTCTCTGTTTCATCATTCACTGCTCAGCCTGCTTGTTATCAGACTTGATAAAATCCCCGACTGAGCATCCAGTCTTGCTTTGCTCAGGAATTATTGGAATATATAGGGTTCTATGCATTGCACTGCACCTGTTACCAGAAGCTGCTAATTTTGAAACCCAATGCAATGCACTGCATGTGCATCTCAATGGATTCAATGTGAACTTATCCCTAGACTATGGTAGGGAGTAGATTGTGAGTTGAGGAGGTCAATGTGATGCTGTAATCCAGCTTGCTAACTGTATGCATCTTGGAACTGTGCCAATTTCTGATGATTTTAACCAGCTCAATTCTGAGCTGCATACAATTCACAATCAATTTTCATGTACTGTAAACTGTAATTATTAGCATCTCATTAACCATCTTTGATTGTGAGCTCTGAGGGACAGTTAGACTACACTCAGTTGCTGAACTTTCAGTTCACAGAGGTGCCAAGTGTATATTGGACTCCATGCTGTGTATTGCTCCTGTTGTTTATTGCCTGATTAAGCGGGATTTCGCCCACGAAACGTGTTGCAACTTGTCCTAGGAGTATGTGAATAAATCGTTTATAACCTTAATCGACAGTGCTTTGGTCTGTTTAGGGTTGGCTGGTCCACCACCGCATCCCGAATATTTTAAGCGTTTTTAGTGACTTTTATCCTACTGGCGCCTCTGTACATCTCTATAAATGTACTAATAAAACTTCCGATACCATAACTTAGATAAGGTTGAACTGAGTGATTTTCTAGATAACCACTTAAAGCGGAACTGTAAAGACATTTTAAGCACAGTTTTTTACTTACCTGGGGCTTCCCCAAGCCCCCAGCATCCGCCCTGTCCCGCGCTGGTCCTGCCCGAGCCGCCGTTCGCCCGCCGCCAGCTAGTTTCGGTTTCGCCGCCGGGACACTGCGCGGCTCTGGCCACACGTATCCTTTCTTCGCGTTCCCCGCTATTGCAGAGGGGAACGCGAACAAATGATGCGCTTGGCAGGGCTGCGCTGGCCTCGACTTACAAGTCGAGGTACGGGATGGAGCGGCGGCGAGAGAACGGCGGTTCGGGCAGGACCGGCACGGGACAGGACGGCTGCTGAGGGCTTGGGGAAGCCCCAGTTAAGTGAAACACTGTGCTTAAAATGTTTTTACAGTTCCGCTTTAATAAAGCTGATGTTAATGTCCAAGAGGACATACCAGTGTTTTGTGTTTTTAAATCCCCTGCAATTGATTGGATGGTTGAGGTCAATGCTGCTTCACTTCACATCTAACGTAAGTAAATTTTGCCTTCTGACTTGCACAGTTGAATTTTTCTTGATTTGAAGAGAAGACATTTCATGAATTGAATATAGAAGAGTTGTCAGCAGTTAATATTTAACTATAATTTTCTATTAATGTACAGCTTTATTTTAACAAACCAAAAAATAAATAAATAAAGATTGAAAAAAGGATTCTATGAATCTGATGTAAATAATAATGTTATGTATCTATATTCAACATATTCAGTTATGTTCAATGAAACCCAACATGTTGCTTTCAGTTGTATTGATGAGTTCCAAATTCCCCTTACGTTGTTAAATACAAGGTCATTATGAATACAATATCTCAGTATCCATTTTTTGGATTACACACCATTCAACATAACCAGGATTTAAAATGCATTTTTGACTGGAGGTATGCCGCTAAAGTATATATAGAAAGGTTGCAAGGTCAAATGTAATATACCTATATATTACATTTCACCTTGCAATCAAAAACAAAGTGCACCTGAAATAACATTAAAAACAATAAAAGTGTCAGAGCATTATTCACCAGTCTCAGAAGAACGAGGGTGGATGTTTAATATAAAAATATCGACTTTTAAACCAGCCCATTTTCGACAGTATAGTTTTAAAATAATACATGCTAACATAATTAAAACTCACATATTTTGTTTGCCTATTTGTCTGGTCATTACATCGTTTAAATTATGTCCCTATCACAATGTATGGTGCCAATATTTTATTTGGAAATAACGGTGCATTTTTTCATTTGCGTCCATCACTATTTGCACGTTCATATTTTCAAAAATAACGAATAATATACCCTCTTGACATATATTTAAAAAGTTCAGTCTTTAACCACTTCACCCCAAAGCGGTTTGTACCCTAACGGACAAGAGTGATTTTCACCTTTCAATGCTTATCCCTTTAATTTGCCAATAGCTTAAAGAGAACCCGAGGTGTGTTTAAAGAATGTTATCTGCATACAGAGGCTGGATCTGCCTATACAGCCCAGCCTCTGTTGCTATCCCAAACCCCACTAAGGTCCCCCTGCACTCTGAAATCTCTCATAAATCACAGCCATGCTGTGAGGCTGTGTTTACATCTGTAGTGTCAGTCTCGGCTGCTCCCCCGCCTCCTGCATAGCTCCGGTCCCTGCCCCCGTCCCTTCCCTCCAATCAGCAGGGAGGGAAGGGATGCAGGCGGGGACTGGAGTTCTGCAGGAGGCGGGGAGAGCAGCAGACTGACACTATAGATAAACATAGCCATCTCTGACAAGCTGTTTGTCAGCAGCGTGGCTGTGATTTATGAGGGATTGCAGAGTGCAGGGGGACCTTAGGGGGGTTTGGGATAGCAACAGAGGCTGGGCTGTATAGGCAGATCCAGCCTCTGTATGCAGATAATATTCTTCAAACCCACCTCGGGTTCTCTTTAATCACTACTAATCACAATGAAATGATCTATATCTTGTTTTTTTCACCACCAATTAGTTTTTGGGGTTAATATTTGTTTTCAGTAATTACTTTATTTTCTATGCATTTTAAAGGGAAAAACAAGGAAAAAATGAAAAAATACACTATTTCTCCAATTTCATCCTTTATAATTTTAATATAAACACTGCTACTGTACATAAAACCCACAAATTGTATCTCCCTATTTGTCCTGGTTATCACAAGATTTTAATTATGTCCCTAGTACAAAGTATAGTGACAACAGGGATGTGTGAGGGAGCAGGCTGGTGTTGTACTTTATACTGGTTGAACTCGATGGACGTATGTCTTTTTTCAACCAAAATAACTATGTAACTATGTAATATATTATTTGGAAATAAAGGTGTATTTTTTTCTATGGATTTTTTTCCCACTAATTTCACGTGCACGCTTGCGCTAGATCGCTCGGGAGCGTGCACGCGCACACATGCATACGCACAGCGGCAGCAGCACTGTTTGACTTATAAAAATGTCCTGGAGCCGTTAAGAGGCTCTAGCAGGACGTTTTTATAAGTCTGCTTGTCATTAAAATGGTTAAGGTAACTTTTTTTTTAAATGCAAAACTTTTATTTGGGTGTTTATTAGCGAGTGTGGGAGGTAATTTTAAATTATGTGAAGGTCTTTTTATTGAAACAATAGTATGTACGTGTAATTTTACTATTTGTCCTCACACATTTTCTTCCTGCCGCATACTAGAAGTATGCAAACAGGAAGTAATGTGTGTCTGTGTAATTCAGGTTGTTACAATGAACACAGGCGTCTCATTGATGCTGAAGATCATTGACACTGGGTCTTAGATCAATGAATAGGAATGCAGGAGCAAGCGGCAGGAGGCGTATATCTATGCCCCTGGGATGGGAACAGTCTTCCTGCGGGGCGTAGATATACTGCAGTGGACGTGGCTAGTGGTTAAAGCACAGAGAATTGAACTAAACAAAGTTAATAGTGCAAAGCTTCACCCATACAGATTTTGTTATATGTTTGCGTTAAGCTGGGTTTATACTTTACTGAACACTGCTGTAAGAATATTGTATAAATGTGTGAAATTAACAATGGATTTAAATTTCCCGTGAGTTGGAGCAGGTTTATGAGAATATGAACATGGAGCTCTTATTCTCTGCAGTTCCTCGAGTGATCATCAGCGGGAGTACCACCATCGATTCAGAACATGATTTCTGGAAGGATTGGACTTTTAGAAAAGAGCTAGCACTTTAATAGTTTCTTTTGAAGTAGATAAAGATGGAAGATCCTAAAAAAAATTTCAGTGAACTAGGAGATAAATTCAAGGCAAGGACCTCCAAGGTGGTTTCTGAAATACTGCCAGCACCACTTGCAAGGCAGTAGAAGCCTAGGGAGTAAAATGAGTGGCTAAAAGTAGGTGCAGGAAGGAAGGCTCTTGGAGAACTGGGCAAAATTTTCGGTCGGCGGCAGTCTCTAGAGTAGATATGGTCTGCACCTAAATAGGGAGGGTGCCGCTGTACTGAAGTAGAAGATGGTTAGAAGGTTGAAGGAGATTTTAAACCAAGCCCTGGGGGAATCCCTCTTACAAAATGCTATGGAAAACAAAAGTTTGATTTCTGTTTTAATAAAGCAAACTTTTGTTTTCCATAGCATTTTTTAGTAAGAGGGTTTTTTGGACCATTGTAGCCCCTTACACACTCCAATGAGTTCTGGTTCACCATGAGCTTGCTGGTTAGTCTGTAAACATGCAATATGGGAGGGTAAGATTGACCCTTTTGGAATTCCACTGCTAGGTCCAAGCCTTTTTGATTTACCTATTAATGATTTAGTAGATGGAATGCAGAGTCTCAGAGGATCTCAGCATGATCACATAGGCAGACAGATGGCAGATGAAATTGAATGTAGACAATGTAAGGTCATGTACCTTGGAGGTGTCAATGGTAGAGCATCATACAATAAATGGCATATAGCTGGGAACATCAGACTTGGAGAAGGACTTGGGAATACTGGTTGATTAAGTTAACCACTTACTGCAAATCAGGCCCCACGGGACTACTGTTCTCATTCCAGGGGTGTAGATATACGTACCTCGCTGTGTTGCCATTTTGCACGCTCATTCACTGATGTAAGTGCCTGTGATCAATGATCACAGCATCAATGAGATCCCGTGTGGTCACTGACAAAATTAAAGTAAAAATATACACGCGATATTTCCTGTAACGCACGTATGTAGTAAACACTACACATTAGGAATAAACTGAAGGGCGACAGCTAGTGGCCAAATAGTAAATTACACCCTAATACATTCATACAAATACATGCATCTTCCATTTAAACTAATGCCATTACCTTTCCCAACTCTCCCATAGTTACCAAAATAAAATGTATTTATATTAATAATAAATATAAATAATGACACAAAAAATACATAAATAGTTACCTTAGGGCTTTTTAATTAGTGATGGACGCAAAATTGAACAAATACGCCTTTATTTCCAAATAAAATATTTTCACCAAACATTGTACTAGGGACATAATTTTCTTGGAAAAAAGATAGCTAAGCATGACCAAATTAACATTTATAATTACATCACAGAGGGCTGATTCACACTACAAGAGCTTTTTAAGCGCTAGAGACTTTGAAAGCATTTCCTAATGCAATGTTATGGGCGATTTGTACAAAATCACATTGCTCCAGTGTGCACACACACATAGGATAACATTAGCAAGAGCTTTTAAAATCACAAAGTGCTTAGAAACGCTCTTGTAGTGTGAATTAGCCCTAATCCATAATCTTGGCAGTTAAGCTTTTTGTCCCTATGCTTGTAGAAAGGACAAGGGTGCATGATCTGCATATGGAGGAGAATGGAATTTTGCCATCTATTTAGGAAGGGGTTATTTACAATAAGGCCCCGTTCACACTTGCGTTTTGCCTTGCAAACGGACCGGATCCTGATCCGGTCCGTTTGTATCAGGCTGCCATTCGGATCCGTGGGCCAAAAATAGCGAAATTAAATAAAAAAATGTTGGGGTCAGCAGAAGGTGCACCTGTACAATCAGGTTCCTCCGCTGTAGGCCTCACCTCCACCTCCGACATTCGGCCAATACAGCTCCAGCACGTCTGTTACTGCTGCTCCACTCCAGACATGCTTGGCCCATGTGTCCCCATCCGAAATTGGATACGCATAGGAAGTGGGGTAGAACGTCAGGAGTTTGTAGGCAGTGTGTTCTGTGCCTTCCGTTTCCCATTGGCTCCTGTGTTCCGGATGGTGCTGTCAGGTCCGGCTCCGGTCCGGGTGCGTGGGCCGGAGAGCCGGACCCAAAAAATAGCGCATGTTGGAAAAGAGTCCGGAGTCCGGATCCGGTCCGGCTCCGTACTGTACGGAACGGACACGTGTGAACGTCCGCATAGACTTTCCATTGCTATGCGGAACGTACGTTCCGTTTGTACAGTCTGTGGTCCGGATCAGATCCGGAAAAACCGGATAGCGAACGCTAATGTGAACCGGGCCTAAGAGTGGTTAACATGAGGAATATTTTCCACAGGAAGTAGTTATGGCAAATTCTATATCTGCATTTAAAGGAGGCTTGGATGCTTTCCTTGCATCGAAGGACATCTAATTACTAGGCAATTCCCAGCAGAGTTGATCCAGGAATTTTATCTGACTTATGGTTCATTTTTTTCGATTAGATAATTTAGTTTGATTATTCCGTTAGGTCGAATATAAAGATTTTTCCAGCACGTCCGATCTGATTTTTCTCGAAAAAACGGGATAATCGTTCGAATTTCTTGATCGAAAAAAAAAAATATTTTCAACTTTCATTCGATTCGATCATTTAGATCGAATAAATGAGATAATCGAACGTTTTTATTGTACCATGTATGGCCACCATTAGCCAGGATGGATTTTCCACCCCTTTTAGGGCCCATTCACACTAGAAAACGCTAACGCAAAACGCTGAGCGTATTTCTGGCGTTTTTTCCTAGCGATTTTTCACTGTATAGAGAGCATTTTTCCAGCGATTAGCGTTTTGCGATTTCTAGTTCAATTCAAATACTTTTATTGAATCGCTAATCGCTCCAGAATCGCTCAGAAAACGCTGCATGCAACGCGTTTGCGTTTCAGCAAATCGCTAAACGTTTAGATGAGAACACTTCCATACACTTTCATTGTGCACATGTGTGAATGGGAATTATCAGGCAAAAAAAAAAAAAAATGCGTTTCACTTACCTGGGGCTTCTCCCAGCCCCATGCAGCCATCCTATGCACTAGCAGTCACTCACTGCTGCTCCAGTCCCCAGTTTTGTTTTTGCCGACCACGGGGTCGACGGGCCGAATTGCGTACATTTTTACGCATTCCCGCTGGTTCAGGAACATTAACACATACATTTTTACGCGTCGGTGGTTCAATACGTAAAAATGTACGCATTAAACTACTAACGCATAAAAATGTATGTATTAATGTTCCTGCACCAGCGGGAATGTGTAAAAATGTATGCAAATGTATGCAATGCGGCCCGCCGACCCCAAGGTCGGCAAAAACAAAACGAGCTGGTGGCGGGGGACTGGAGCAGCAGTGAGTGACTGCGAGGGCACAGGATGGCTGCATGAGGCTGGGAGAAGCCCCAGGTAAGTGAAACTCATTTTTTTGTGTCTGATAACTCCTTTAAGGACAGGTTCACACTATCGGTAATTTTCTAAGCGCCAGTGATTTGAAAAGCACTTACTAATGTAATGTTATGTTCTCACTTAAGCGATGTGATGAGTCACAAATAGCAGTATATTAGCAAGAGCTTTTTAACCACTTGAGGACCACAGTCTTTTCGCCCCTTAAGGACCAGATCCTTTTTCTCCATTCAGACCACTGCAGCTTTCACGGTTTATTGCTCGGTCATACAACCTACCACCTAAAGGAATTTTACCTCCTTTTCTTGTCACTAATACAGCTTTCTTTTGCTGCTATTTGATTGCTGCTGCGAGTTTTAGTTTTTATTATATTCATCAAAAAAGACATGAATTTTGGCAAAAAAATGACTTTTTTAACTTGCTGTGCTGACATTTTTCAAATAAAGTAAAATTTCCTATACATTTGAGCGCGAAAGTTATTCTGCTACATGTCTTTGATAAAAAAAAACCATTGAGTGTATATTTACTGGATTGGGTAAAAGTTATAGCGTTTACAAACTATGGTGCCAAAAGTGAATTTTCCCATTTTCAAGCATCTCTGACTTTTCTGCGCACCTGTCAGGTTTCATGAGGGGCTAAAATTCCAGGATAGTACAAATACCCCCCAAATGACCCCATTTTGGAAAAAAGACATCCCAAAGTATTCAGTGAGAGGCATGGTGAGTTCATAGAAGATTTTATTTTTTGTCACAAGTTAGCGGAAAATGACACTTTGTGAAAAAAAAAAAAGTTTCCATTTCTTCTAACTTGCGACAAAAAAAAATTAAATCTGCCACGGACTCACTATGCTCCTCTCTGAATACCTTGAAGTGTCTACTTTCCAAAATGGGGTCATTTGTGGAGTGTGTTCACTGTCCTGGCATTTTGGGGGGTGCCTAATTGTAAGCACCCCTGTAAAGCCTAAAGATGCTCATTGGACTTTGGGCCCCTTAGCGCAGTTAGGCTGCAAAAAAGTGCCACACATGTGGTATTGCCGTACTCAGGAGAAGTAGTATAATGTGTTTTGGGGTGTATTTTTACACATACCCATGCTGGGTGGGAGAAATATCTCCGTAAATGAAATTGTTTTATTTTTTTTTACACACAATTGTCTATTTATAGAGATATTTCTCCCACTCAGCATGGGTATGTGGAAAAATACACCCCAAAACACATTATACTACTTCTCCTGAGTACGGCGATACCACATGTGTGGCACTTTTTTGCACCCTAACTGCGCTAAGGGGCCCAAAGTTCAATGAGTACCTTTAGGATTTCACAGGTCATTTTGAGAAATTTCGTTTCAAGACTACTCCTCACGGTTTAGGGCCCCTAAAATGCCAGGACAGTATAGGAACCCCACAAATTACCCCATTTTAGAAAGAAAACACCCCAAGGTATTCCGTTAGGAGGATGGTGAGTTCATAGAAGATTTTTTTTTTTTTTGTCACAAGTTAGCGGAAATTGATTTTAATTGTTTTTTTTTTCACAAAGTGTCATTTTCAGCTAACTTGTGACAAAAAATAAAATCTTCTATGAACTCACCATACTCCTAACGGAATACCTTGGGGTGTCTTCTTTCTAAAATGGGGTCATTTGTGGGGTTCCTATACTGCCCTGGCATTTTAGGGGCCCTAAACCGTGAGTAGTCTTGAAACCAAATGTCGCAAAATGACCTGTGAAATCCTAAAGGTACTCATTGGACTTTGGGCCCCTTAGCGCACTTAGGGTGCAAAAAAGTGCCACACATGTGGTACCGCCGTACTCAGGAGAAGTAGTATAATGTGTTTTGGGGTGTATTTTTACACATACCCATGCTGGGTGGGAGAAATATCTCTGTAAATGACAATTGTTTGATTTTTTTTTACACACAATTGTCCATTTACAGAGAGATTTCTCCCACCCAGCATGGGCATGTGTAAAAATACACCCCAAAACACAATATACTACTTCTTCTGAGTACGGCGATACCACATGTGTGACACTTTTTTGCAACCTAGGTGCGCTAAGGGGCCTAACGTCCTATTCACAGGTCATTTTGAGGCATTTGGATTCTAGACTACTGCTCACGGTTTAGGGCCCCTAAAATGCCAGGGCAGTATAGGAACCCCACAAGTGACCCCATTTTAGAAAGAAGACACCCCAAGGTATTCTGTTAGGAGTATGGTGAGTTCATAGAAGATTTTTTTTTTGTCACAAGTTAGCGGAAAATTACACTTTGTGAAAAAAAAAACAATACATATTAATTTCCGCTAACTTGTGACAAAAAATGAAATCTTCTATGAACTCATCATACACCTAACAGAATACCTTGGGGTGTCTTCTTTCTAAAATGGGGTCACTTGTGGGGTTCCTATACTGCCCTGGCATTTTAGGGGCCCTAAACCGTGAGGAGTAGTCTTGAACCCAAATGTCTCAAAATGACCTGTGAAATCCTAAAGGTACTCACTGGACTTTGGGCCCCTTAGCACAGTTAGGCTGCAAAAAAGTGTCACACATGTGGTATCGCCGTACTCAGAAGAAGTAGTATAATGTGTTTTGTGGTGTATTTTTACATATAACCATGCTGGGTGGGAGAAATATCTCTGTAAATGACACATTTTTGATTTTTTTAACACACAATTGTCCATTTACAGAGAGATTTCTCCCACCCAGCATGGGTATGTGTAAAAATACACCACAAAACACATTATACTACTTCTCCTGAGTATGGCGATACCACGTGTGACACTTTTTTGCAGCCTAGGTGCGCTAAGGGGCCCAACGTCCTATTCACAGGTCATTTTGAGGCATTTGTTTTCTAGACTACTCCTCACGGTTTAGGGCCCCTAAAATGCCAGGGCAGTATAGGAACCCCACAGGTGACCCCATTTTAGAAAGAAGACACCCCAAGGTATTCCGTTAGGGGTATGGTGAGTTCATAGAAGATTTAATTTTTTGGACTGGAGCAGCAGTGAGTGACTATGAGGACACAGGATGGCTTTGGACCTTCCCTTTAACCCCTGATCCTCCTTCTCATTGCCATTTATCCTTTCTGAACCCCCCTTACACTACCTTTTGGGCACCTTTCAGGTACATTTCTACCTCTCTATCTACTCTTTTTATCGATTTCTATCTATATTCTTTTTTTTCCCTTTGTTAAAAAACAAACAAAAAAAAACAACTATCAATTCATTTCTTTCTTTTTCTTCTTACTTTTTCTCCATATCTTTTTTTTATCCTATGGCGGGGAGGCTGTATTCTGTGGAGGAAGCAGCCGCCATCCTCCAGCCAGTGGCGTAGCTAAGGAGCTGTGGGCCCCGAAGCAAGTTTTACAATGGGGCCCCCCAAGCACTCTATACCAAACAATTGATACGGCATACCAAAATCTGCCATTGACAACTACAGTGTCAGAGGTGCAAGAAGGGGATGGGGAACAGTTTGTTAATGATTACCAATATTCAAAGTATCTAGAGAAGTGATTATTATGAGCACAGGACCAATAGAGACCTAATACTGTAGTTGAGGGAGGGCCCTTTGGGGCCCCTCTGGCCCAAGGGCCCCGATGCGGTCGCTACCTCTGCAACCCCTATTGCTACGCCCCTGCCTCCAGCAGAGGGGATGACTCGGTAGCGACTGGCTCTCTCCGTCCGACTCTGATTCAGGGTCTGAAAGTTCTGAGTCCGGAGGGATGCCATTTCACAGCTTGACGATCCTGATTCCCCTGATGAGGGACCATTAGGGCTGTCAGAGGCCACAGTAGGGGACTCAGTGGGCAACACCACAGCAGCAGCAGTTGGCAGAGGGGAGCCAGGCGCAGACGGGTTGGGCGGCCATCAGTACCTCGCAGGCAGGAGGTGCCGAATCATTTTCTGAGTGGCACCTGGTCACCCCCTAATTTTGAGGTGCCCAATATACCACCCTTTACAGCCACTCCTGGTGCATCAGTGCCTACTGATAATCTGTCACCAATTCAGCTGTTTATTACAGAGGAATTTTGGCAGCATATGGTTGAGCAGACCACCACCGTGCCCGAATTGAAGGTTTTTATTGGCTTGACACTTAGCATGGGCATCATATCAAAGCCTCATTTAAGAATGTATTGATCCAGGAACCTCTATCATAATGCACCCCTATACGCAGCAACAATGGCCAAGCAACGATTTATCTAAATTTTTCCACCTAAATGATAACACCAACCAAGTTCCACGGACTGACCCTGCCCACAATAGGTTAAGTTAAGGTCCCTGCTGACCCACCTTACTACAGTATTTAGGGAACTCTGCACCCCAAACCGTGAAATTGCGGTAAACGAGCCCCTTGTACAGTTGCATGGGAGACTTTTCATAAAACAGTACATATCAAGCAAGTGGGCAAGGTATGGGGCAGGCCCGTTTCTAGGGCCGTGCAGCCGTGCGGCTACCCTGAGCACAGAGGGAGGGTGGCAGCAGCGGGGAGGGCAGCCCCACCTCTTCCTCCTTTCCTCTCCGCGGGCCGCCTACCATGCTACCCCCTCGGACTGCAGAGTTAGCACAGGAAAGCGCCGTATACAGCTACTCACCTCCCTGGTTCCAATCGCCGCTGGTCTTCTCCTCTCTGCATAGCCAGGTATACACGTGCTGCTTCCTGTTTAGCAGGAAGCAGCGTGTGCATCAGCGTCTGTGCAGAGAGGAGAAGACCAGCGGCAAGTGAATGGCGATTTGACCCAGGAAGGTGAGTAGCTGTATACAGCGCTTCCCTGCGCTAACTCTGCAGTCCAAGGGGGGAGCATGGAGGGCGGCCTGGGGAGAGGAAGGGAGGGAGAGACCGGGCTGCCCTCCCTGCAGTTGTGGCTCCCCCCCTCCATTATGAGGGTGGGGCACCTACCTACCTAACCTATACTGCGGGCACCTACCTATATAACCTATACTGGGGGCACCTATCTAACCTATACTGCGGGCACCTACCTAGCTAACCTATACTGGGGGCGCTTACCTAGCTAGCCTATACTGGTGGCAACTATACTGGCTACCTATATTGGAGGCACCTACCTAACTAACCTATACTGGGGTCACCTACCTATCTAATCTATGCTGGGGCAACTATTCTGGCTACCTATATTAGAGGCACCCACTTAGCTAACCTGTACTGGGGGCACCTACCTAACTAACCTATACTGGGGTCACCTACCTATCTAATCTATGCTGGGGGCAACTATTCTGGCTAACCTATACCGGGAGCACCTTCCTATCTAACCTATAATGGGGGCAACTATACTGGCTACCTATACTGGAGGCACCTACCTGGCTAACCTATACTGGGGGCAATTATACTGGGGCACTATGCCTGGCTACCTATACTGGGGGGCTTATAGCCCGCTACCTATACTGGAGCACCTATGCCTGGCTACCTATACTGGGGGGACCTATAGCTGGCTACCTATAGTGAGTGCAACTAGACCTGGCTAACCTATACTGTGGGCACCTATACCTGGCTCCAGGGAGGGGGGGCTTAAAAATATTTGAAGGCAAGTACTCCCCCAGCTAAGTGCCCACAATACATTGGCACCAGTGGGAAGATTGTCATTGATTTGATAAACCCACATCTCCACCAGGGCTACCACCTCTATGTTGACAACTTTTATTCAAGTGTACCTTTATTCAAGTACCTGTACTCAGCCCAGACTGGTGCATGTGGGATGGTTAGATCCAACTGTTTAGGCCTCCCACTACAGGTAGTCAACGAAAAATTACATAAAGGACAGTCCTACAGCCTTAGATGTGATTAACTCCTGGCACTAAAGTTCTATGACAAGAGGGAGGTGATGATCCGAACAATGATCCACACTGAGGCCACAGTTCCTGCCAAGTCAAGAGGGGAGACCACTCAAAAACCACAGGCTTTAGTGGAGTACACAAAAAACATGGGAACAGTGGACTTGGCAGACCAAATGCTGGCTCCTTATATGCTAAAAAGAAAGTGGAGGGCATGGTATTAAAAAATAGCTTATTACTTGCTGGAGGTAGCAATGCATAATGCATTTATCCTCCATGTAAAAGCAGGCGGAGAGCACAGCTTTGTCAAGTTCCAGGAGGAAGTCCACAAGTCCCTCATTTTTGGCCCTACCCAAACCGCTCAGCAAAATGATCCTATTCATTTGGAGAATACCATCAGACTAAAAGAAAGACATTTTCCTGAGCTGATCTCCCCTAATGAAGTGAAAGCCACCCTCGTGAGAAGATGCAGAGTGTGTGTGAAACACAAGAGGAGGAGGGAGTCCAGATATTTTTGCCAGGATTGCCCCTCAGCTCCAGCATTGTTGCCACTTGCTTTAGGGCATACCACACTCTTCCCAATTATTACTTTCTTCCTTTTTTGTGTCTAATCTTTTTAAAAACCTGGACATATTTTACTGGCATTTTCCCATTTCCTGTATATTCATGTCACTTACTGTCCCTCAAAGGAGCTCACATTTGGCCCACCACTGTGTTCCTGGGGTGTTGGAAGAAACGGGATGCTTGGGGGAATCCCAGGAACACATACAAGCTGCCAAATTGAACTTTGGACCCTGCTTCCAAATTGAACTTTAGCCACCTGCTTGGAATGAACTATGCAGACCCTCCGATTTGCTTTGGCTTCTGACACCTGACTTTTGACCTCTGACTTTTGTCCAATCCTGCTAGACATCCAATGGTAATCCAACTTAATGTCTTTTTCAAATTATAATGACACTTGGGAAAGTTTCAGGAACACTACATGAGCAGGTAGCTCACAAAACACCCACTTTTGAATAGCCCTGGTAGTTGGCCTTCAATTATGGTGACATTTGCAGTCATTTTATGATTCCAATCTCTCCTGAGACTATGAAAAAAAAACAATGGCACTTTAACAATTAGTGCAATAAAATAGTGCACCTTGGATATAATGGATTGCTGCACCAACTGTTTGTTACTAAATGACGCATATGTTTAATAATTTTAACTGACAAGCTGTAGAATACATTTTGATGGGTTTTAGGATTGAAACCTATGTCATGTAATTTTTTTTTCCTACTGCCAAACTGAAAAAAAAAAATGCCGTTTTCAGTTATCTTGCAATTTTAGCTAAACCGAGTAAATCCCAGTGTTACCAAATATGTGTATCTGAGTAGGCCTGGGTGTCTAGTTTTCAGAATGGTAACATTTATGATATGTATTGAATGTTCTGACACTCCAGGGGCTTTGCTAAGAAAGAATGACAGTTACATTTGTTGGAAAAAAAATGACCTTGAAAAATCCATTGGCGCTACTTGTGGTTAACAGTGTGTTGTGTGCACCAAACGCTATGTGATTATGTATATAGGGTATAAGTTTAAACAAGACAAGCTGTAGAACAGATTTTGGTGTGTTTTAAGATTGAGGCCTACGTAGTGTGAATTTTTCCCACTGCCAAACTGAAATTGGCATTTTTCAACAGTTTTTTCAGAGTTATGGTGGAATTTCAGCAAAACTGCATCAGGCCCAATATTTCTATCTATCTATCTATATATATCCCCGAGTAGGCCTGGGCGTATAGTTTTCAGAATGGTTGTTCTGACACTCCAAGCAAGAGAATAGCATTTGGGAAGTTCAAAAGTTGAGGGCTCTGACATGAATTTTTCTAACTGCGAAAATGAATGAAAAGCATTAAAGTTGTTATTTTCATATACTCTGTACCAAAATAAAACACTTGTACTAAAACCCAAAAGTGACAGATATGAAAAAAAGAATACATAAATCCTTACCTTAGGGACTCAGCTTTTTAATTATGTATGCCATGAGGGCGTATTACTGTTAATTATGCAAATAAGGGCTTTTATTAATTGGTAGTGTACAATGAGAGAACAAAAAACACAGCATAGAAAAAATACCTTTATTTCCAAATAATATATTGTCACCATAATTTGTGCTAGGGACATAATTTATATGTTGTGATAACCAGGATGAATGGGCAAATAAAATGTATGGATTTTATCTATAGTAATATTGTTTATTTTAAAACTATAGGGGATGGAATTAGAGAAATTGTGTATTTTTTTCCTTGTTTTTCACTATAAAATGCATAGAAAATAAAGTAATTTCTGAAAAAAAAGTATTGCTCACAAAAAGCTTAATTTGTGGCGAAAAAAAACTAGATATATAGATCATTTACGTGTGATGAGTAGTAAAAAAGTTATTGAAGAATGAATGGGAGGAGTGCTGACTGGGGAAAAGTGCTTGCGCCCTGAAGGTGAAAACACCTGTAGGCTGAAGTGGTTAAAGCTCTAGTTCTTACATCTTTCCATACATGCATGTCTTTAATCACTGGAGACTGGAACAGCCAGCTAAGGTGAAGGGGTTAGTGTCAGAGACCAGCAAGCTGACGCAGTTACAGACAGTTGCAGCTTGAACTTCAGATTCTTATATTGCAAAGTTAATTTTTACAATATAAAAAGTTTTTACATTTTTATCATTGTATTTCATAAAAATGAAGATACAAAATAATGAGCTTCAGTTAGGGTTTTAAAATGGCTGCTCATAAATCCTTAAAGCGGACCCAAACCAAACATTTTTTTAAATTAAAAATATTAAGTTGCACCACTGACACCTACAAAGATAAATAAACACTCCTTCAAGCCTATGAGCATTTCAGTGCATGCTTTTCACCCCTCTCTTTTCATAGCTAGGGTTATACTGGGGGCAGCCATTAGCAATTCCTCCATTGCCAGACACCATCTACTCCACCAGTTTGCCGGAAAAATCCCGGCAATTTGAAAGGAAGGGAGGGGTTCCTCTAATAAATGTAAAATATTTTATATTTGTCATCATGCAGCTGAAAAAAGGCTGATATTTATTATTATAATTTAGAAAATAGATTTCATTTCTGAAATCTTGTATTTTTAATTTGGGTCCACTTTAAGGCTAGGTTCACAGTGCTAAGTTGCATAACACACGCGTTGAGGGTGAACTGCAATGGCGCTCCAGGCTTCATAATCCCTTTCATTGGGCACATCATTGACCTGATGATGCAGCATTAAACCGTGAAACACGTTGTCCACTGCGGCAAAATAAAATGTACGTATTCCATGTTGTTTAACTAGTCTGCATTAAGGTAGACTGACACCAACATTCATGGTTGTTATATCTATACCAGTGATTATTACTAGGGTGCCTCCTACACTTGTTTGTTCCTCACACCTGGCCGGGGGTATAATTTATGACCACATCATAAACTAACCTGTTGGGAGCTGCAACCTGTATAATACGGGAAGGCTAAGGGGAAATGGCATCTCTCTATATGCACATACAGTGGTTGCAAGATCAGCAACCCAGACTTGTGAGTACCCTAAATACTCTTAATTTCTTTCCAACACCATTTGACATACTACACAGATTGGGCTCCTGGTGTCCATGTGTTTTCTTTCTTTTTTCTCCTACAAGTTTGCAATGGAGACTGGACATAACGTTAATACAAAGCCTGCATGCAGCAATTTAGAAAAACGGGATCAGTTACAAAGCAGTACTGTGAACACAGGCCCATATATTTGTATAGGCAGCGAGGTTACCTGCAAAATTATTCTGCAAAGCAACTGATCAATAAAAAATGTACATACTTGGGGCTTCTTCCAGCCCACAGAAGTCTGTGTGTCCCTTGCCGCAGGTCCGCTGAGCTCCACTGTCCTGCTCTCAGCCCCATAGTGGACTTGCATCGAGGTACATGCAGACTTCTAGGGGCTGGAAGAAGCCTCAGGTAAGGAAATATGTATAGCATTTTTCACCTCGGTACTCCATTAAACCAGCCACTTCCCCCTGTCTTCTATAGTTATAGGCTGCAATTAGGGATGGTCAATAAGATGCATATTATTCTGAGTTACTTTATTTTTTATGCAGTCTGCTCTCACGTCTTTCAGTACAGTGTCACCAGAAGGAGGCCAAATACTGAAAAGATTTTCATTACTCTGCAGGTAAAACAAGGTTAATACATTTGAAATTAGGTTTCCATTTTGACAGGTCTTCCAGCAGTCTAGCATTCCAGATAATCAGTCTACAGCAATTCCAGAGGACTTAGCTGGCAGTTAGAAAGATTGCTAAGGGAGTAGTAAAACCTTTATTCAGTGGGGTGGGGGAAGTAAGCCTTTTGCAATAAAACCTCATACAAAGGACTTTAAGGTCACACTGAATCGAAAAAAGACATATGGTACTAATGTTCTATTATCTGTACTACACATACAATTCATTATATCAAAGAAAAAAAGAGTCTCATATTCTATTTTCAGTTATAAAGCTGTTTTTCTATAAAGTTTCATCATTCTCTAATATTTGCAGTTTACAAATTACACTCTGTTTGAAACTGGGAAAAAAGAGCAGAGCTAATGACCCTTTGAACTTCCTGGCAGAAAAACCTTAAACAAAAACAAGAAACAGTGAAAGACAAGTTGAGATAACTGCTTCAGAAAATAGCATTGCTCTCAGACTAAATTAGAGAGCTCAGATAAGCTCTTTTGCATAGTTAACAACTGAAGTTTCTTAACTCTTCTGGTACTGGAAACAATAGGAGACTCATATCTGTGCGGCTACGGTTCTATTTCCGAGCTGTCCTACACATACATTGTTTATTATTACAAACATCTCATAAGTTTATTTTCACTTCAGATTGTCTTTAAAGAAAACCTGTAACAAAAAAAACCTCCCCGGGGGGTACTCACCTCGGGTGGGGGAAGCCTCCAGATCCTATTGAGGCTTCCCCCATCGTCCTCGGCCCCACAGCGGCGGCGATAAAGCACCCCGAACAGCGGGGATGTAAATATTTACCTTCCCGTCTCCAGCGCAGTATCGGCTCTCCACTCGGAAATAGCCGTTTGCTGTCGGGCCGCTCTCCTGCGCCTGCAGCAAATACTCACCTGTGAGGACTGTCCACTTCCAGAGACTCTCTGACTAGATCCAGGATTTTACCTCCACAGATGAGGAGATGAAACTCTACATCCTAGCTGTCCGAAATGTCACAGCCTGCCACCAACTGAGAGGAACATGATACCACATGGACTGTACACCCCCAATACCCCCTATGGACTGTATATCCCAGTCCCCCATACTGTCCCTTACATCCTCCACACACCTATGGACTATATACCCCAACCCTCTATATCCTTCCCCTACTCCCACAATCCCCCCTCCCCATGTTACTGTTTTGTTTTGCTTTGCTTTGGCAATGTTAAATGTATTTGGTCCTGCCAATAAAGCTTTTTTTGGATTGGATCCAGAGGCTTCCCCCACCCAAGGTGAGTACCCCCCAGGGGAGGGTTTTTTTTGTTACAGGTTTTCTTTAAAGACAATCTGAAGTGAAAATAAACTTATGAGATAATGTTTGTAATAATAGATAATATATGTGTAGGACAGCTGCAACAGTGCCCCCGCTGGAGCCAGGAAAGGTAAATAAATCAGCGCTTGTCAGGCTAGTCGAGGGAGAATTCTGGGCCACTTCGGGGGAGCCAGCGCTGGACTGCCTGCAGCTACAGTGGAGGGTAAAGCCTCATTGGGACCCGGAGGCTTCCCCCTCCAGAGGTGAGTACCCCCCAGGGGAACTTTTTTGGTTACAGGTTCTATTTTAAAATGATGAAACCTTGATAAAAAAAAAACAGTTAAAAATGAATAGAAAGCCATGCTATTTTTTTTTCACCGACTTTAATAAATGTTACAGTTTACAATATAAAATATGATGAGAAATCCATAAAAGTCAAAATAAAAAGGGGCTAAGGGGACCCAGACAACACTGTCTGCCCCAACACACTGTAACAGAACTACAAAGGCAGTAGAGGAGAGATTGCTGATCCGGTAACACTTTATCTCTCACTTCCCAACATCTTCAACACTTTGAACTGGTAAAACAAAGGCTGTATATTTACTGACCATTCACAGTAACCAATGGGTTTACAGAACATATGCAAGCACATTATTTTTACAAACTACAGACCATTCAAGCATTACAGAGTATAAACAGTTCCATTTATATCAGACATTGCCTAGCAACATGGATCCTTGTTAACATTAACTCATTTTTCGCTACTGGGGAATTATACTGTATTATAATATTGTGTTAACTTTCAGAGAATATTTAATTTACTGGAACAATTAACAGATTTCAAGTTTCTATTTTTTATTTCTATTTTTCAGAACACTTCAGGCCATCAACCATTTACTCACAATTTTGGTGGTAATAGCAGAAAGACTAATGGGGGCCATTTGCTGAAAATATTTTAGGGCCCCTGACTTGAGGCCATAAACACTGCCACAACTGTGGCAGCCATTGACATATTCAGAGATTATATAGGTTCGGCCTGAGCAGAGGGAGTCCCCTTCTCCACCAGTGTGTTTCTGGCACACATGTTGCTGATTATGTTTTCAGCCTTGCGCACTATATTTGATCCGCAGGTCATCTGAAGTGCATAGACTGCACTGCCAAATATTTTCATTCACATTTTGCAATTCAGCATGACATTACAATGCATATTTGCAGACAATTCTATGCAAATGCAGTGTGATTGCATTAATAGGATCATAACCACATTGGGGAGAATCATAGAGCAACACAAGTTGGGAAAAGAGCCTTAATCTTATAAAAGCAAGAGGGAGAGTGTCCAGGATATCTACTACTATCAAGTGCTTGGAGAGATTTACAGCACAATGAGGGTTGCATATAAGATTAGTATTAGTAAATAAATGTAGTAAAGATTTAGGTTTTCTCACTACCTCTCAAAGTGAAGTGTTATTTGAATCAGTTAAGGAAAACAAAAAGTTGCCCTATGTTCAGCCTGCACAAAATTTATATACACCACCACCCATTCTGGTTGAACTCGATGGACGTATGTCTTTTTTCAACCCAAATAACTATGTAACATAGCAAAGAAATGAACAGCGCTACTTAAAAACAGATGAGTGCTTACCTGCAAAAAAGTGCACACCCCACTCATGGGATTCAAATACACAATGAGCATACACATGACCTGTCTACCACTTGGAGGATGTTAGTTTCCGCTAACAATTTGCAATTTGTTAGGTACTTGTCCCTCCCACTGTCGAAGAAGTCTTTCCTCCATGGGAGGGGACCTAACACTAACTAAATTCTACCTATGCATATGCATAGCCTGGGCGCACTACCAGTCAAATTGAGAATTGCGCAATTTAGTTAGTGTTATTTAGAATTTAGTTAGTGTTAAGTCCCCTCCCATGGAGGAAAGACTTCTTCGACAGTGGGAGGGACAAGTACCTAACAAATTGCAAATTGTTAGCGGAAACTAACATCCTCCAAGTAGTAGACAGGTCATGTGTATGCTCATTGTGTATTTGAATCCCATGAGTGGGGTGTGCACTTTTTTGCAGGTAAGCACTCATCTGTTTTTAAGTAGCGCTGTTCATTTATTTGCTATGTTTGATTGATTTATTTCTGGTCAGCTGCTCCCACTTAATAGTTTTCCTTTGGTGTATATGCAGAGCCTCTGTTTGGGTTCAAGGTGCGTTTGCAGTTTCTGGGGGGGCTCAGCGCATCTCTGAGCTGAGGCCATTCAGAGGCAGCCTGGTGATGCGCTGATCCCACTTTTTTTGCGCAATTCTCAATTTTACTGGTAGCACGCCCAGTCTATGCATATGCATAGGTAGAATTTAGTTAGTGTTAGGTCCCCTCCCATGGAGGAAAGACTTCTTCGACAGTGGGAGGGACAAGTACCTAACAAATTGCAAATTGTTAGCGGAAACTAACATCCTCCAAGTGGTAAACAGGTCATGTGTATGCTCATTGTGTATTTGAATCCCATGAGTGGGGTGTGCACTTTTTTGCAGGTAAGCACTCATCTGTTTTTAAGTAGCGCTGTTCATTTCTTTGCTATGTTTGATTGATTTATTTCTGGTCAGCTGCTCCCACTTAATAGTTTTCCTTTGGTGTATATGCAGAGCCTCTGTTTGGGTTCAAGGTGCGTTTGCAGTTTCTGGGGGGGCTCAGCGCATCTCTGAGCTGAGGCCATTCAGAGGCGGCCTGGTGATGCGCTGATCCCACTTTTTTTGCGCAACTATGTAACATACACTACTACTGTCTGTATGAATATGCTACGATACTGGCTCTCTCTCATAAGTTTCAAACAGGGCTGTGGAGTTGGAGTCGAAGAGCCTGAGCAATTTTGGGTGCCTGGAGTCGGAGTTAAATGATTTTCGTACCGACTCCTCAGCCCTGGTTTCAAATATTCTGTACCTTACCAATTTCAAATTTTGAAAACTGTGCTCACTATAAAAGTGCTAAACTGCTAGTAAGACCAATCAGAATGCACCCAGAGGTAAATCCAGTGCACTGAGAATGTGTTAAATGGTAGCTTTCCGGAATGTAGTACAATTGGGTTTCTATAGGCCCTGAAGATGAAGGCGAGTTAATGCTCCGAAATCCTAGTCAGCCTGCACTGAGCAGAACTCTGGTAATATGAAAGACTTTGTACATAAAAATACCTCTAACTACATGTTTCAACCTTACTAGACATTTATAATGAACACAGGTCAACTTTAAGATTAATAAACATAGTTATCAAGCAGTACTGTGCAAAATGCCAATTCAATCAAAAACCTCTACACATTGATAAAATACAAAACCAATGGGGGGCCAGTTTAAAGGGACAGTGAAAACAGAAATTCCATATAATTTAGGTCTATGTTCTATGGTCCACAGAGAATTCCATGTAGATACAAGCTCCTGATAATATGGCATGGTTGTTTGCAAATGCCTTTAACACCAACCACAGCTGGAGAATTGTTGACTTTTCATCCCTCTCTGTGTTGTACAACATACACATTCACTTTAGACCTCTTTCACACTGAACACCAAAAAACATGCAACAGTTGTTTTACAGCAGTGCATTTTGAAAAGCTTTCAGTTAAAATCCATACATGAACTGAATAGGGAAACATGAAAATTGGTCTGCACATCAGTTGTCTGCTCAGTTATAACTGACAGCAACTGATTCTGTGTAGAAGGACCCTTAAAGAGGCACTATGGCGAATATTTCTAATTTTAGTTAATAAAATAATGTGCACAAGAGGTCCAAATTATATTAAAAAAAGGAAATGTCTGGTGAAAAGTAAAGTGGTGTGTGACAGCATACATTGCAGCAGCTGGTGGGGATGGGAATACACAATTAAGCGATGGGAGTTCAGAAGAGCTCATTAACCATGTGGGGGAGAGAAATTGCTGTTCTTGCTACAAAGAAACTGCTTGTGATGTGTTTAATCTCTGCAGCGTATCTGGCTCTGCAGAGGACATATGCACAGTCTGTGTTATGTTGAGTACACAAGGTAAGATTATCTGTGCGATTTTGCGGCCCAATCGTTTTTCCCGCACGATTCCGCACTCGATCCTCTTATCTTCATTTGTTTTTCTTATCTTTTTCCACTCACTGCTATGAGAAATCAAGCGCGGAAACGATCGGAAGCAATATCAGACATGACGGATTTTATCTATCGGATCCATCTATCACAGGGAAAATCGTACCGTGTGTACCCAGCATAAGAGAAAGGTGGGGCAGACTCAGCCAGAGACGCTGCAGAGATTAAACAACAACATTGCAAGCAGCATGTAACTTCTTATCCAGGGAGAGGATATTTGTAGCTAGAACGGAAGTTGCTCTCCCCCACATGGTTAATGAGCTCTTCTTAACTCCATCACTTAATTGTGTATTCCCATCCCCCCTAGCTGCAGCAATGTGTGCAGTCATACACCACATTACTTTTCACCAGACATTTTTTTTTTTTTTTTTATTTATAACTTGGACCTCTTGTGCACATTATTTAATTATCTAAAGTCACCAATATTTGCCATAGTACCCCTTTAAGCAGTTTAGCTGTTTAATCCAATTAACTGTTCTCTGCACTTCATTATTAAAAAAAACCCTGTAATAGTTTATGTGGAGCCATCGAAAGGTTAGATCAATAACTCAACCTATATAGCACAAACTTACTTTTTGTACATGCCTTAAAATCGTATAACAGCATTTTGTTTACATTTTTAACAAATGTTAATAAATTTATAACACAGTCTATAAAATAACCATTTTTTTCATAAATGTCTCTCGATATTTTCTGGCCACTAAAAGTTGATGTACAAATAAAAATTCAAAATATAGAAACCTGCTCAAGGATATAAAATACATTTTATATATCAAAAGCAGTATAAAATAATAATTAAAAAAAAAATAGTGGGCCTGTAAATACGTAATTCACACATTGATACCAGATATGTGGAAGCTATAGCTTATTTACAAGCACTTTGCCATTATACAATAAATGCAGCACAGACAGGGGATACGTGATCTGACTGTGGAATGCATCCAGATACATAGTGAATACTTTAACATAACTTATGGTGGATATGCAAGTAAAATAATTCTATGACTAGTCCAGCATAGAAGGTAAAGTGTACTTGTACAAGCCTCTACTATTAGCCCATGATACTTTAGAATACAGAAAACAAAACCACAGCTGAACAGGTGTGCCTAACAGGTTTGCTTGTTTCGTTTTCATTGCCATTAGATAGGACAACATATAATCCAGGGATTTTGCACGGAGTACCATTTTATCCCAAGTGGTAGATCTGTTGCCATACGGAAATTAAAGTCCCAGCAGGGGGACATTATGCACACGGTATACAAAGATGAGCTTAACGATTATCTCTTTACAGCAGTTTTAAACTTGCGGAAAACCTTATTAATAAACAGTTAAGTTGGGGCTTGTATGTACATCACCTGCGTGATGGATGGATTGAAGAGATATGGAGGAAAGAAAGAGGGACAGATGCAGGTGATACATTGCAGAATGGTACTTTGTACAGAAGTGGTATATGCATAGGAACATCATTTTACACATGCTATTTTATATGTGGGACTGGAAATTCTATTCTGGTACAGCCAGATCTGATCTTAAAGGGAACCTGTACGGAGTAAAAATATTTAAAATAAACACAAGGTAACTTCAAATGAACATTACATAGTTACCTTGCCATCATTTCCTCTCAGAAGCTCACCATTTTCTTCTGACAATGATCCCTTCCAGTTCTGACAACTTTTGTCAGAACTGAAGTATATCAGTTGCTGTCAGTTATTTATTAGTTGCTGTCAGTTATAGCTAAGAGGACGACACATGTGCCAAGTAATGTCTATGTTTTCCTATGGCTCAAGTGGGCAATGTTACAGTTTAACAGTGTGCTGACCAGAAAGCTGTTATGGGGTAATGGCCATTTTCAAAATGGAGGACAGAGAATTCCATTGATCACAGTGGACAAACAGGACGCGGGAGAGGAGAAAGAGATTGAGGAGTAGACTACACAGGAGGCAAGTATGACTTGTGTATGTTTATTTTGACTTTTAATTTTCAGTTCAGGTTTTCTTTAAAGCAATCCTGTAATCCTAACAGATGGCAAAGCTGAATACCGTACAGTCTTACCACTTTAGCAGTGTAGCTTACTGACTAAAGGGGCCGCAGCAGGTCCTGGAAGTTGGATGAAATGCCAATAGCAGATCCGGATCCCCAACTCAATGAAAGAATGCAGCGCTCCTTACTTATCCCCACCATAAGATGCCTTCCACTCATGCACCCCGGCAGCTTTCGTCTCCTTCCCACTGAATGGTAGTGTCTTTCTAGCACTCTTGCCCCAAAATGTTGCCCTAATAACTGAGCAAAGATTTTTCAAGTGTGACATTTAAAGCGGAATATAACCCTGCATTTCATCTTTGCTCTAAAACATTATTTACAGCATATTGTATGCAACCAGCAATTTTTTTTACTAGACCAGCATTGGAGGGGTTACACACAGAGCTTGAAAGTTCAGTGCAGTGAAATGCAGACGCATCTGAACTTTAGATAATGTTATCTTTTGTTTTCTTAAATGTATCAAGTGAGGAATGTGACACATTCTCTGACTGCGGAGAAGCTGCTCAACACAGACAGAGTCAAAGCATGTCTGCCTGAATGAATGAATGATTAAAATAAGTTAATAATGAAATGCAAAGTCAGCTCACAAAGCAAAAAAACTGTACTTTTGGGAACTTATAACTTCTAAATGAATAATACTTATGCACAAATGCAAATATGATAACCGTATGGCATATAAAAAGTAGGAAAACAGGTTTTTATTGAATATTATGTCAGGGTTTTAAACCGCTTTAATGTGTTACGCGTTTGTATGGGGCTAAAGGGATTGCATCTATAATATGGCAGGTGTGCTTTTGGGAGCAATTGTGCAGATTTCCAGTGTACAATGGTGAAATTATAGGGCTATTGGGGGGCATGTAAATGATAAACAGAATTAGAGCACAAATAATGATGTAATTGAAGATGAACACAGATGGAAATGCTAACTTACCCAGCATTCAGACACTATCTACAGATAAGAAATAAGTTATTTCTACAGAGAAAATTTCAAGGAATTTAAATGTGTATTTCTGTATGTACATAATTATAATAAATACATTTAGCAGCACCATTGCCATAAAGCTTACCTTAAAGGGAAAGTACTTATGTTTTGGTTGACTTGGTTTTCAGTTGATTTTGTTTAAATGGTTTCTTTGGAATGCTTACAAGTCTACAAACTACAACATAGTGTTGTGTTAAAGAGACTCTGAAGCACATTTTTTTTTGCTACATTTACCTATTAATTCGCTTCAGAAGTCTCATTAGCCGCAAACCGCCGCATCCCAGCTGAAAAACGAGTGCTGCAGACCCCCCAAATCCCCAGGCAAACATCCACGACCAACTTGGTTGTGGATTTTGCTGCTCTGAGGCAGAGCTATGAGCTGTAGCTCTGCCTCTTCTGCCATCAATCGCCGCCTCTCCCCGCCCCTCTCTATGAAGGAAGAGTGAGAGGGGCGGGGAGAGGCGGCGATCCACATCAGAAGAGGCAGAGCTACAGCAGAGAGCTCTGCCTCTTCAGGAAGCGCCGGCCAGATCCACTCCCAGGGATTTGGGGGGTCGGCAGCCCTCATTTTTCAGCCGGGATGCTGTTATTTGCGGCTAATGAGAGTTCTGAAGCGAATTAAAAGGTAAACATATAAAAAAAATTGCTTCAGACTCTCTTTAACCGTCAGTAAAATGAAGAAGTCTGGAATAAAGAGGATACCATTTATTTTATTGTTTTATTAGGCTATGTTCACACTCGGATTGAGAAATTTCATGGAATGGAACACAATGGACAAACTGATGTGTCGACAGATTCTATGTTAAAAAGAGTACCTGAAGTGAAGTTTTTAATACAATTAATTTGATCCTTATTGTAACTGAAGGCAGCGTCAACGATTGAATGATTTTTTTAAAACTCACCTTTTGGCTAGGAAATGGGCATTATTGTTAAACCTCGCCCCACCGCTGGCAAAACTGCTTTGCCAGTTTTTGCCCGAAGCCTCTCCAATGAAGTCCAAAACTCTGTGGCCACCCCCTCTCTGTGTTGCCGTGGTCTGCCCCCAGCTCAGCAGCCACTTATCAGGCTGCAGTTACTAAGCCGGGGGCAGGCTGAAACACGGGTGGGGGTTGCCACAGAGCTCCAGACCTCAGAGAGGCTATGGGAATACACAGCCAAAGTGGTTTTGCTGACGGAGGGGGGGGGGGGGGGGTGTAATGTGTTATTAAAATCGTGTCCAGTTCTCGGTGATTGGGCTAGTTCTATACCCATTAAATTGCCGAAGCTACCGAAGATACAATAAGGATTACATTACTTGTATTTAAATCTTAACTGCAGGTACTCTAAGCACAGTATCTATTCAGACATGTCTGGTGTCCGTTGCAGTGATAAAACACAAATTCACTGCCTACGTCACAATTACAGACCCTGGATGGAAGTTTATCATGTCATAGCATGCCATGTATGATATGTCCCAGTCAACAACGTTTTGTTAAACAGGACTTTCATTTCATGTCATGGACAGTGTGTATGCTGTCACTGTCCACAGCTATTAAGTGTGAACTCAACCTAACTTTACTTGTGCTTAAAACATCACCAGAAAATGTTTAATAGTGAATACGAATTGATTCCTAAAATGATAGTTCATTTAAACAGAACTATTAAAAGTGGAATTGTTTTCAATGTTAAATAATAAAAATTTCACATATTTTGCTATTGCTCTTGTAAACAAAAACAATTAATTGATCGCAAATATTCTATATGCCAAACATGTAATCTTATGTACAACTAGATTCACGCTTCTGGTATAAAATTTTTACCATGTATGGCCATTATAATAGTATTCGATCAGGTCACATTTTCTCAAACCTTAAAAAAAAGGATATGAAAAGTAATGTATATAAACAGCACTACAGATTCCCCTAACACAGGCAAACATTGTGCTTTTTGATTAGCACATGTTTAACCACTTGCCGACCGCGCACTCATAACGCGCGTCGGCAAAGTGGTAGCTGCAGGACCAGCGACACACATCTGCGTCGCCGGCTGCAGGCTAATTAATCAGGAAACAGCTGCTCGCGTGAGCGGGTGCTTCCTGTCAATTCACGGCGGGGGGCTCCGTGAATAGGCTGCGGACCGCCAATCGCGGCTCGCAGGCTAAATGTAAACACAAGCGGAAATAATCCGCTTTGTTTACATTTTTACAACGCTGCTATAGCAGCAGCGTTGTACTAGATCAGCGATCCTCGGCCAATCAGCGGCCGGGGATCGCGGTCACATGACAAGCAGGAGCCTGTTAGAGGCTGCACAGGACAGATCCGTTCCTGTGCAGCCTCCGATCTCCGGGGCAGGGAGAGGGGGAATCCTGCGGTGGAGGGGGCTTTGAGGTGCCCCCCCCCCCGCCAGCCACATGCAGGCAGGAGTGATCAGACCCCACCAGCACATCATCCCCCTAGTGGGGAAAAAATGGTCCTTAAGGGGGGGGGGGGGGGTAAAGAGTCCTCAAGTGATAAAAAAAAAAAAAAAAAAAACAGCAAGGTTGACTGCCACATAATGGCTTCTGTATTTGTCTTTGAAAATTCTCTGCAGGAAGGATAATTTCTGTGACATGTAATGAATATATTTTCTCTCTCTATCACAAAGATATAACTGTACGTAGTCAAAGTCAAGCCTTTGGGTGAGTGGATGTTTTAAAGCAACAGACTATATAAAAATTCTGACATGGAAAGTGCAATGTTGGACTAAAATAAAAATAAATAAAGCAGGATGTTTGCAAAGAAAGAAAAATGTTGGATGTACTCTCATATTCCAATAGTTTTCATGCAAAAAACTGAATTCTTAGTGGTCCTTACAAAGGTTAGTAAAAAGATATTTCTTGTGGAATATTTTCTATTATGGTACTATAAATTAATTTAAAGACACAACCCTTCATTTAAATTTCAGGTTGATTGAACTATAACTGCAAACTGACTGAAGTCTAACATATATATCAGGTAGCATTAATGGGCAGTTACATGCATTTTTGGTTTTAGCTTCTTTTTCAGGGCAATAGTAAAATGCTGCAAAATGGTTTACAAATTTGATTTAGGAACGTCTATGCACCTTTAAACAGAGCTCGACTTTGCCAAAACAATATATACCGACAGGCAGATGTTAAACTAACAAAGACATCACAAAAGAATATAAAACAATGCACACAATTTTACAAAAAGCTATCTAAGAAGGCAAAGATTTGCAGGTTACAAGAAAACAATTTGCACGTGATGCCAACTGGTCTGAATGGCTGCATTAAAAATCACTGTTACCAGTTGTCAAGGAAGTCAAAGCCGGACTTCAACAGCATACTGCTAGTGTTTATCTGTAAAGAAAAAGAGAATATAGTTTGAGTTAGACAAGTTGTTAAAAAAAAAATCTCTGAGAAAAAGTCAAGTAGAGGAAAAAAAATAAAAAGCTCAGACATAGTGGTCATTGATTTTACCATGTTAAAGTATACCTGAGATGGCGGCAAAGCAAAAATGTATACATACCTGGGGCTTCCTCCAGTCCGTAATCCTCCTGGTAACTTCGGCCAGCCGGTGCAGGCGAGTGTGGCCACGTGCACTACCGCGGTCGGGAGTGTGAAGTGGCGCGCGAGGCTGGGCATGTGCAGTAAGCCCCGACTCTCGAAGTTACCGGGAGAAATTGCAGATGAAAGAGGAAGTGACAGAGGACGGCAGGGGAGCGATCAGGCCGAACAAAGCCCCAGGTATGTATACATTTTTGCTTTGCCACCAACTCAGGTTTCCTTTAAAGAGAACCTGAGGTGGGTTCTAAGAATGCTATCAGCACACAGAGGCTGGGTCTGCATATACTGCCCAGCCTCTGTTGCTATACTGCCCCCCCCCCCCCCAGGCCCCCCGTGCGCTCTGCTATGCCCCCACAAATCAAACGCCGTGCTGGCGACACACAGCGTGTCGCAGCTGGCTGTTTACCTTTGGCAGTGTCCGTCTCGCCGCTCCCCCACCTCCTCCATAGTGTCGTTCCCCGCCTGCATCCCTTCCCTCCAATCAGCGGGGAGGGAAGGGACGCAGGCGGGAACGGTGCTATGGAGGAGGCGGGGAGCGGCGAGACTGACACTGCCAAAGGTAAACAGCCGGCTGTGACACGCTGTGTGTCGCTAGCACAGCGTTTGATTTATGGGGGCATAGCAGAGAGCACGGGGGGCCTAGGGGGGAGAAGTATAGCAACAGAGGCTGGGCATTATATGCAGACCCAGCCTCTGTGTGCTGATAGCATTCTTAGAACCCACCTCCGGTTCTCCTTAAAGGAATTCTATCAAACTTTAACTATTTCTGTAAGCAGTATAAATCAATGTGCCAACAACAGTGAGTATGAGCACAGCATATATTTTTGCTGTGTAGCGTGTCATAGTCTTTAACTACTGTCGGCATCCCCTAATAAAACTGACGGCGACGGGGAATTGGGGCAGTCCATTATACAAGAGGGGAATCCTCTTGCTGTGTACAGCAATGCTTTATTCTGATTCTCCCCACACAGAATAGCAAGTTATGCAGCATGTGAGCCGGCTCATAATGTTACTGTGAGGAGCCTCTCTCAAGCCTACTCTGAAGGAGACTCCGTGCTGAGCTGCCGTTGTGTGATTACTTGTTGCTACACAATAGTAAGCATATGAGCTGGAGGAGGGTGCGTCATTGCTCTGTAGACGAGCCGCAGTCCCGTAGAGAAAGATTTATTATAGTATAAATCTTTCTCTACGGCTCGTCTACAGAGCAATGACGCACCCTCCTCCAGCTCATATGCTTACCATTGTGTAGCAACAAGTAATCACACAATGGCAGCTCAGCACGGAGTCTCCTTCAGACTAGGCTTGAGAGAGGCTCCTCACAGTAACATTATGAGCCGGCTCACATGCTGCATAACTTGCTATTCTGTGTGGGGAGAATCAGAATAGAATAAAGCATTGCTGTACGCAGCAAGAGGATTCCCCTCTTGTATAATGGACTGCCCCAATTCCCCGTCGCCGTCAGTTTTATTAGGGGATGCCGACAGTAGTTAGATAAAGACTATGACACGCTGCACAGCAAAAATATATGCTTTGCTCATACTCACTGTTGTTGGCACATTGATTTAGGCTAGGTCCACACTAGACACAGTTGCAGGACGGACCCTGCAGTCCGGATCAGGGGAAGTACCCACCGTACTGCAAACTGATGAAAGTGCATCAGTTTTGCATCAGTTTCCGTTCAGGTTTTTCCCTGACAGAAAACGTCTCCATCATTAGGAAGGAGTGGGAGGATTTTTTTGGGCCAATCATAAAGCTCAGGCTATCCGTTTTAACATCCGTTTTTTTGCCAGTGGAGCTGGAGATGCGTTTTCTCATTGCTTTCACTACCCCCTGCGTGTATCCGTGGTCCTGATCCGTTGCGTGAAAATGCAGCAGATCCGGACCTTCCGTTCAGGTTTTGAAAACGGATCCCCGCAAACGCAGACGGATCCGTTTTTTACTTGGGTGAGGCTGGCTGCTATTTTCAACATTAGTATCCGGGACTCCGTTTTTCATCAGGTTTGAAAAACGCAGCCACGGATACGTTCCCGGACCTAGTGTGGACCAGCTCTTATACTGCTTACAGAAATAGTTAAAGTTTGATAGAATTCCTTTAAGTATAGTATAAGCCCATCTGTCACTTGGTAAGGTACATAACCTATACAAAGGGTCAAATGACTGCTTTGATGAAAATCTGTAAGATAAAATAATGCATGTGTACTAAGTAAATGTATGTGAGAATTCAAAGTATTTGAAATAATTGATACAAATAATTGAACAAAAGTGAAAGTCCAGGCAAAGCATTATGTTGCTGTGCAGGCCTACTGAGAAGATTTCCCCTCTACTTGTTTGTCTAAGAGGCCCTGGCACATTGGAGAGCATTTTGCGGTTTCAGTTTTAATTTAAAAAAAAAAAAAAAACCCTTATTCCAAATTGCATTACAATTGATAAATGAGAACGCATCAATTTTGCCGTGATTTTAATGCAAGTCATTGGAAGCGTTAGGCCCTTAGGTGGGAATGGAACCTAAGGTGGGACTAGAACTAGATTCTGTGACAATAAGAAGTACATTTCTTCAAAAGTAAAATGAGCCATACATTACTTTTCTCCTATGTTGCTGTCACTTACAGAAGATAGTAGACATCTGACATTACTGACAGGTTTTGGGTTAGTCAATCTCTTTATGGGGGATTCTAAGCATGGCCTTTAATCTTTATACAGACATTCCCTAAAAAAGATTATACAAAGATGCTGGCCAGCCTCCCTGCTCGCTGCACACTTTTTTGGCAGTTGGACGGAGCAACTGCCATTCGCTAAGTACTTTTAAAAATAAAGAAAACCCTGGGATACCCCAATGAGAAGATGGGCTAGTCCAAAATCTGTTGGTAATGTCAAATTCTACTACTTACTGTAAGTGACAGCAACATAGGAGAAAAGTAATTTATGGCTCATTTTACTCTAGAAGAAACATACTTCTTAATTGTATTTATTTTAAATTTTAGGATTTTTGTGACAGAGGTCCTTTAAGAAGGAGTTTGAAATTAATTTCTCAAAGGGGATGCATACTTTTTACTTGTGATATCCATTTAAAACCTTGCAACTGCTCCAGCTATTATCCTCCCTGGCATATTACACTTTATAGTCCCAGTTGAGGACAGTGCCTGCCAACTGCCACAAGAGTGACTTTCTCTTCCCCTAAATTCTGCTGCATTCATATTTCTGAGCCAGAAATTTAGGAGGAAGTCTTACCAATGGGGACACAGACAGCAGCAAACATCAGGCAGTTCCTAATCCTTCCCAACTCAAAAGTAAACAAATGCTTTGCCTGGAGCAGGTTTAAAAATACAAGAAAATCTCTGTTTCAACATGAATAATTCTGTCATTACAAAAGCCTAGGTTGATGGGGAACATTGTAGAAAAAAAAAAATGCACTCATTTTCAATGTTTTAAGATTGATCTACCAATTATCAATTGTCATTTCCTTTCAAAGGGATGTCTGCCAATTATCTGAGACAATTGCTTTTAGCTATGTATTTATTTAGCAGAAAACAAAACTCCAGGTAATTAGATTTGATGGACCATAAATACTGAAGTAGTGCGCAGATGACTGAATTATGAAGCCAGCCTGAGTAGATGGCAAAATAACAATCGGATAATTTGATAATGTAAATATGTCCATCCTGTAGCTTGTTAACATCATTACACATCCACTGCTTTATGTCCAATTAGCATTGCGCATATTTCAAATTGTCCATTTTAGCTTTAATAGAGCTAATTAAAAACAGTTTTAATGTATATGTTGATACACTTATCGAATTATTAAAATGAAAATAAATTACTGTGGAAGAATGAGCAGCTCATGTGTAAATAAGACCACACAGCCACATAATTTCCTTATGCTGTCAGCTGCCCTCATGGCAGTCCAGTCAGAACCTTGTGTGGGTTCCATGATTAACTGTTGCAGAATTTATTTAAACCTCTTTAGTATTGTAAATGGGTATCACCAAACACTGTGGAAGGCAGATGAACAGAGGTGAAGAGCACAAATTCATGATTTATCGGCTTTCCATTGTAGTCTATGATCGTAGATGAACGGTATGTGCACTAATTATTTGCAGAAGTGCTATCTAAAAAGCTACCATTTATGATCTGTACTCAACAAATTGAATTTCTTCTGGAGAAAAGATCTTGAACTTTAGAAATCACAGAGGCTCTTAAAGATTATAAATGAAATAAAAAAGAAAAACCAAAAGCTGGCAATAAAGAAAGAAATCAGTTAGTATGAAAGTATAACAAAGCTTTTCTAGTGCAGCTCTTTATTCCAGAACTTATATTCTGAAAATGAACCTGTGCTAAGTTTTACAACATCCCCATCAAGGGCAAGGCTGCAATGTGTACTCCCTTTCAAACCTTTCTGCAGCGCTCATTTGAAATAATTGAAGTTGCAGAAAGCTCACATGCCCAGATGTAGTTTAGGCATGCCGGATTTAAGGCTCATACACACATCAGACTATAGTCTTTGGAAAATGAAAGATCACAGCCCAATCTTACCACCCTTCATGTAGTATGAGAGCCATGCCTACACAGTCTATTCTATGGAGCTGAACTCCCCATCAGAATTTTTTTTTTTGCAAGATGCTGCACACAAACATGCTGCACACACTCAAAAGATCTGTAGCTGCAAAAGATCTGTTCCTGCCAAAAATCCATTCCTGCAAATTGCAATGATAGTCTATGAGATCTGCAGATCATCATACACACATTATTTAACTGACATTCATCTGCAGATCAGATCCACCAGGATGGATTTTCAGATCTGCGGATGATTGCTTGATCGGCAGATAAATGTCAGTTAAATCATGTGTGTATGATGATCTGCAGATCTCATAGACTATCATTGCAATTTGCAGGAATGGATTTTTGGCAGGAACAGATCTTTTGCAGATACTGATCTTTTGAGTGTGTGCAGCATGTTTGTGTGCAGCATCTTGCAAAGATTTTTTTCTGATAGGGAGTTCAGCTCCATAGAAAAGACTGTGTAGAGTATGGCTCTCAGACTACACGAAGGGTGGTAAGATTGGTCTGTGATCTTTCATTTTCCAAAGACTATAGTCTAATGTGTGTATGCACCTTTAGTTCAACTCCAACGAAGGGTCATAAGCCTTGCTGATTGCTTGTTCCTGTATTGCCAATTAAGAAATGTTCGCTGTGTTTTTAAAAAACACTACAAGTGAATTTACGAGTACACCATTATGTTAATGTCATTAGTATTTAAAGGGGCACTACAGCGAAAAATTGTAAAATGTAATATATGTGCAAACAAAACAAATAAGAAGTATGCTTTTTTCCAGAGTAAAATGAGCCATAAATGACTTTTCTCCTATGTTGCTGTCACTTACAGTAGGTAGTAAAAATCTGACAGAAGCGACAGGTTTTGGACTAGTTCATCTCATCATAGGGGATTCTCAGCAAGGCTTTTATTCTTCATAAAGATATTCCCTAAAAACGATTTAAACAAAGATGCTGGACAGCTTCCCTGCTCGCTACACAGTTTTTTGGCAGTTGGACAGCGCAACTGCCATTCACTAAGTGCTTTTGAAAATAAATAAATCCCTGAGAATCCCCTATGAAGAGATGGACTAGTCCAAAACCTGTCACTTCTGTCAGATTTCTGTTACTTACTGTACGTGACAGTAACATAGGAGAAAAGTAATTTATGGTTTATTTTACTCTGGAAAAAACGTACTTCTTATTTGTTTGCACATATTTTAAATTTTAAAATTTTTCGCCATGGTGCCCATTAATTGGGTGTTCAGTAACAAAAAAAAAAAAAAACAAAAACCTAAACATTGACAGTTGAGCTGTTGAGCTCTCCTGGGACCCTTTTGTCCACTGTGATCAATGGAATTCTCTGTCCTCCATTTTAAAAATGGCCATTACCCTATAACAGCTTCCTGGTCAGCACACTGTTGAAACTGTAATATCACCCACTTGAGCCATAGGGAAACATGGACATTATCTTGCACATTCAGTTGTAACTGACAGCTGCTGATATATAACTGACAGCAACTGGTATATTTTAGTTCTGACATGTAACGATCGGTGTCAGTAATAACAGATTTTCTGATTATTGGTGATCTGCAGAATCACCAATAATACAAGTATAGCAAGACACGCAGGATACTAAGATGTAAGATAGTGTTTGGTGCAACAGTAAATATAGATGGAGATACCCACTGTCCAGAGGAGCTGGTAAAGTGGTATGTCTAAACAACACAGTAATCAGTATTCCAGCAAGCTGGAGACTCAGAGGAGTAATGATAGGTTCACCCGAGGAGCGGGTGATGCACAGTAAGATAATGTTGAGAGATCACTCAAGGAGCGTGTGATTCAGACTGTACTGCAACAGGCGATCTCCTGGGGGGCAGGAGATCCAGACAGCACTATAATAGCTAGTCACCTGAGGAGCAGGTAATTAAGACTGTACTGCAGCTATCAACCTGAGGAGCAGGTGATTAAGACTGTACTGCAGCTATCAACCTGAGGAGCAGGTGATTCAGACTATACTGCAGCTATCTACCTGAGGAGCAGGTGATAACTAAACTGAGAGCCCCTCACCAGGACTAAGCTCCCTGGAGAGGGGAGAAGAGTCAGACAAGCAGGTTCGGCAACACACGGACAGATACGGTACAAAGGCAGTAGACAGAATCAGAGTGAGGGATAAGCTAAGTCGGCAACTGGATCAGATAGGCAAAGGCACAGTATCACAGGACAGAAGAGTAGTCAAGGCTAGCAGAGGGTCATAACAAATACAATTCAATTAGTACTTTAAGCTATCAACAGAATCTGTCTAAGTGTGGATCCCCAGCTCCTGCTGGTTCTAGGCACACTTTCGGATCTGACTATGGGTCTGAGTGCTAACACGTAGCATATGCAACAGCAGACGAGGAACAACTGACAGGCCTGTTCTATATATACTAGGAGCTCTCCTAAGCACCGCCCCAGTCACTCAGCCAATCAGAATCAGTGTTGGAGTCAGCTGACCGGCTGATCAGCTGACTCCCCTTCTGCTTGCATAAAGATCCTGTCTGTGCGCGCGCGCGACTGAGGGAGCAGGCAAAGTTCCATCATGCGACAAGCCGCTGGCTGAGACGCGGGACAGCCGCCATGCCACTCGGCGCTGCGGCGGCTTCCTCCTCATTCACCACAATCCCATCATGTATCCGTGCGGCGGAAACCGCCAGCTGAGACGCAGAGATAGCCGCCATGCCATTCCCTGATGTGGCGGCATCTCCGCTATCCCTTACATGACAAAATATTGTCAGAACTGGAAGGGATCACTGTAAGAGGAAAATGGTGAGCTTCTAAGAGGAACTGACGGTGAGGTAAGTATGTAATATTTATTTGCAGCTACGGCAATTATTTTAAATAATTGTACTCGCTTCAGGTTCCCTTTAAAGTACACCTGAACAGAGAGGGATATGGAGGCTGCCATGTTTATTTTCTTTTTAACTGTACCAGTTGTCTGGAATTCCGCTGATCTGAAACAAGTATGCAACTACTTGTCAGATTTCAGTAAGAAACATCTGATCTGCATCATCTATTTCGTCTATGGCTCAAAGTATTAAAACCAGAGAATCAGCAGAACAACCAGGCAATTTGGGTTGTTTAAAGGGAGATAAATATGGCAGCCTAAAATTCCCCACCTGCTGACATATTACATAGCATTTCATGGCTGCCTGTATACTATGAATGCATGTATAGACTGGGGGTTTCTTTTTTTGCTCCTAATATGCCTCCAAAAAAAAGGAAAAAAAAAAAGGGGGGGGGGGGGGGGTTTATACGCAAGTCTAGCTCAGTTGACCAGTGCAGAGCACATGGGGCAGACTTCTTTTCTCCCTCCACTAGTGGTGGTGGTGCTTTAAAGGGATACTGTAGGGGGGTCAGGGGAAACTGAGTTGAACTTACCCGGGGCTTCTAACGGTCCGCCGCAGACATCCTGTGTTGGCGCAGCCACTCACCGATGCTCCGGCCCCGCCTCCGGTTCACTTCTGGAATTTCAGACTTTAAAGTCTGAAAACCACTGCGCCTGCGTTGCCGTGTCCTCGATCCCGCTGATGTCATCAAGAGCGCACAGAGCAGGCCCAGTATGGTCTGTGTCTGCGCAGTACACTCCTGGTGACATCAGCGGGAGCGAGGACACGGGCGTGCAGGCGCAGTGGTTTTCTGACTTTAAAGTCAGAAATTCCAGAAGTGAACTGGAGGCGGGGCCGGAGCATCGGTGAGTGGCTGCGCCAACACAAGATGTCTGCGGGGGACCATTAGAAGCCCCGGGTAAGTTCAGCTCATTTCCCCCCGACCCCCCTACAGTATCCCTTTAAGACCAGACTCACCTGATCCAGTGCTGGTACGACACTGCGCCGCATCTCCCATCCTATCCATCCTCTAGCGGCAACAACTTGAGATCTACTTCCCAGTTCTCCCGCCCAGCAAGTACTTACCACATACCGGTGGTCAATGCACACACAGCGAGCTGCGGCCACTGGAAGACAAATCAGATGGGAAACCCGTTGCAGAGTCATAACAGCAATGGATCATGCAAGAGAATTTTCTTGCAGCACCTCCATTGCCACTACGCTTTTAGGGGCTTGTTGAGGGGGGCAGTAGATCACCAGGAAAACTATATGAGGAAGGTAGGAGGCCACTAGGCCACCAGGGAAGCTATATGGGGAAGGAAGAGTGTCCACTTGAAGAGAAGCAGAATGGGGATAGCTAGACCACCAGTGAAGCTACTGTATATGGGAGAGGGAGGAGGATCATTTGAAAAGCAATATAAGGATGTTAAAAGCAACTCAGCAACTTTGTAGGAAAATGTACAAAAATTAGCGAGCATCCCTTATGGGGAGGTTATATAGTGTGTTGGTGGTGGGGGATATTACTTACCAAGTCGGTGATGCTCCCTTGTCCCCATCCATATAGGATTCACCATCTTCCCCAGGTGGAAGCACAGCTGCAGCATTCCATAGCTTCTGGCGGTGTTGTGCGCCCCAGACTGCCACAGTGCATGCCGCAAACATGCTCTTACATTGAAGGATCACATCACCTGGCATGCATTGTGGTGGTCAGAGTTTTGCAACACTGCCAGGAGCTCAAATCTGCAGTTCTCCATGGGGAAGATGGCAGATCTCATGGGGGGGGGGGGGGGGGGGGGGGTGTTAAGGAGCAGCTCCCTATAGATTAATGCCAGTCACCTTCATCAATGACACACTGTTACAAACCTCCAATATTTGGAGGTTAATTTTATATATTTTCGTACATATAGGTTCTCAGGTCCCTTTAAAAAGTTGCCTCCAGGGTTTCTAACCTAAGTTTGTACAAGAAAATGTTTTAGTTTCTCAGGGGAAAAAAAATAAAAAAAAATAAAAGCACCTTGACCGATATTTAAGTAAATACGGATAATTTGTGGTCGCACAACATCACAGCCACAATGTCGGTAGTCACAGCAGATATGATACATGATCTGCTATGTCCATCCATAGATTTCACATAGTCTATTGTAATAGACATTTTTAGATCGTAAGTAGCTATCAGGTGGTATTCCTCTTCCCCCCCCCCCCCCCCCCCCCAAAAAAAAAAAAAGTTACCTACATTTATAATGTATGTATTCCATCCTCATTCTAGTTATTTTCTTCCTCTGACTCTCACCTATCTCATTACTATCCACCACAAAATGTTACTGCACTTGCCAAGGAAGTTGCCCAGGATAAAAAGCTATATCCCCCATTTAATGGATACTGGATACTGGTTTCCCCCTATTCTACAATGGATACTGGATTTTATTCACAACATTCAGGTCCTGTTGGTCAATGGGAAGAAAAAAAAATACTGTTTATGACCAGTCTGGTCTTTGACAGAAGGTAATGCAACTTCGAAATTCAAACACAGACCTGTGAAAACAGTTGAGGTCCCGTTGAAAGAGGTTCCTCATTCTCCGGTTCCTTGCTTGTAACTGGTTCCACTGGTGCTTGTGGTTCTGGAAGAAAAACCTCATCTAAAGTGCTGACAGAAGACTGGCTTGGTCTGGGATTCTCAAGAGAAAGATGAACAATGCTTGGATTGGTGGTCTTTGGCTGTTTGGTAATAACAGCTCCCTGAGCAGTCAACAATATTACCGATTTATCAGGCTTCTCAGGCTTTGATACTAACTTTTCCTTCAACACCTCCATTTCCTTTGACGCCTCCTTTTCTTTCTGGAAAGAGTCTTGACGGTTATAGACAGGAAGCGGTTTTTCTCCCTTTTCCAAGGACTTTATTTGACTGGGTGTTAAAGAATGAAATTCTGACTGTGTCCCTTCAATTCTAGATCGTTCCATGTTTATTTTCCAAAAGGCTGACTCTTCTTCTTTTCTCATGGGGGTTGATACCTCACAGGAGGCTGTTCTGGTTCCTTGGGCATTTTTAACTTGAGGATTACTAAGAGGGGTCTTAACTTGATTGTTTTGATTAGCAGGTTTAGGGGTTTGCTTTGTTTCAACTTGTGCAGGAACAGTCGCTGGTTCTTGAGCAGATAAGGAAGCAATGCTGAACTCCATCTGGCTCTGTTAAGATACAATCTCACAATTAGACAAGTTCACAAGTGGGCAAGAAAAACCACATAGTAGGACTTCTAAAATAAAATAATTAAATTCCAGATCCCTGTAAAAGGGAAAATATGGTAGTCAATTAGTCATAGATCATGTAAACTATTGATATCTTCCTGATATCAATTATCTAGCTGTTCTAGCACTTTATACCATTAGAATCACAGACAGAATTTTAGAAGAAATGTTTGTATTGATTGTGCCACCTCCGCCACCAGCTTTATACTGCACAATGAAATATAAACTACCATAAAGTGTGCCCCAACTGAAGCCCGGGTACAAAATCAGATACGTACCTTTAGAGAGGGAAGCCTCAGGATCCTATACTATGCTATTGTATAGCTTGAAGGCGAAAGCCGTCTTGTTGCCAACCCCGCCCAAGTTGCGAACAAACAAGACAGCGTTTGCCCTCAAACGATACTATAGCGCATGCGTGTGAGCTCACACGCGTGCGCCCGCCCATACACGCTACGGGATGAGACCTTCGGGTCGCGCTCACCTTACTGATCCGCCCCCAATGAAACACTAATTAAGCCCACCTCAGAGTGTATTTAAATGGCCAAGCGACACGCAACAGCACAGAGGCTTTTGGCCACGTTACAGATCCGTTCTTGGTAAGTGATAATTATTTTTTCTTTATTCCATTCCTTTTTCATCCTACATGCTCGACCTATTATTTACTGCATCAGGCTATACATAAACTGTACACATTTTCCATCCTGCAGCTTTCATTATTAGCATTTTCACTCAAGATAAAGTGTTTTTCACATTCACTTTGGATCATTACTTTCGCAATATTCTATGCACTTCTATATACTCGCCTTCTGAAAACCATTTATGATATACATGTGATTTATACTTATGGTTTGTACATATTAGCCACCCTTATAGCAATATGCACTACTGAAAATCATTTATGATATGTATGGGATATATACTGATGGTTTGTATAGATTAGCCACCATTATAGTGATAGGATATGCACTCCATTCAATCACTCATTTTTATGAAAGTTGTTTATGTAGGGATTTGTAAATTTTATGCACAGTCGCATAATTCAAGTAGGTTAGCATACTTATGACACCTGTTTAGCAGAATCATTGTTGGTAATTTGTATATACACCACTGCGTAGAAATCCTGAGCGAAGTCTCCTCTGGCACTCTGTTCTTTCTCCCCCAGCATTCTCCAATTGACTGCCTAATGAAGCAGGATTTTGACCTGTGAAACACGTTGCACGTTTGGAGTATATAATAAATGTTACTGTTAAGCATAGAAATGTCTCACAGTCTGTTTTTTCCTTGAGGGAGGCCTGGTGCACACCAGAGGAGTTTTTCTGAGAGTTTTGAGTTTTTAAATCTGCTGCTAATGTTATCCTATGTGTCTGTGCACACTGGAGCAATGAGGTTTTGTAAAAAAAAAACCATAGCATTACATTGGGAAGAGCTTTTAGAGGTTTCAAAAGCTCTTCCCAATGTAATGCTATGAGTTTTTTTTTACAAAACCTCATTGCTCCAGTGTGCACAGACACATAGGATAACATTAGCAGCAGATTTAAAAACTCAAAACGCTCAGAAAAACTCCTCTGTTGTGCACCAGGCCGGAGGCAAGTCCACCAAACGCCCCCCCTTTAAACAGTTTTTAAACGCTTTTATCCTTTTTGGCGCATCTGTTTACCTATCTACAAACTAATTTAAAGAGAACCCCAGGCGGGGTTCTCACAACGAAATCCCCATACAGAGGCTGGGTCTGCCTATAGAGCCCAGCCTCTGTTGCCATTTAGATCGCCCCTAAATCCCCCCTGCGCTCAGGGAGACCCCATAAATCACAGCTGCGCTGTGCGGGCTGTGTTTTCCTTTGTAACGTTAGTCTCCGCTCTCCCCCGCCTCGTGCAGTGCTCCGGTCCCCGCCCACGTCCCTTCCTTCCAATCAGCGGGGAGGGAAGGGATGCGGGCGGGGACCGGAGCGATGCAGGAGGCGGGGAGAGCAGCGCAGCTGTTATTTATGGGGGGGATTGCAGAGCGCAGGGGGGGGGGGGGCTTAGGGGCGATCTAAATGGCAACAGAGGCTGGGCTCTATAGACAGACCCAGCCTCTGTATGGGGATTTTATTCTCAGAACTCCGCCTCGGGTTCTCTTTAATATTGTTGATCAATCAGCCTAATGGATTGTGTTGGCTGAGGGCATTATTCTTCCCACACACCCCACCCATTCTGTGCCACTTTGCAGCCTTCCCCCTGTGCAGCAACATCTGTACAGCATCAGTCCAGCATCAGTCCTGCACTGTCACCTGAAGGATAGAGTCCTGATCCCTCCCAGGCCACAAACTGCATTAAAAAAAAAAAACTAAAACAAAACAAACAAAAAATAAATAAATTAGGAACTCTCCTTTACTCAGTCTGCCCTTTTATACATACCTCAAAACCTTTTGTTTTCCACTCTCATCAAACTTTGATGGCCAAATGTTATTTCAGGTGCCTGCCATCTTACTTTGGCATTATCTACTTCTGAAAAATGTGAGGTGGCTTACCTCAATGAAGACCAATTCATATGTAAGTGATGCATGGGAATTTATTATAAAAGCACAGGCAACGCATTTCGTGGGACTCTGCCAACTTCCTCAGGCCAAATAAAAGTGCTAATACATCCGGTTACCTATAGAGGCGCTCTACAGTATATACGGCTTTTTTTTTTTTTTTAATTTGTTTTTAACGGATTCTAATTTCCACTGGGCGCCTTTTCCCCCTTGTCTTGTGCAAAAAACCTTTAGGAGGGGTACCATCCACACCTGACCTCATTTGGTAGTACCACTACCTTATAGGTCAACAGAGTGTGTGTACTAGTTACATGAGTGTAACAGTTTCCAGTTGACCTGGATACCTGAGTGGAGTCAGGGTTATACATCTCCACCTGTCTGCTGTGGTCGGTTGCCCTTCTGCAACCCACCCTTGTGAGTATCATCCAACCACCAACCATCCCTTTCTGAACTCGTGACGTACTGCACCATTTGGGCTTCTGTTGTCTGTTTTTTTTCCTTTTAGGGTGCAGTCCTCTACACCCAGCTCCACATATTATCTGCATCTAACACGTTGGCAGAGAGATTTGCATAACCTTGACCCAACTGCACTAGCCAACCCCCTCCACTCCCTCACATCCACCCTCCCAAACGTTACCTGCCCAATCGAAGCCGTGGCCAAATACAACCAGGCCCTTTCAGCAGCCCTAGACATTGCTGCACCCCCCACATTCCGCCCCAGCCGTCCCATCAACCCCCAGCCCTGGCACAATGCACACACTCGCAACCTCCAAAAAACAGACACGCACCTATGAACGCAAATGGAGGAAATCCCGCCGCAACTCCGACTTCTTGGCGTACAAGGCCAACCTGCAGCTGTTCTATTCCGCATTAACTGATGCTAAACAAAAATACTTTGCTGCCTTGATCGGATCCCAAGCCTCCAACCCTCGGCGCCTCTTCGCCACCTTCCAACTCCCTCCTTAAAGGGGAACTGAAGAGAGAGGTATATGGAGGCTGTCTTGTGTATTTCCTTTTAATCAATACCAGTTGCCTGGCAGCCCTGCTGGTCTATTTCTCTGCAGCAGTATCTGATTAAAACCAGAAACAAGCATGCAGCTAGTCTTGTCAGATCAGACTTATAAGTCTGAATCACTGAAACACCTGATCTGCTGCATGCTTGTTCAGGGGCTATGGCTAATAGTATTAGAGGCAGAGGATCAGCAGGGCTGCCAGGCAACTGGTATTGTCTAAAAGGAAATAAACATGACAGCCTCCATATACCTCTCTCTTCAGTTCCCCTTTAACCCCACCACTCCTCCCCCCACCTCCGCCCTCTCAGCCACTGATCTGTCCACCCATTTTACCGACAAAATAGCCAGCATCCGACGGGAAATCTCATGCCTTCACTTCACCACCTCTTCCTCTCCCACCAATACCGATTTACCACCCCACCTACCACTCACTGCCTTTACTCCTATCACAGAGGACGAAGTCAGCCGTCTCCTAGCCACTTCTCCTGCCACCTCCAGCCCCCTAGACCCTGTGCCATCCAAATGCCTCCGTCCTCACTTCCCTGTTCTGGCTCCTGTCCTCACCACTTTGTTTAACCTCTCCCTCTCCACGAGTACCTTCCCCTCTGACTTCAAACAGGCCACTGTACTTCCCCTACTTAAAAAACCCTCATTAGACCCCTCACTTCCATCCAGCTACCGCCCCATCTCCTTACTCCCTTTTGCATCTAAACTCCTGGAGCGTCTAGTCCACCAACGCATGACCCATTACCTTGACTCCAACTCCCTGTTTGACCCCCTACAATCAGGATTTCGGCCAGGCCACTCCACCGAGACTGCTCTCACCAAGGTCGTCAATGACCTTGCGCTCGGCAAGGCCGAAGGAAAATACACTATTCTTCTCCTCCTAGACCTCTCATCAGCATTTGACACTGTTGACCACTCCCTGCTTCTCCAGTCCCTGCAATCTGTGGGTATCAAAGACCTTTCCCTAGATGGTTTTCCTCCTACCTCAAATCGCTCCTTCATGACCTCCTTCAATGGTTCCTCCTCAACCTCCTTCCCACTTTCAGTTGGGGTCCCCCAAGGCTCTGTTCTTGGTCCCCTGCTGTTCTCCATTTACACCGCCTCCATTGGAAAACTCCTCTCCTCTCTGGGTTTCAACTATCACCTATATGCAGATACCCAGATTTACCTCCATACCACTGACCTCTCCACCACCACCATGGAGAAGGTATCCTCTGGTCTCTCAGCTATTTCATCCTGGATGTCTGCCAGGTTCCTCAAATTAAACCTGGATAAGACTGAACTCCTAATCTTCCCGCCTCGTGCTGCTTCACCCCCCACTGACCTCTATGTCACTGTCAATGGCACAATCATTCATCCAACCACACAAGCCCGCTGCCTGGGTGTCACCCTGGACTCGACCCTCTCCTTCACCTCCCACATCCAAACCGTAGCTAGAACCTGCTATTTCCACTTACGCAACATCTCCAAGATCCGGCCTTTCCTGACCCCAGACACTACCAAACTCCTTGTCCATGCCCTCATCATCTTCCGCCTGGACTACTGCAACTCCCTCTTGTCAGGCCTTCCTCAAAACCGCATCGCTCCCCTAAAATCCATCATGAACGCAGCAGCCAGACTCATCTACTCCTCCCACCGCTCTGTCTCCACGACTCCCCTACGCAAATCCCTTCATTGGCTTCCAATTCACTTCAGAATCAGCTTCAAGATCCTATGTTTGGCATACAAATCCATACACAAGTCCTGCCAAACCTACAGCTCTGACCTGGTCAGCAGATATACACCTGGCCACCCACTTCGCTCCTCCAACGACCTCCTCTTAACCACCCCACGCATCTTGCACTCCCATGCCAGACTGCAGGACTTCACTAGAGCTGCCCCTATCCTGTGGAACTCTCTCCCACTGCCCATCAGGCTCGCTCCCACCTTCAAAAAAGCACTCAAAACTCACTTCTTCAAGGAGGCCTACATCAACTCAACACCACCCCAATCCTTTCTGCCCATAACTTCTTGATGCACCCCCTCCTTTAGTGTCACCAACCCCTCCCTCTAGATTGTAAGCCTTTGGCGGGGCCCTTTCCCCTTGTGTATCATACTTGACTGTGTGCACTGTACCCAGAATTTGGAACTGGTAATTTTTTACCACTACCATTCCAGTTTATGATCTGGCATTGTACTACTATCTGCATTGTGTTGTGTATCTTATTGCTATTACCTGTATTGTTGTATCTATGGTCTGTTACCTGTATTGTTCTGTCACCCCTGTTATCATTGTCTGTAATCCTATTTATTGTACAGTGCTGCGTAATATGTTGGCACTATATAAATCTAATAAATAATAATAATAATAACACTTATTTCTCTGACTCCAAACTGTTCATTCCTTTTCCTACTTCTCAGATGGCAGGGCACAGAAAATGCATCACATTTTTATTTAGCATGCGGTTACTAATATAGGTGCCTCATTAAAAATTTTGCAATAGACTAGTGTTTAAATATTTTGTATTTTACTTTTTAAAGACCAGAGGTTAGATCCTGGATTAGAACTAAGCCAGGATTGTGTAGTAAAAAAATTAAATTTGTATTGTCTACAACATGAAGCCAAAGAATTTTCCTACCGTGCAAAAGACGCCAGATAGGAATGCAAATGTATAAACCAATGTATACCGGGATCAGTAAAGACAAGGAACTGAATGTTTTTTGCTTAAAGCGGACCTCAACTCAGAACTTCTTCTCTGCACTAAAAGATACGCAACAGTATAATAAACTTTGAAGAAAAAATGTCTTTGTTACAGCTGATACAAATCCTAAAATAAATATCCAGTGTTTCTATTTTCTGCTTTCGTGGAAGCAGACATATTGTTAACATCCTATGCTTTCAAATGAGCTTATCTGCCGCGATAGTAAGGTGACATGGGGTGAGATCAAATTACAACTTGTGATTAGACACAGATGAGGGGGAATTAGACATGTTAAACTCTCTAAATACGTACAGGGTGCATTTCTCTAGGTTTTCCTTCTGTCCTGTGCAACAGTTCAAGTCCACTTTAAGAAATCCAGTTTGTGCGGCTTTTACATTTGTATCTGGATGATGTATTGAAGTTGTGGGGAGATTGACAATAGGATAACATAACAAGGATATATTAGTGCCCTTGCCCTTACTGGGGGAAATAATGGCTCCATGCATCAGGAATTCTGGCTCCATGAATCAGTACCAGATGTAAAATATGTGAAGCAGTGGTCGTAGAGGAATTCTTAATTACAGAAAGGCAAGGCCTTTACTACAGAAAGGCATTTTTTTTTAATGTTGTAAGAGAGGCGACATGAGAGGACAGGTGGTGATCATGAGATGTGACATGTGAAACAGACAGGCAGATCTCTCCTTTAATTATAAATAATAATTACAGATACGTACATCCAGAAGAGTTCTCCCTTAGCTAGGCTTGTTGTCGTCACGCTAACATGCAAGAATCATCATTGAGATGAATGGAAGTGTTCACCTCAATGCAATTGCCATCTTTTGTCTGTGATTATGTGAACAATGCGGTGGATCAAAATTGTTTGGACACTGCACATTGTGACCCTTGCAAGTTGCGTTTGGCAGGTTCCAAAAATCTACATGACGAGGGAACGACTGGTAATAAAAATAATAATCCGAACATTTGTTTAGCGCTTTTCTCCTGTTGGACTCAAAGCGCTCAAGAGCTGCAGCCACTGGGACACGCTCAAGAGGCCACCCTGCAGTGTTAGGGAGTCTTGCCTTGAACTCCTTACTGAATAGGTACTTGACCTAGCCAGGATTTGAACCCTGGTCTCCCATGTCAAAGGCAGAGCCCTTAACCAGTACTCTATTCAGCCACTACAGATGTCAAAGGACTTTCTGCTTAACCTACCAGTCTCATTGAAAAATAAATTTTGGGTACTGCTGGCTTTTAAATGCAAGGGCCATGGAAAGAGGCATTTTATATGTCACGAACCTCTATCAGTTGGAAGAACAGAACACTGAATAGTGTTTATACATAAAGGAGATTGAATTAAAAATAAATGGTCCCATTTCCACGCTCTTTCACAAAAATGTATTTTTCCAAACATGCAAGAAAAGAGATGTTTTACTGAATTAAACCGGACTGTCTTAAATGCAGAAGGCAGGGCCTTTAGGAGTCTATTTTTACATGTTATTCAGCTGGTAGGAATGTATACTATTTCAGTGGCATGCAAGGCCTCCTGAGACCAGAAGAAGCCATTTAACTTGGCAGCCCGAAGAATTTTAAGTAGGAGAAGGAGAGGAATCTGCTTCTGCCTCTGTACCTGAACAATAACAGACATGCACCAGAATGACAGAATGAAAAATACAACAACTTGCATTTAAATCCAGGCTAAACAGAGAAAGTAAAACATTTGTTTAAAGAGGAGCTGTCAGCCATACTATGCCAGGATAAAAAAAAAACCACACATATAAGTAGATAAATACTAGCTCTACTTACATGACAGATGTATTGCACTGTCCACGATTTCATTTCAGTGAATTTTATAAAACAAACATATGGAAATGCAGATAATTCTGTTCCCTGGCAGGGGCCATCTTTAGTCCCTCCAGCGAAGCCAATGCTGAGGTCATTTCCTCCCTTACCCCCTTCCCTCCTACCCACAGCAATTGCCAGCGCTATATTAGTGACACCCCTGCATTCATGAGAACCCCCCAGCCCTGCTACTATATCAGTAGTGATTCCCCCTGCATTTACCCTCAGCCCTGCAGCGTCCATCTCGTCCCCCAGCATAACAGCGCTTAGCAGGGAAGAATATATGCAGCTCCAGCACCAGAGGAGAATCTGTGTGCGCTGCATATATTCTTCCCCGCTACGCTAAGCTCTATAATGCTGCGGGCGAACGGGGATGTTACAGAGTGGAGGGATAATGCAGGGGGAATCCCTTTGTAAATAGTAGCAGGGCCGGGGGTCCCCATGGATGCGGAGATGCCCGCTGCAGAATAAAGGGACGGAGATGCCGACAGAGTGCGGGGAGGGGCGGACAGTGCAGACGCGAGGCGGCCAATGAGAGAGGGACAGGCGTGAGTGACACAGGCTGCAGCCAATCAGGCTGCAGCCAATTAGGCTGAACTAGCTGTGTCTGGGGAACAAAGCAAAAGAACTCCCTCCCGCCCCAGCCTGCACTGCATCTTCTGTTATGTGGCCTCTTGCTGCGGCCTTTAGAGCTGGGGACATGAGGATTTATCTACGATTAAAAAAAAAAGTGAGATTTGTTTTTAAGTTAGGCATTGCCTTTTTAGCATCCATTGTATCTGTATTACAGATAGAAATAGGAAATTGATTTTTGTTTTTAAGCCTAACAGTTACTCTTTAAACCAGTGCATTAAAGAGAATCTGAAGCGAAATATAAAAAAAAAGTCAGTAGATGTTACTAATGCTCATACTGATCCTCATCAGTGCATGGCATGGATTAATGTGGGCTCTATGGTGTAGGACTTCCAAACACCCAGAGTTAGGCCCAGTGCACACCGAGCGGTTTTTGGAGCGATCCGCCGGCCGCATCCGCCTATAAAAACGCTTGGCTAATGTATTGCAATAGGATGGTGCACACCAGTGGTTTGAGGTTTTAGCCAAGCCGCAAACGCGCCTCCTGCTGCGCGTTTGCGTTTTTCTGAAGCGTTTCGTCCTCAATGTAAAGTATAGGAAAAACGCAAACCGCTCTGAAAAACGCTACTTCAGAGAGGTTTGCCAGGCATGTTTGTTACAGAAGCTGTTCAGTAACAGCTTTTACTGTAACAATATGTGTAATCTGCTACACAAAAACGCACCCAAAACCGCTAGGTATGTTTAGAAAACCTCTCTAAACATACCTAGAATCGCTCTGAAATCAGCTCCCAAAACCGCTAGCGGTTTGTGGATCTGCTAGCGGTTTTGGTGTGCACTGGGCCTAACAGACTACCCAGCAAGCTCATGGAGAGTTCTGGTTCACCATGAGCTTGCTGGGTAGCTTGTTACTCTATATTTGCTCGTAATGCTAATGTCTTTGCTTTTCCATACTTGGCTCATACTTAACATCGCGTTTCTGCCCAAGGTTATGCAACGTTTTATTTCATGACTACAATCTCCATTTTGATCGATCTGAGAACCGAGAAAGATGAATTCCTACACACTTAATCTTTTCATTGTCAACTGCTATCTTGATATTGCCATCATCTACTGTTGTCATGATCTTGGCCTTTTTGATATTCAGGAGGAAGCCGAGCTTTGCACTTTCATCTTTAATTTGATTAATCAGATGCTGTAGGCCATCCGCCGTGTGAGAGAAAAGAGTTGCATCATCAGCATACCGAAGATTATTGATGTTCCGTCTACCGATTTTCATGCCAATTTTCTCATGATTACTTTGGCGTATCGATTAAACAGGAAGGGGGACAGGATACAACCTCGCCCCACACCTTTTCCAATTTTGAACTAATCAGTGTCTCCATGAAGTGTTCGCACTGTGGCTTCTAGGCCGTCATATGGTGATCTTATCAGCATAACCAGATGAGTTGGCATGCCCAGTTTGCCTAAGGCTTTCCACAGCTTATCATGTTTGGCACAATCAAAGGCCTATTTATAGTCGGAATTCTATTCCGACCTCCGGGAAGCACTGCGACAAGTATCCAAGAAAGACAATCTACATCATGGGAGATGACCGCCAATAAGATCAAGGCATAGCTGTCAAGTTTGGTGTGGGTGATAGAAATTATGCGGGTGACCACTTAGTGCAGTTTTGACAGGAAAAATAGACAAAAAAAACGTGGTTTAACATTGTTCACTCTATGTACTGTATATACTCTAAAGTATATTTAATATTAAGGAAATAACAATTATTTGCTACCGTGTATGTGTACTGAGCTAGCCTTCTCTATCCTACAGTTATATGCTCTGTTCATAGCCCGAAAAAGCAGGATATGCCTGCGAAACGCGTTGAACTTTCTGGAGTATGTAAATATTTTTGTTGAATATCATCATCAACAGTAACATCAACAGTGTCTGCTTGGAGGAGGTAATTCCACCTTGACCTCCTCTTATTTTAAACTTTTTAGCAATCTTTATCCTTTTGGCACTTTATCCACTTTGCCTATACAGGTAGTCCACGACTTACAAACATCCTTACGAACGACCCGCCGATATGAACGGCATGAATTCTGTGATTTTGTGGGATTAAGTATAAAAAAAAAGAGATTTGAGAAAACCGATTTTAAAAATTAAGAAAAATGGCTTTTAAACTTACACAAGCAGGTACAGGGGGCAAAGGTGGCACAGAGGGGGACACTGGAGGCACAGGGGGCAGAGACGGCACAGTGTTCCAACTTAAGAACAGATTCAGTTTAAAGGAATACTGTAGGGGGGGGGGGGGGGGGGTCGGGGGAAAATGAGTTGAAGTTACCCGGGGCTTCTAATGGTCCCCCGGAGACGTCCTGCACCCGCGCAGTAGTGTTGGGCGAACACCTGGATGTTCGGGTTCGGGAACGTTCGCCGAACATGGCCGCGATGTTCGGCATGTTCGAGCCGAACCCCGAACTCTCCGAACATCCCGCTTTTGGGGGCCCTATGGGGTCGCAGGCATAAGGGGGGGGGGGGGGGTTATTTGAGGTCGGAAATTCCCCCCACCCCCTCCGCTAGCGCTCCCCCCTCTGCCCGCTTCCCCATACAAAAGTTTGACGAAAGTAAAATAGTACCGGTGGTGGTGGCTGGCTGCTGCAGTGGCTGGCTGGCACTATGAAGTGACTGAGGAGGAGGAGTCGGAGTAGGACGCGTTGAGGGAGGCCGGGCAGCGGGCGGTTCAGCGGTAGTACCCTTGTGGTACTTCCGCCCTTTCTCTGACCTCACGTCCTCTGCATACGAGGGTACGCGTCACACGTACCCTCGTATGCGTCATCACGCAGAGGACGTGAGGTCAGAGAAAGGGCGGAAGTACCACAAGGGTACTACCGCTGAACCGCCCACTGCCCGGCCTCCCTCAACGCTTCCTACTCCGACTCCTCCTCCTCAGTCACTTCATAGTGCCAGCCAGCCACTGCAGCAGCCAGCCACCACCACCGGTACTATTTTACTTTCGTCAAACTTTTGTATGGGGAAGCGGGCAGAGGGGGGGGAGCGCTAGCGGAGGGGGTGGGGGGAATTTCCGACCCCCCCCCCCGCGATCGGGGCATGCTCCCCCCCTTATGCCTGCGACCCCATAGGGGGACCGTATTCGGCCGAACAGGGCCCTGTTCGGCCGAACAGGGGCCCTGTTCGGCCGGGCATTCAGCAGTTCGGGCGAACCCGAACAGTTTGGCCGAACACCACCAGGTGTTCGGCCGAACTCGATCACCCGAACAGGGTGATGTTCTGCAGAACCCGAACAGTGGCGAACACTGTTCGCCCAACACTACCGCGCAGCCACTTACCGATGCTCCGGCCCCACCTCCGGTTCACTTCTGGAATTTCAGACTTTAAAGTCTGAAAACCACTGCGCCTGCGTTGCCATGTCCTCGCACCCGCTGATATCACCAGGAGCATACTGCGCAGACACAGACCATACTAGGCCTGCGCAGTACGCTCCTGGTGACATCAGTGGGTGCAAGGACACGGCAATGAAGGCGCAGTGGTTTTCAGACTTTAAAGTCTCAAATTCCAGAAGTGAACCGGAAGCGGGTCCGGAGCATCGGTGAGTGGCTGCGCGGGCACAGGACGTCTGCGGGGGACCATTAGAAGCCCCGGGTAACTTCAACTCATTTTCCCCCGAACCTCTACAGTATCCCTTTAAGAACGAACCTGCAGTCCCCATCTCATTCATTAACCAGGGACTACATGTACATAATATTGTCATGCACTGTGTGTGCATGGCAGTATTGCCAATGTTTTGTGCATTAACCCCTAAGTGTGCATTCTGCATGGTAGAAAGAGAACGACTTTATATTGTGTTTTGGCCGCAGGTTTTACTGTGTTGCGGCTGCCGACGTCCACGCAATAACGCATCACAACACGCATGGTGTGCGTTGGGGATCTATGCATAAAATCGCATTTGTGCATATGTTGTGTAGTGTGAATAGGCTCTTAGAAGTCATCCCTGCCATACAGTCTAAGGCCTAGTGCACACCAGAGCGGTTCTGCTGCGGTTTGCGATCCGCTTGCGGGTGCGGATCCGCTAGGGTAATGTATTTCAATGGGCTGGTGCACACCAGAGCGGGAGGCGTTTTGCAGAAACGCATACTCCCGGGCTGCTGCAGATTTTGGATTGCGGATGCGTTTCTGCCTCAATGTTAAGAATAGGAGAAACGCAAACCGCTCTGAAAAACTGCACTTCAGAGCGGTTTGCCAGGCGTTTTTTGTTACAGTAGCTGTTCAGTAACAGCTTTACTGTAACAATACATGAAATCTACTACACCAAAAACGCTTCACAAAACCGCAAAACGCTAGCTGAAACGCTACAGAAATAGAAGAAAAAGCGTTTCAAAATCTGCTAGCATTTTGCGGATCTGCTAGCGGTTTTTGGTGTGCACCAGGCCTATGTGTCTGAGCATGCATGACAGTAGCTGGTTGAAGAAAGAAATGATGAAGGGGCAAAAGACAAGCAAAACTTGGTGCATGGGGAAGAAGAAGATTCCACTGCGTAAGAGTAAACTGCTGAAGTCAGCACTGCGGCCTTCAAGGGACGTGCTCTTGGATTAAAAGCAGTTCAATCAATATCAATTGAGATGGAGTCCAGCTCTGTTTATTTGTCCACTATTCCATTGTAACAAATTGCATCTGTGCAGTCTAGTAGAGTACAACATTGGTGGGTGCAAGGGGAAGACAGAGCAGCACTACATCAGTTTTTTTACTGGGAGAGGCTTGGTCACATGCTAGTCTGCACCCATCACCGGTTGAACACCCTTAAAGCGGTATCGTCACCATAAAAATCAAATTTCAACATCAACTGGTCTGAGTGTATTAAGTGATAAAGATGCTAAGCCTGCATTCAAAACTTTCAAAAAACTTTTTCTGCTGTTATGATTTAGAGTTATCACATACTTGAGGAACATTGGCCCTTTAGTAGTCGTGCCAAAGAATTGCATGCTGGGGGTTATTTGTATCTATATTCTATTCCTCCTCTTCCCTTTATTTCCCTGCCAGCTTCTTATCTGAAACCTAATCCCCTACTCACTTGTGTTTACAAGCAAGGCTGAGGAGACTCAGCGATTGGAGGAGACAAGAAAAAAAGTAAAGGGCAGAAATGACATCACGAGTTAGCCTTAACTGTGGGCAAAAGACATGGCCCCCACCAGGAATAGAATTCTCGTAATTTACTATATAACATTCACTGAAATCAAAACGTGGACAGTATAATGCATGTGTTATGTAAGTAGATCAAGTAGTTATCTACTTATATATGTGTTTTTTTCCCTGGCATATTATGGCTGATGCTACTGCTTTAACCTGCACTAATGCACTTTGTAACACTGAAATAGTAAACAAATCAAGAGAGCTTTTTGGACAGTGGGTGGATTCATTGATATTGAGAAATGATGATTCACTATAATTGTAGGTGACAAGGACTACTATGCCAGCTTTTCAAGGATTTGAATCCTTCACATTTCGTTCTGCAAATAAAGGCAGTCTGTGTTGTCAGCCTTGCAGGGTTTCTCGGCATGATCAATAGCCATGTCACAAAACTCATAATTGATGCAATTGATCTGCTAAGTGCACACAGTTTATCCCATTAAGGCCACTTCCAGAAGCAATGACTGTTAGCCAATATGATGTAATTTTTAGAATTCTGTTTTTGTCTATTCCATGTATATGTTACTTATACATTATTATTATTATTGATTTATAAAGCGCCAACATATTCCGTGGCGCTGTACAAAGAAATAAACATGGGACATAATACAGACAATGGTGTACACTAATATACAAGATACATAATTAGTGACAAAATACAAAAAAAATGATACAGCATACAGAATACAAAATACAGAAGTGGTAATGACAGTGATAAAAACAACATGATGAATAAAATGTATAATGATTTCCAAGACACAAAAGGGGGAGAGAGCCCTGCCCTTGCAAGCTTACAATCTAAAGGGAATGGGGGGGGGGGGGGGGGACAAGAGGAGGGGTAGTATACGATAAAATATATAAAGGCAGTGTGTTTTAGGATAGCTAGTAGGAGTGCAATTTGATCTTAGGACAAAGGGAATTGGCTTAACCACTTGAGGACCACAGTTTTTTTGCCCCTTAACCTCCTTGGCGGTAATCCCGAGCTGAGCTCGGGGTATGCCGCCGGAGGTCGCCGCTCAGGCCCTGCTGGGCCGATTTGCATTCTGAAAAAAGCAGCACACGCAGCCGGCACTTTGCCAGCCACGTGTGCTGCCCGATCGCCGCCGCTCCGCGGCGATCCGCCGCGTGCAGCGGCGAAAGAGGGTCCCCCCAGCCGCCTGAGCCCAGCGCAGCCGGAACAAACAGTTCCGGCCGGCGCTAGGGGCTGGATCGGGCGGCTCTGACGTCAGGACGTCGACTGACGTCCATGACGTCACTCCGCTCGTCGCCATGGCGACGAGGAAAGCGAAACAAGATAGGCCGCTCATTGCGGCCGATCTTGTTACTTTCGATTGCCGGAGGCGATCGAAAGTACGCTTCCGGAGCGCCCTCTAGTGGGCTTTCATGCAGCCAACTTTCAGTTGGCTGCATGAAATATTTTTTTTTTAATTTAAAAAAAACCCCATTTCAGCCTCCCTGGCAAAATAAATAAACCGCCAGGGAGGTTAAGGACCAGAGCCTTTTTTTCCATTCAGACCACTGCAGCTTTCACGGTTTATTGCTCGGTCATACAACCTACCACCTAAATGAATTTTACCTCCTTGTCACTAATACAGCTTTCTTTTGGTGCTATTTGATTTCTGCTGCAAGTTTTAGTTTTTATTATATTTATCAAAAAAGACATGAATTTTGTCAAAAAAAAATGACTTTAACTTTCTGTGCTGACATTTTTTCAAATAAAGTAAAATTTCCTATACATTTGAGCGCGAAAGTTATTCTGCTACATGTCTTTGATTAAAAAAAAAAAAAAAAAACACCATTCAGTGTATATTTATTGGATTGGGTAAAAGTTATAGCGTTTACAAACTATGGTGCCAAAAGTGAATTTTCCCATTTTGAAGCATCTCTGACTTTCTGACCCCCTGTCATGTTTCATGAGGTGCTAAAATTCCAGGATAGTATAAATACCCCCCAAATGACCCCATTTTGGAAAGAAGACATCCCAAAGTATTCAGTGAGAGGCATGGGGAGTTCATAGAAGATTTTATTTTTTGCCACAAGTTAGCGGAAAATGACACTTTGTGACAAAAAAAAAAAAAAAAAAAAAGTTTCCATTTCTTCTAACTTGCGACAAAAAAAAAAAAAAAGAAATCTGCCACGGACTCACTATGCTCCTCTCTGAATACCTTGAAGTGTCTACTTTCCAAAATGGGGTCATTTGTGGGGTGTTTTCACTGTCCTGGCATTTTGGGGGGTGCCTAATTGTAAGCACCCCTGTAAAGCCTAAAGATGCTCATTGGACTTTGGGCCCCTTAGCGCAGTTAGGCTGCAAAAAAGTGCCACATATGTGGTATTGCCGTACTCAGGAAAATAAAATCTTCTATGAACTCACCATACTCCTAACGGAATACCTTGGGGTGTCTTCTTTCTAAAATGGGGTCATTTGTGGGGTTCCTATACTGCCCTGGCATTTTAGGGGCCCTAAACCGTGAGGAGTAGTCTTGAAACCAAATGTCGCAACATGACTTGTGAAATACTAAAGGTACTCATTGGACTTTGGGCCCCTTAGCGCACTTAGGGTGCAAAAAAATGCCACACATGTGGTACCGCCGTACTCAGGAGAAGTAGTATAATGTGTTTTGTGGTGTATTTTTACACATACAGATGCTGGGTGGGAGAAATATCTCTGTAAATGACAATGGTTTGATTTTTTTTTTTTTACACACAATGGTCCATTTACAGAGAGATTTCTCCCACCCAGCATGGGTATGTATAAAAATACACCCCAAAACACATTATACTACTTCTTCTGAGTACGGCAATACCACATGTGTGACACTTTTTTGCAACCTAGGTGCGCTAAGGGGCCCAACGTCCTATTCACAGGTCATTTTGAGGCATTTGTTTTCTAGACTACTCCTCACGGTTTAGGGCCCCTAAAATGCCAGGGCAGTATAGGAACCCCACAAGTGACCCTATTTTAGAAAGAAGACACCCCAAGGTATTCCGTTAGGTGTATGGTGAGTTCATAGAAGATTTTATTTTTTGTCACAAGTTAGTGAAAAATGACACTTTGTGAAAAAAAACAATAAAAGTCAATTTCCGCTAACTGTTGACAAAAAATAAAATCTTCTATGAACTCGTCATACACCTAACAGAATACCTTGGGGTGTCTTTTTTCTAAAATGGGGTCACTTGTGGGGTTCCTATACTGCCCTGGCATTTTACGGGACCAAAACCGTGAGTAGTTGGGAAACCAAATTTCTCAAAATGACTGTTCAGGGGTATAAGCATCTGTAAATTTTGATGACAGGTGGTCTATGAGGGGGCAAATTTTGTGGAACCGGTCATAAGCAGGGTGGCCTCTTAGATGACAGGTTGTATTGGGCCTGATCTGATGGATAGGAGTGCTAGGGGGGGGTGACAGGAGGTGATTGATGGGTGTCTCAGGGGGTGGTTAGAGGGGAAAATAGATGCAATCAATGCACTGGGGAGGTGATCGGAAGGGGGTCTGAGGGTTTGACCGAGTGATCAAGAGCCCACACAGGGCAAATTAGGGCCTGATCTGATGGGTAGGTGTGCTAGGGGGTGACAGGAGGTGATTGATGGGTGTCTCAAGGTGTGATTAGAGGGGGGAAATAGATGCAAGCAATGCACTGGTGAGGTGATCAGGACTGGGGTCTAAGGGCGTTCTGAGGGTGTGGGCGGGTGATTGGGTGCCCTAGGGGCAGATTAGGGTGTAATCTGATGGGTATCAGTGACAGGGGCTGATTGATGGGTGATCAGTGGGTGATTAGATGGCAGAACAGATGTAAACAATGCACTTTGGAGGTGATCTGAGGGTATGTCTGGGGCAATCTGATGGTGTGGGTGGGTGAGTGATCAGATTGCCCGCAAGGGGCAGGTTAGGGGCTGATTGATGGATGGCAGTGACAGGGGGTGATTGATGGGTGGCAGTGACAGGGGGTGATTGATGGGTGATTGACAGGTGATCAGTGGGTTATTACAGGGAAGAACAGATGTAAATATTGCACTGGCGAATTGATAAGAGGGGGTCTGAGGGCAATCTGAGCGTGTGGGGCGGGTGATTGGGTGCCCGCAAGGGGCAGATTATGGTCTATTCTGATGGGTAACAGTGACAGGTGGTGATAGGGGGTGATTGATGGATAATTAGTGAGTGTTTAGGGTAGAGAACAGATGTAAACACTGAACTTGGGAGGTGATCTGACTTCGGATCTGCGGGCGATCTATTGGTGTGGGTGGGTGATCAGATTGCCCGCAAGGGGCAGGTTAGGGGCTGATTGATGGGTGGCAGTGACAGGGGGTGATTGACAGGTGATTGGCAGGTGATAAGGGGGGATAGATGCATACAGTACACGGGGGGGGGGGGGGGGGGGAGTGTCTGGGGAGAATCTGAGGGGTGGGGGGGGGTGATCAGGATGGAGCAGGGGGCAGTTTAGGGATTAAAAAAAAATAGTGTTGACAGATTGTGACAGGGAGTGATTGATGGGTGATTAGGGGGGTGATTGGGTGCAAACAGGGGTCTAGGGGGTGGGCAGGGGGGGGGGGGGGTCTGAGGGGTGCTGTGGGCGATCAGAGGGAAGGGAGGGGCAGGATCAGTGTGCTTGGTGCAGACTAGGGTGGCTGCAGCCTGCCCTGGTGGTCCCTCGGACACTGGGACCACCAGGGCAGGAGGCAGCCAGTATAATAGGCTTTATATACATTACAAAGCTTATTATACGAAGTACATGCGGCGATCCGGGTGCTAGTAACCCGCCGGCGCTTCCGAACGGCCGGCGGGTTACAGCGCGAGGGGGGGCGGAGCCAGTCGCCGGCGGCTGATCGCGTCACAAATGACGCAATCGCCGCATAACCACGCCCGCAGCCGCCCCCGCCGATGGGCATACTGCGGTCGTTTGGGCCCGGTATTTGCCGCCGCCTATCGGCTGGGGGCGGTCCATAAGTGGTTAAGGTAGCGCATATGCTTGTCGGAACAAATTAGTTTTTAGAGACCGTTTAAAAGTAACAAAGGTTGGCGAGTGACGGATGTGTTGTGGGAGGGGATTCCAGAGAAGGGGTGAAGCTTGTGCAAAATCTTGTAAGCGTGAATGTGAGGAGGTGATTCTAGAGGAGGACAACAGAAGAGCGTGTGCAGATCTGAGATTGCAATTGGGTTTGTATCTAGAAATTAGTGAGGATATGTACCGGGGAGAGAGATTGTGGAGAGCTATACATTACTTGTGTTAGTGTTCAATATGTTCCATCATCTGCACTGGTTAAGCAGTACAGTATTCCATTAAGTTTTAATTCTGTTTAGTTTATATAAACTGTTGTGTTTACACAATAGTGTAAACTTACAGTGCCTGGGTCAAACTTTTTTTTTTTCAGGTAAAACCATAAGAAGTCTTTGGGCAAGGCTCCCTAATGGTCCTGGCCGCCCGTGGCGCACCCTAATTGGCTGCAGCCCTGAAACATTTGAGTTTGCCAGGATAAAAGCGCAATTTAATGTTACCGCCAGAACCCGAAGTCTGGCCACTTTGGCTTCTGGCCGGTAAGAATGCGAATTGGCCGTGTTGCAGCGGCCAATGTCAGAAATGAGTTAGATGCCCTGTCCGGATCCACCCAGTCTCCCTCCTCTCACTATTCATCCATAGTCCTGCGGCTCCAGTTCCTCCCCGCCCTCTCCTCTCACCACTGACAGGCAGCAGCTGGTATCCCTACCCAACCTGTATCTTCCACATTACCATTCATCACTGCAGGAAGTGCAAGGAGCAGGGATTCATGCCACCAGAGCGGGTGCTGGCAGAAGCAATGTCTGCAGCATGCCTGTTCCTCCAAGTTCTTGGCCGCGGTGACGAACGGGGTGCAAGGGGAGATAGAAGGTAGCTAGGGGATAGCGGCTGCCAGAAGTTATAGGGGAGGAGCCGGATTGCTGTCACAATAGCAACACAAGAGCAGTAGTATATGCTGCCACATGCAAATGTAATCTCTGGTACGTGGGGAAAACCATGAGATCACTGAAAGAAGAACGATTGTTAGAACACATTGGGGATATTAAACATAAAAATGACACTCCTATCTCCAGACATACGAATCAGATACACCCGCAGTCAAGGTTTGATTTGTCATTTTCGGGCATCCAGGAATGGAAAAAACATCTGAGAGGGGGAAATCTAGACAAAAAAAACTAACACAGATTGAATCACAAAGGATTTTTCGTCTTGATACAATTGCCCCCAATGGTCTGAATGAAGACTTTAATTTGGCGTGCTTTCTGTGATATGGCCCTTATCCTGATCTGGATACCGACCGAATAATCAATCTAATGTGTAGATCATAATGTATGGACACGTTGCATAACCAACGCACAATATTGCATATAACAGTGTACAATGAGTTTTACGGATGTATATTGGTCCACATGTATGTGTATGCACACATTTCTGGATGAATGATTGGTTCTCACGTGTCCTTTTAATATAGGATTCATGATTACACGTTATATATATATCCTATTTCTAGATTCTAGACATTAGCACAATATACGGATACATCTGTATGGTCACCATATGTTCCAATTTATCTTAGCGCATGCGGATGACTTTATTTATCCATTTATTTATATACAAAACATTCAAGATGGCTCCAGTTACTATGCCAACTCATAGAAACACGAGCGAGCTGGTGAATACTCGGCGAATTGTTACCATACCAACGCCGGAAAAACAGGAAGTGACGTCACGTGCTTACCGAAAGTGACGCGGACATCGCGCCACTCACAATATGCCGCTGTTTGTGAATACCGGGAGCGTGGCGTCTGGTCGCCCTGCCCTTCACTGACCATCCATGATGCGCACCCTGGAACAGGTATAATGACCTAGTATAGACAGTACCTACTTACCCTCTAAGTATTTAATCACATGCCAGAGACGGCGTTGCAGCTCTGACTGGGGCTATTTGCTGGGGGAAATACTGTTGGTGGTGGTGGGGGGGTGCACTTTGTAAATAATTATAGCACGCTTTGAAAAAGCCGTAGGGTTAAACATGTTAGAGTCTCATATTGCAGCACTTTTGTAAATAGCATTATACACTCCTCTGGTATACCTCCTGTAGGTTTATACTGAATAAGATGTACTGCACCTGTCGACAGCTGAGTCTGGGCTATTTAGCCATTGTAGGTGCATGTCTTGGTACACCCTGTCCAGTACAGTAAGGGCTTATAGTGACCATAGTGTGGAATAGCTACACCACACCTTCATACGACTTTAAAGTGTGTGGGGGATAAGCAAAGACCTCCATATAGAGATTGGTCCTCACTAAACTATTTAGCACCTTGCTGTGGAGCTACTTAACTATGTGCCTCCTCTTTCGCTTATGCATGATTTTATTTATGTGCAAGTAATACACTTGCTATATTATGTACCTATAGGGCCTGTCCTTTTGACTAAGTGTTTGCTGTATGTCATTAGGTGCCAGATGGAGTCTGCAGGGGATCAGTATTATGTATATACGTACATATCTTTATTTACAGGTTTTGCATCAGGTCAGTTGTCCTTTAAGATTAATCAAACAGACAGAGAAAGAGAGAGAGAGAGAGAACGATACATACAGTTACTGTGGTTGCATGTTACTGTAACTATCGGAATATACTAAATCCAACACCTTACACTTAAACAACATAAAACGTACTCGAGTTTCCCATGAAAATGGTGCTGAATGTTCATCCTGCCAAGTTATATCCTGGGGAGAAAAAACAAAACAAAAAAAAACACCACATGAAATAGTATGCTCATATAGAACACTCATATTGAAATACTGATTAAACTCAATTACTGTATAATGTGTGCCCTAATCTAACATATTCCCATTTGTATTTATGCCAGATTCCAAGACTGTTGATTATGTAACACTAGATGGAACTTCCTGGAGAAGTCAGTTACTGATGAAGATCAAAAGGGAAGGAAAAGAGAAGGTAGTATAGGTATGGCTGAAACATAAGCCAATGTTAGGATTATAATCTAAGATATATTTAATATAAAAGTAGGTATCCTGATTTAATCCATTGCATTCTACATTATGTAATTATGGTTCCTCTTTGATGGACCGCTATCACATAAAATTGTAAAATTTAAAAGTACAGGTTTATAAGAAGTACATTTCCCCCCAGAGTAAAATGCCCTATAAATGATGTGTCTCCTATGTTGCTTTCACTTACAGGAGACAGTAAAATAAATCGGACAGGTTTTGTTTTCAAAAACACTTACCGAATGGCAGTTCAGTGCAACTACCAAAATAGTGTGCATATAAATAGGCAGGATGGCCAGCACCTTAGTACTGATCCATTCCAGTGAGAGCTTTAGTAAAAAATAAAGTGGATTCTAAGAATTTCCAATGAGGAGATGGGCTAGTCCAAAACCTGTAATGTCAAATTTTGTACTGCCTGCTGCAAGCGACAGGAATAAGATAAGTCATTTATAGTGCATTTTACGCTGGGCGAAATGTACATCTCAAAAGTATGTGTAAACACAAATTTTAAAATTTTTCGCAACATTGGGTGATTAAAGAGAATCTGTACAATAAAAAAACAAAACAAAACATATCAATCGAGTCACTGTGATCTCCTGGATCCCTCTTTGCCGTTGCAATCCTGGCTTTTAATCGCCAGTTTTAGGCAGGGTTTACAAACAAAAAACATGGCCGCTAACCAGGAAGTGATGTGTGTGTGTATATATATATATATATATATATATATATATATATATATATATATATATATATATATATATATATATATATATATATATATATATATATATATATATATATATATATATATATATATATATATATATATATATATATATATATATATATATACACACACACACACACACACACACACAGTAAGACCAAAAGTTTGGTCACACCTTCTCATTCAAAGAGTTTTCTTTATTTTTATGACTATGAACATTGTAGATTCACACTGAAGGCATCCAAACTATGAATTAACACATGAGGAAGTATAGTACATAACCAAGAAGTGTGAAACAACTGAAAATAGGTCATATTCTAGGTTCTTCAAAGTAGGCAATTTTGCTTTGATTACTCCTCTTGGCATTCTCTTGATGAGCTTCAAGAGGTAGTCACCTGAAATGGTTTTCACTTCACAGGTGTGCCCTGCCAGGTTTAATAAGTGGGATTTCTCGCCTTATAAATGGGGTTGGGACCATCAGTTGCGTTGTGGAGAAGTCAGGTGGATACACAGCTGATAGTCCTACTGACTAGACTGTTAGAATTTGTATTATGGCAAGAAAAAAGCAGCCAAGTACAGAAAAAACGAGTTCATCATCATTACTTTAAGAAATTAAGGTCAGTCAGTCCGAAAAATTGGGAAACTTTGAAAGTGTCCCCAAGTGCCATCTCAAAAACCATCAAACGCTACAAAGAAACTGGCTCACATGCGGACCGCCCCAGGAAAGGAAGACCAAGAGTCACCTCTGCTGTGGAGGATAAGTTCATATGAGTCACCAGCGTCAAAAATCGCAGGTTAACAGCAGCTCAGAACAGAGACCAGGTCAATGCCACACAGAGTTCTAGCAGCAGACACATCTCTAGAACAACTGTTAGGGGAGACTGTGTGAATCAGGCCTTCATGGCAGAATATCTGCTAGGAAACCACTGCTAAGGACAGGCAACAAGCAGAAGAGACTTGTTTGGGCTAAAGAACACAAGGAATGGACATTAGACCAGTGGAAATCTGTACTATGGTCTGAGGAGCCCAAATTTGAGATTTTCAGTTCCAACCACCGTGTCTTTGTGCGACACAGAAAAGGTGAACGGATGGTCTCTATGTGCCTAGTTCCCACCGTGAAGCATGGAGGAGAAGGTGTGATGGTGTGGGGGTGCTTTGCTGGTGACACTGTTGGGGATTTATTCAAAATTGAAGGCATACTGAACCAGCATGGCTACCATAGCATCTAGCAGCGGCATGCTATTCCATCCGGTTTGCGCTTAGTTGGACCATCATTTCTTTTTCAACAGTACATTGACCCCAAACACACCTCCAGGCTGTGTAAGGGCTATTTGACCAGGAAGGAGAGTGATGGGGTGTTGCGCCAGATGACCTGGCCTCCACAGTCACCAGACCTGAACCCAATCGAGATGGTTTGGGGTGAGCTGGACCACAGAGTGAAGGCAAAAGGGCCAACAAGTGCTAAGCATCTCTGGGAACTTCTTCAAGACTGTTGGAAGACCATTTCAGGTGACTACCTCTTGAAGCTCATCAAGAGAATGCCAAGAGTGTGCAAAGCAGTAGTCAAAGCAAAAGGTGGCTACTTTGAAGAACCTAGAATAGGACCTATTTTCAGTTGTTACACTTTTTGGTTATGTACTATACTTCCACATGTGTTAATTCATAGTTTGGATGCCTTCAGTGTGAATCTACAATGTTCATAGTCATGAAAATAAAGAAAACTCTTTGAATGAGAAGGTGTGTCCAAACTTTTGGTCTGCTATAATTAATTATATATATATATATATATATATATATATATATATATATATATATATATATATATATATATATATATATATATATATATATATATATATATATATATATATATATATATATATATATATATATATATATATATATATATATATCTTTGCTAGCGCAAAACTTTTGATCAGCTGTATAATGCGGTGCTAACCCAGTTGGTGCTATAGTTATCACGCCTAAACTGAGTTTAGGCGTGATAAGGGGCTTTTCACCAGCGTGCTAACTGTTAGCACGCTTTTGTGAATCAAGCCCAAGAACTGCTGTACATCTTCCTGATTTCTGAGCTGTTAGCCATACTAAATCAGGGAGGGAGAAAAAAAAAAAAAAAAAAAAAAAAGCACACACACACACACACACACACACACCTATAAAAATAACTACTTGCTCTACATACTTATGTATTGCACTGTCCACATTTTTATTTCAGTAAATTATATATAGTAAATAAAGAATATTGTTCCTGGCAGGGGCCATCTTGGCTACCACAGGCTGAAGTCAAGCCTAATGTAATTTCCGCCCTTACTCCCCCGCATTAACTCCCACCCCCTGCATTATTACAGAACACAGCAGGGATGAATAAAGGCAGTGCACCGCACACAGACTCACCTCCTAATGTTTTCAGGCAATGGAGTTCCCGTCTATACTCTGCACTACCGCTGGCAGTAGTCAGAGTATAGACTAGGGTTGGCAACGGTCTAAAAAAATACCATGGTATTATGGTATAAGGTTTTATACAATTATTTGAACCAGACCCCCTCCTTACATTAAATAATGTGGCCCCACCCCAGTGTGGGGTGCCCCACTCCCTCGGCATACATATGATTAAGCCGTCGGGAGATATGGGGCGCCGGGTAAAACTGTAAAAAGGCTCACCCTGCTCCTGCAAAAGTCCTGGTAGCATTAGAGATAGGTGTAGCCAGTAATCGGTGGCCACAGCATAGGTAGCCAGGGATAGGTGTAGTCAGTAGTAGGTGGCCGCAGCATACGTAGCCAGGGATAGGTGTAGCCAGTAATAGGTGGCCACAGCATAGGTAGCCAGGGATAGGTGTAGTCAGTAGTAGGTGGCCGCAGCATACGTAGCCAGGGATAGGTGTAGCCAGTAGTAGGTGGCCGCAGCATAGATAGCCAGGGATAAGTGTAGCCAGCAGTAGTTGGCTGCAGCATAGGTAGCCTGGGAACAGGTGTAGCTAGTAGTAGGTGGCCGCAGTATCGGTAGCCAGGGATAGGTGTAGTCAGTAGTAGGTGGCCGCAGCATACGTAGCCAGGGATAGGTGTAGCCAGTAGTAGGTGGCCGCAGCATAGATAGCCAGGGATAAGTGTAGCCAGCAGTAGTTGGCTGCAGCATAGGTAGCCTGGGAACAGGTGTAGCTAGTAGTAGGTGGCCGCAGTATCGGTAGCCAGGGATAGGTGTAGTCAGTAGTAGGTGGCCGCATCATAGGTAGCCAGGGATAGGTGTAGCCAAGATAGGTGCCTGCAGCATAGGTAGCCAGGGATAGGCGTAGGCAGGATAGGTGCCCGCAGTAGAGATCCAGGGGTGGGGGTACAAATACTCATTTGCAGGCGGGTCCTGCACGATGTACTGGCTTCATTCTGATTCCTGTCCTTGCGTTCATCTCCTTGTAACAGCGCCCGAGGGCACTGTTTCAGGGAAATGGGACGCAAGAACAGGAAGGAGGAAGAAGCCAGTACAGCTTGCAGGACGCACCAACGAGAATTTTTATATATCCCCGCCGTTGTTTATGCACCCGCCGCTATGTTGCATCCCCGCCGCTACGTCACATCTCTGCCCACCGAAAACCAGTAAAACGGGATTGTGCATGTAAAGAAATGACACCGAGAGCCCAATATAGTGTAGTATGTACTGGAATGTGGATAATATGAAGAGTACAAAAATTATATACTCACAAACCAGGGTTACCTCCAAGGCAACTGCTGTGTAAGCAGGTGGGGAGATTGTCTCTCTGTAGATAGGAAAATAGGGGGGTTCCCCCTCCACCAGGGGGGGATATAGACTCAGGAACAAGAACAGAGGCGCCAGAAGAATAAAAGCAAACTTTTAAACTTTTAAAAATGCTTGAGAGGTAGTGGTGGACTTACCTCCTATAAGCAGACACTAGCAACTGTCAATTAATGAAAAATAATTTATTGGCATACTTCACAAAAGGTTGCAATGCGTTTCGCAGGTAATCTCCTGCTTCCTCAGGCAATTAAGAGTAATGGAGCATATAACAGCAGAAGGTCCCGACAACGTTAGGCGCCTCTATGATTACCATGCACAATCAAACTGTGGTATACCATCATACTGGTATACCGCAGCAAACCTAGTATAGACAGGAACTTCCATCGCCTGGAACCATGAGGACATGTGTGTCCTACCTATATTCCTCCCCGCTGCGCTCTGTAATGCTGCGGGGAGGAGACGGTATACGGGGGGGATGCTAAGAGAGTGCGGACAAAGAAACACTACAGGAGGGGGGCCAAAGACGGAGGACAGGTTCCAGCCCCCCTCCTTGCACCCTAGCAGCCTCAGGAGCTGACCTTTGTTAGGTCAGCACAATCTGACATAACACGGGCATAGTGGAGAACAGGGGCGGCCAATCAGAGAGGAGCAGGTGTGGAAGGGCTAGAAGCTTCAGCCAATAAGGCTGAATTAGCTGTGTCTGAGGAGAAGGGGAAGAAAAGTAAAGAAGGAGAAGAAAAAAAAAAAAAAACACATGCACTGCCACTTTCTTTGTGCGGCAGATTACGAAATTAGAGCAAGGGGATATGGGGAATTAAATTATATCGGAAAAGAAAACTAAGAGTGATTATGAACTTTTTAATTGCCTGGTTAGCATCTTCTTCTTCTTCTTACCTATTTGATAGATACAAATAGAGAATTGATTTAGGATTTTCTGCCTGACAGTTACACTTTAACATTGCTATATCTTCCATATCTGTCTATCTAATGAAACTAAAGGTACATACAGACGTCGGATTTTTCCAAATGACCTGTCGTTTGGACGTCTGCATGACCGGTCGTTTGGAAGACAAATCGGGCGTGTGTACAAACGGTCATTCAGCTGATAAGACTGGATTTGACCGATCCTCCAAGCAGTTCCGTCAAAACCAGTCTTATCACACGCACGATTTGACGTCCAAACAAACAAGTCATACAGACGTCCAAACTACTGGTTGTTTGGAAAAATCCAATGTGTGTACGCATCTTGAGACAGACTGAACAAGAGAGTGTGAAAAGTAATTTGGGAGAGGGGTTGAGATGTACTTAAGGTGGCTGTATGGTGTGCCCGTAATGAGTGATAAACACAGGCCTGGTGCACACCAAAAACCGCTAGCAGATCCGCAAAATGCTAGCAGATTTTGAAACACTTTTTCTTCTTTTTCTGTAGCGTTTCAGCTAGCGTTTTGCGGTTTTGTTGTAGTAGATTTCATATATTGTTACAGTAAAGCTGTTACTGAACAGCTTCTGTAACAAAAACGCCGGCAAAACCGCTCTGAACAGGCGTTTTTCAGAGCGGTTTGCCTTTTTTCTATACTTAACATTGAGGCAGAAACGCATCCGCAATCCAAAAAATGCCTCACCCCGGGAGTATGCGTTTCTGCAAAACGCCTCCCGCTCTGGTGTGCACCAGCCCATTGAAATACATTACCGAAGCGTATCTGCAGCCGCAAGCGGATCGCAAAACGCTGCCGAACCGTTCTGGTGTGCACTAGGCCACAATGCAGATAGTATATTCAGGTCATCTCTATTGCTGCTCACACATGTTTTCCTATTGATGTGAAACAGAAGGAAGAGATCAGCAACCTTGGTCTGCACTCAGAGGAGAAGATTCAGCAAGCCAGATCTCTCGTTGATGCACTGGGGACCCTATACACTACACACACACACACACACGCACACCATTCTCAGCTAAAAGCCATCTAGCATGTGTATGACGTTTAAAGTACACCTTAAAGGACCACTATCGTGTCAAATTGAAAATACATGTAAACACATACAAATAAGTATTTCTTCCAGAGTAAAATGAGCCATAAATTACTTCTCCTATGGTGCTGTCACAGTAGATAGTAGAAGTCTGACAGAATAGAGTCCTCATGTAATATTCTCAGCATGGCCTTTATTCTTTATAAAGACACTTCTTGAAAAGGATTTATACAAATATAAATTCCTCAGCCTCCCAGATAGCTGCACACTATTGTGGCAGTTGCACTGAGCAAATGCCATTCACCAAGAGCTTTTGAAAATGAAAAAAAAAAAAAACATTGAGAACCCCCATGAGTAGATGAGCTGGTCCAAAAACTGTTGATTCTGTCAGATTTCTACTACCTACTGTAAGTCACAGCCACATATGAGAAAAGTAATTTATGGCTCATTTTACCCGGGGAGAAATGGATTTCTTATTTGTTTGTTTATGCTTACATGTACTTTAAACTTTATGATATTTACGATAGTAGTCCTATAAGTGAGGTGACAGGATAACCATAGATACATATAGTACTAGTCCTACTAAGAAAAATGTCTGAAGTCCTTTTTTGTTTTGCAGTACAGCATGTTTTAAGCCTCAAACACATGCCTGGGGGCCAATAATGAACCCCTCAGCTGACAATCACGTGTGTGTACGCCCAACCTGTGAGCGATCTGTCAGACTGATCTGCTCAACCCTATTAACACTGATCCTTCCGCTGATCCCATTGTTCGCACCACTCCCCGCGTGATGTCACGCATTTGTCGCTCGTCATCCCCCCACTTAGCAAAAACAGCGTGTCGTTAGCTACACAGCTGACATGCGTGTGTGCAGCCCGGCCCAGCAATGTGGCCCAAGGGGATCAGGAGCGACATTAGTTGGGCATGTGTACAAGCTCTTAAAAAACTAGTTATCTATGCAAATTATCTTATTAAAGAGAACCCGAGGCAGGTATTTGAAATCTTAAGAGACCACAGAGGTATGTCCTGTGCATAATGACATGCCTCTGGGTCTCGCTATTGCCGCCTCTAGTCCCCTCAGGGGTCTCCTATGCCCCCCTGTAAAAAGTGCCTGGCTAGCAACAGTCTCCATGTCACTAGCCGTCTATTTACCTTCTGTCATTTAATGTGCGCTCCCACAACTGTCCCCGCTGCTGCCCGCCTCCTGTGAGCTTCCTCCAATCGGAAGCTAAGACGTGACCTGGGAGGTACTTCCTGGGTCGCGGCTTATCTTCCTCACAGGAGGCGGGCAGCGGCAGGAGAGCAAGCATTGAATGACATAAAGAAGGTAAATAGCCGGCTAGCAACAAGGAGACTGTCGCTAGCCGGGCGCTTTTTACCGGTGGGCCCTGGAGAATGGGGGCCGGGGGCACTAGAGTCAGCAACAGCGAGACCGAGGCATGTCATTATGCACAGGACATGCCTCTGTGGTCTCTTAAGATTTCAAATACCCGCCTCGGGTTCTCTTTAACAGCTTGTGGATTTCAGTCCTTTTCCTGAGAAGTAAATATTCACCGAGAAAGGGCTGTTGGTAAAGTTTTAGTGCTGGAAAGTGTCAAAATGTCATTATTTCTCTTTGGTTTGCAGCTCCACAAAGATTTGTCACAGCTGAGGTTTAGAAAGCCGCATTAAAAATGAAGTCTGCACTGCAAATAAAAACATCCCCCTTGCCTAGACTTGGTCTTCATGGTGAAAGACAACGCATTGAAAAACGGTCCTTTTAACTGAAAGAGGAACTGCTGCGAAAATCTTAAAATTTAAGACACATACAAATAAGAAGTACATTTCTTCCAGAGTAAAATGAACCATACATTACTTTTCTCCTATGATGCTATCATCCACTGAAAAAGATTTAAACAAAGATGCTGGCCAGCCTCCCTGCTCACTATACACTTATTTTGCAGTTGGACGGAGCAACTGCTATTCACTAAGTGCTTTCAAACATAAAGAAAACCCTGAGAACCCCCCCATGAGAAGATGGGCTAGACCAAAATCTGTCAGTAATGTCAGATTTATTCTACTTATCGTCAGTGACAGCAACATAAAATAAATTTATGGCTCATTTTACTCTATAAGAAATGTACTTATTTGTATATGTTTACATGCAGTGTTCTCCCCAGAATTTTTTTCCAGCCGGGTGGCATGAAAAACTAGCCGGGTGGTGTAAACTGGGCGTGGCCATGACGTGCTGGAAAATGGGTGTGGCCATGACATTGGCGTAGCCAACTGTATTGTAACAGTGTAACTCAAAGGGGCCCTTTTTTCCCCCCAAAACAGAGTTAGGCAAATTGTCCATAAAGGTTTTAAAAATTAAAACACTAGTTTCCCCCCACCAAAAAACACATAATAAGGCAGCATTTCCATTACCCCAGATGTCCAATGCAGAAACCATTGATCAAAATTTCAAAAAGGTCAGGCTGGTGGGGTGGGTAGGTAGGTCAGGCTTGTGGCTAGTGAGGTGGATTAGTGTGTTAGGTAGGTCAGGCTGCTGGCTAGTGGTGTGGTAGGTAGGTAGGTAGGTAGGTAGGTCAGGTTGGTGGCTAGTGGGGTAGGTGGGTGGGTAAGTACATCTGGCTGGTGGCTAGTGGGGTGGATGGGTGGCAAAGTAGGTCAGGCTGGTGGCTAGTGGGGTGGGTGGAAGGGTAAGTAGGTCAAGGCTGGTGGCTAGTGAGATGGGTAAGTAGGTCAGGCTGGTGGCTAGTGGGGTGGGTAAGTAGGTCAGGCTGGTGGATAGTGGGGTGGGTAAGTAGGTCAGGCTGGTGGATAGTGGGGTGGGTGGGTAAATAGGTCAGGCTAGAGGGGTGGGCAAAGTAGGTCAGGCTGGTGGCTAGTGGGGTGGGTGGGTAAGTAGGTCAGGCTAGTGGGGGGGGGGTAAGTAGGTCAAGCTGGTGGCTAGTGGAGTGGGTGGGTAAGTAGGTCAGATTGGTGGATGGAAGGGTGGGTAGGTCTGTAGGGTGGGTGGGTAGGTGCCCTCTCCCTCTCAGATAGCATAGCAGTAGGTTGCTCCTTACATCGTGTGGTGTGAAAATCCGATCCTCGGATGCTCCCTGAGCGCGTCCCCCAGCTGCAGCACTCGCTCCTTGCTGTCAGACAGGGCGCAGGTCGCGGCACTTGTCCCTGCTGATTCTCCCTGCTGATATCCCACTATCCATCTCTGCCAGCCAGCGGCGCACATGCCAACCACTGAGGGGCGGGTCCACGGCAAGGCAGCCTCCTATTGTCCGGTGGGCGGGGTGGTCGCGTGTTGATTGGTGGAGGGCACCGACTCATCTCGCCCAGTTCATCGCTGCTAGAGGCTGGGAGAGAGGCTTACTTCACTGTGAGGAAACTTCGGCGAAAAGTGTCCCCGGCTCGAGGCTGCACAGCCGCCATTTTCTCGAGGATCGGCGCTCAGCAGAGAGGATAAATACTTGGCGCTGGCGGGGTTTCAAAACAGGCGGATGGGGTTTCAAAACAGCCGGGCGGCCCGCGTGCCTAATTAGCCCTGGGGAGAACACTGACATGTATTTTAAATTTTAAGATTTTCGCGACAGAGGTCCTTTAAAAAAGAGCTCAGTCACCAGTTTTAACTTAATTAAACTGGTCACAGGAATATTTTAAGCAGTAACAAACATCCATGAACAAGATTATTTTGCAAGGCTTATCTCACAGCTTGATAAGAATATGGTTCAGGGTTGTACAACTGTTATTGCGGATAGCTACCAACTTTTACAACTGTTTGCAGCAAAATGTCCACAAAGAACAAACAAAAAGTGATCTTTGACCTCACAATCTGCATCAGAACTAGGCCTGATTGATTTTAGGAAAAGAATGAATTGCACGATTCCTGCCAGAAATTGCAATTTTGATTTGATTCAAGATTTTCGATACACAACAATGGATCAGCACACCAATGGAGATTATGAGTGCCCCCAGTAAAGTTTAGCCAGCTATAGGTGCCCCAGCACAGGTTAGCCAGTATAGGTGCCGTCGTACAGGTTAGCCAGTATAGGTGCCGCCGTACAGGTTAGCAATCCAGATCCCCTTTAGTGTATATAGTCAGGTCCCCCCTTTAGTGTATGTAGGCAGATCCCTCCCCCTTAGTGTATATAGGCACATTACCCCCCCCCCCTTTAGTGCATATGGTCAGACCCCCCCCCCCCTCTTTAGTGTATATAAGCCGATCTCCTCTAGTTCCCCCTTCCTGTCGCTGGTACCTGCCCTGCTTCCAGAAAGTCCCGATCCCCCTCGCTGCTGTGAAGAGGCAACGAGTGTTCAGCCAGTAAAGACGGAGCCTGTAACAGGAAGTGACATCACGTTACTAGGTAACACTCGCCACCACTTCACAGCGGCTCACCATGCAGCGGTGCAGCGAGGGGGATCAGGATGCACTGGAGGAGTGGGTCAGGAACATAGCAGGTACCAGCGGCGGCACGGGAAAACCGCAGCACCTTTAGCTTTGACAATTTAAAAATAGTCTTGCTCCGGATCATGATTTCAGTTTAAAAAAAGAAAATCATGCAGCCCTTAATCAGAACCTAAAAAGGTCCATACACACTGCTGACTTTTGTTGCATTTAGGCGACATTGCTGGGCCAGTCAGTACAGATGTGTACAGCATGTGGGGTGGGGGGCAGAGGGACTGGGTTCTTCAAAGTGGTCGGCCTTGTACACAAACTGGGTATGTCAGCCTTTGGGGATTGGTGTCTGATCAATCAGGCGGCGTGGCTAATCCGAGGCTAGACAGACACATCGTTAGACTGCAGGCTAACAAAATGTTCTGTTCCTATGCGGGGGTCGAAGCAGCATGTGTGACAACGTCACATGGCGGATGGGGTAAGTGGAGAGAATAATGCTCTCGGCTGTCACTTGCCCGAAGAGATCTGCCAGGAGGATCGCTTGGCGAGATGGGTCAGAGGCTGTTGCAAGCAAAGGAGTTTACTAGATCAGAAATTGCCATACTCAAGCCACACCTCCCAACTTTTTGAGATAAGAAAGAGGGACACTTAAGCCATGCCCCAATCACACGCTTTAATCAAGCCCCCAGCACACACTTAGTCAAGCATACAATAAAAAGTTTTCAGAAGAAATAGGGTTTACATTTTTATACAACACTGGTCCATTCTATCCTGATTCATTTCCCTTCGCATTAACATTTGAAAATAAGAAATATGTCAATATAAAGGATGGAAATAAAGTTTAGAGTCAAATGAACACATTTTCAAGGCTGAAAGAGGGACAAATGAGGAAGAAAGAAGGACAGGGGATTGGGTTCCCAAAGAGGGACTGTCCATCCAAAAGAGGGACAGTGGGGAGCTATGCTGAAGCACATAAAGTATACTATAGTAAATCAGTCAATAATTGTGAGTCATTTTTCTTTCCAGTGCTTCACCAAGCAAGCACAGAATGTTTAGATCAAAATGACAGTGCTCAATATGCACGGATTCACATGCAATAATCAGGCAACAGTTTTTGGTTTGTTTGTTTTTTTACACAAGAAGCACAGTACCCATAGTGTGCTCCTCTGACCACATTTCTGTGCAACCTAGATGATACGGAGTGTAGCGTTGCAGTCATGCACAAGCAAGTCACAGATGACAGGAAATTCCCTCAGTAATCAGGAGCAGCTTACACAGAAAGCATAGGTTTCACTGGCTGGTACTTTTGGGATAATGAGCATGCTACAAGTGGCTGCCAGCCTGCCAACCAACCTACCACAGCTCACATGTGCCCACCACTTTCCACTGCAGCCGGTGTTCCGACGTGATAACCTACACGTCGAATTTGCCTACATCCACTATCAAACGTATAGCAGGAGGGTTAGGGTTAGTAAAAGTCTATGGGATGTAGGTTATTTCGACGTGTAGGATAAAGTGTTGGAGCACCGGATACAGAATAAGGCAGGAGCCAGAAACAGGTTTACTATAACAGTTCTATTATATCAGGGTTTACTATGTTACTGCCATTTACAAATAACGGTGCCTGGCCAGGACCTGGATTTTTAGTTTACTATAACCAAAGGTTTACTATTAAAGATTACTATAAAGCGTATACTGTATATTGTATGAAAACAAATGATAGGATAGTAGTGGAAATGCCCCTTGCACATCAGTTGGTACATTGCAGGCAGTGGCAGGGCACCTACCTCCTCCCCGAAGTGCACCACCTTCTGGCCACTCTGAACCTTCAGCGCCGGGTAGCAGCAAGGAGTAGGCTGGGCGTCCGTGGCTTCTCTATGCAGAACATATCTCTTCTGCAGCTCTGGCTCCACCAGACTCTTGTCTATCGCTTCATCCTGCTCTTTGGGCGGCATTTTCTCCCACTGGGCGCCGTAGCGCTGACGGATCCGTTCTTTATCCTGCATGATCTTTTTGGCCATGGAGTTCAGAGAAGAGAAATATGCAAAACGATTTCTCTCTTTTTCGTCTAGAGGTCGGTTTACGTTACAGGACACGGCAGTCCGAGCTGCGGCTACTGCAGCCGCCATAGAAGCCATCTCTCGGCTCCTGTGGTGGATCCTTTGTGTGCTGAGGTTTCCTCCTCGAATAGTACGTCCCTGGCAGCCTCAAGCCACACTGGCATAAACCGACAGGGAGAAGCCAACCTTTCACATTCCTCCTCCCTACCAGCCTGTGTGCAAGCCAAGCACAGTCACTTCCTCTCTCCTAACCTGCCTCTTCCCAGACACATGCCAGCCTCTAGCAAGCCTTTTCTGTACTTCCTCTTATACAAGAACCACCTCTTACCCATCCTCCTTCCAGCTGTACAGCTAGCCTCCTCCTTCCCTTCCTGGGCTGCAGGACCAGCAACTTCAGGCTTCTGCTTCTGTCCAGGAGATGAAGCGGAGGCTGTGATTGCTTTCTCTCTGGATGGATGAAGCTGAATCGTTCCAAGGAATTGCTAGCCATGAGCCCGGCAAGAACACCTTTAGTGCTCTTGAGTTCAGTGTTGCCAACTCATCCCTTTAAGTACTGACACATCTAAGTTATGCAGGTTCTGGGGCTATTTGCACATAATCAGTGCCTTAACTGCATCTACCTAGCCACAAAACCTGTATAATTCATGTGTCAGTAATTAAAGGGATGAGTTGGCAACACTGCTTGAGTTTACAGTACAGGGGGAGGGAACACCTGTAACGCCAATGCCATTTTTATTCAAAAGTGTGCTGATTGCTGAAACAAACATGCCCAATTAAATCTATTTAAAGTGGTATCTTGCTCACATTCTATTAACCCCCTTGGCGTTATGATTCTTTCTGGATTTTAGGAGCAATTTTTTTGCACCCTTTCAGACCCTAAAACCTGGAAAAAATCATGCTGCCAGGGAGATCTGCAGCAGTTACCATAATCACTCACCTCCCTGGCTCCAGCACTGCAGTTAGACCTCCATCCTCGGGTGGTGCTGCAACTCTAAAGTGAAATTGCCGGCTGTCGTCATGACGACAGCCAGCGATCTCACCAGCAGGAAGCAGAGCCCCGGAGGAGAGGAAGAAGAAATACCAGCTGACGTCGGGATCCCCGGAGGTATGTAGAAATGCTCCCGCTGCATGCATTGCTCTGCATACAGCCTCCGCCGGCTACCCCGAGCAGAGGCCGGGATTACTTACTCTTAGCTGCGGTTTTCCGCCCCCACCCTAGCTCGGGATAACCGCCAAGGAGGTTAATTACAGTGACCAACCCGCCGGGGGGGGGGGGGGGGAGTGAATAAGTGAGGCTACGAAAGAAAAATGGGTGTGGTCATGACATCACATGGGCGGAGCTAACTGTAATGTAACGGTGTAACAGTAAGGCTGCGGGACAGAATTTCTTCCCAAAACAAGCAAAGTTGCGTTAGGTGCTACGTTAAGGTCGCATAATGTGCACCTAACGCAACGTATGGTGGTGCGGGAGAGGACGTTAGAGTGAGCCGCGTTAGGCGGCTCTATCCGTATAAGGTCTACCAGAGTGGCTCTGATTGGCCAGCGGGACCTCGTGATGCGGAGTGAGACACTCCGCATCACGTGGTCCCGCCGGCCAATCTGCAGCCGCCAGTGCAGTGCATATTAAGTAGCCATGTGCGCGGCTATTGTAGCGGCATCTCCCCGCCTCCTCTCGCGCCCCCCCCACTGAGCATGTGCAAACAGTCTAACGCGGCTTAAGCCGCTCAGAATGCACAGTGCGCTGCAGTTTGCCCGAACGTGCAGCGTTACTGTGTAACGCAACGTGCATAATTATCCACTTTGCTCCATTGTCCATCAAGTTGGTGAAATATCATCTGTTACAAACTGGATTTGACATAATATATGAGCTACTTTTCATTGGTGTACAACATCAGGCAGTGGGGAATATAGACTGTGGGAGGTTCGGGATACGGGAGGAGGGAGGGGTAATGTTTTGCGTGTCCGGGGTGCATGTTTTATGACATTTTACCATTGTATGGTTGGATTAATAAAGACTTAATTTGATTTGATTCTTTTGAAATACCTAGCTTTGTTTGTGTTCAGTCAGGCCATACCCACCCATATCCTTATCTCATAATTTTCGCTTTAATTTTGTCTCAGGTACACTTTAAAGTAATTCTGAAGCAAATTTTAAAGAGAACCCGAGGTGGGTTTGAAGAATATTATCTGCATACAGAGGCTGGATCTGCCTATACAGCCCAGCCTCTGTTGCTATCCCAAACCCCCCTAAGGTCCCCCTGCACTCTGCAATCCCTCATAAATCTCAGCCACGCTGCTGACAAACAGCTTGTCAGAGCTGGCTGTGTTTATCTCTATAGTGTCAGTCTGCTGCTCTCCCCGCCTCCTGCAGAACTCCAGTCCCCGCCTGCATCCTTTCCCTCCCTGCTGATTGGAGGGAAGGGACAGGGGCAGGGACCGGAGCTATGCAGGAGGCGGGGGAGCAGCTGAGACTGACACTACAGATGTAAACACAGCCTCACAGCACGGCTGTGATTTATGAGGGATTGCAGAGTGCAGGGGGACCTTAGTGGGGTTTGGGATAGCAACAGAGGCTGGGCTGTATAGGCAGATCCAGCCTCTGTATGCAGATAACATTCTTTAAACACACCTCGGGTTCTCTTTAAAGGGAACCTGAATCGAGGAAACTCACTTCAGATTTGATATAGGACAACTGAAGTAAGAGGGATATGGAGGCTGACATATTTATTTCCTTTTGAACAATACAGATTGCCTAGCTGTGCTGCTGATCCTCTGCATCTATAATGTTTAGCCATAGACCCTGAACAAGCATGCAAGTCAGATATTTCTGAATGAAGTCTGACTGGATTTAGAGCATGCTTGGTTCAGGTATGTGATTCAGACACTACTACAGCCAAAGAGATCAACAGGATTCCAGGCAACTGGTATTGTTTAAAGGAAATAAATATGGCAGCCACCATATGACTTTCACTTGAGGGCCCTTTCACACTGGAGCATTGCAGTGTGGTAAATTTACCGCACCACACCTCCAGGCAATGAAAGTCTATGAGGGGTTCACGACCCCCATGTTGCAGTACACTGCGCCGGAAGTTCCATATCTAACGTGAGTGCATACCAACGTTACCGTGTGACTTCTGCGGTGATCTGCATTAGACCAGGAGTCATGTAAGTCTATGGTAACGTGCGTCTCTTTATAAAACCCGCTGCAGTGTTCCGCATGCGCAGAAGCATATTTTAGAAATATGCTTCCGTGCACGTCTCCTGCGGTGATCTGCATCAGACCAGAAGTCATGTAAGTCTATGGTAACGTGTGTCTCTTTGTAAAACCCGCCGCAGCGTTCCGCATGCGCAGAAGCATATTTTAGAAATGTGCTTCCGTGCACGTCATTAATTTCCCAACAGGAATTGAACGTTGCTTCCTGTTGGCTAAATTCTAGAAAGGGATACTAACGCGGTAATTCCTGAAGGCCTGTTTATGGCGGTGTGCGGGCCGTACCGCTGCAGCCAAACTGCAGTGTAAAGCCGGCCTCAGGTGTCCTTTAAGAAGGCTCTGGATACCATAGAGCCTTAACGGTGCTTGGTTGGATGAACCATGACGTTTCATCTGCTGCTTGTGGTTGAAGTTATTTGACCTGCTAGGTTTAATAGCTCTTCATTACAGACACAGAACATTTATATTGCGGACTCAAAGCGCCAGAGCTGCAGCCACTAGGACGCGCTCTGTAGGCAGTTGCAGTGTTAGGGAGTCTTGCCCAGGGTCTCCTACTGAATAAGCGCTGGCTTATTAAACATAGTTACATAGTTATTTGGGTTGAAAAAAGACATACATCCATCGAGTTAAACCAGAGAACAAAGTACAACACCAGCCCGCTCCTTCACACGTCCCTATTGATCCAGAGGAAGGTGAAAAACCCTTATAAGGCATGGTCCAATTAGCCCCAATAGGGAAAAAATTCCTTCCCGACTCCAGATGGCAATCAGATAAAATCCCTGGATCAACATCACTGGGCATTACCTAGTAAATGTAGCCATGGATGTCTTTCAATCCAAGGAAAGCATCTAAGCCCCCTTTAAATGCAGGTATAGAATTTGCCATAACTACTTCCTGTGTCAATGCATTCCACATCTTAATCACTCTTACTGTAAAGAACCGTTTCCTAAATAAATGGCTAAAACGTTTTTCCTCCATGCGCAGTCCTTTGAGAAGGCCTAGGGACAAATAGCTCATCCACAAATAGCTCATCCGCCAAGCTTTTATATTGCCCTCTGATGTATTTATACATGTTAATTAGATCTCCTCTAAGGAGCTGATGTATTTATACATGTTAATTAGATCCCCTCTAAGGTGTCTTTTCTCTAGACTAAATAAACCCAGCTTATCCAACCTTTCTTGGTGAGACCTTTCATCCCACGTATCAATTTTGTTGCTTGTCTCTGCATCTGCTCTAAAACTGCAATATCTTTCCTGTAATGTGGTGCCCAGAACTGAATTCCATATTCCAGATGTGGCCTTACTAGAGAGTTAAACGGGGGCAATATTATGCTAGCATCTCCAGTTTTTATTTCCCTTTTAATACATCCCAAAATTGTATTAGCTTTAGTTGCAGTGGCTTGGCATTGAGTTTGATTATTTAACTTGTTGTCGATGAGTACTCCTAAATCCTTCTCCAAGTTTGATGTCCCCATCTGTATCCCGTTTATTTTGTATGGTGCTAGACCATTGGTACGACCAAAATGCATGACTTTACATTTTTCAACATTGAATTTCATTTGCCATTTATGCGCCCATATAGCCATCCTATCCAGATCCTGTTGCAATATGTCACTATCTTCCTGAGAGTTGATGATTCTGCACAATTTTGTATCATCTGCAAAAATAGCAACATTGTTTACTACTGCATCTACTAGGTCATTAATAAATACATTGAAGAGCATTGGACCCAGTACAGAACCCTGTGGGACCCCACTGCTAACAGTCACCCATTTTGAGTATGATCCATTGACCACAACTCTTTGTTTTCTGTCCATTAGCCAGTTCCCTATCCATGCAGACAGACTCTTCCCCAGTCCTTGCATCCTCAGCTTTTGCACCAGACTTTTGTGGGGAACAATGTTGAAGGCCTTTGCAAAGTCCAAGTATATCACATCTACAGCATTCCCAATATCCACATTAACGTTCACATACTCACAAAAGCTGAGCATGTTAGTCAAACAGGACCTGTCTTTAGTAAACCCATGCTGATGCTGAGAAATAAGATTATTTTGTACTATGAAGTCATGTATAGTATCTCTTAGTAACCCCTCAAATAGTTTGCATACAACTGATGTTAAGCTTACAGGTCTATGATTTCTTGGATCTGATTTTTTGCCCTTCTTAAATAATGGGAAAACGTGGGATGTACGCCAATCCACTGGCTTTCTGCCAGTTGAAAGAAAGTCACAAAAGATAAGATAAAGGGGTTTATCCATAACTGAACTTAATTCCCTCAGGACCCGAGGATGCATGCTATCCGGGCCAGGTGCCTTGTCTATTTTAATTTATTTAGTCTTGCCTTCACTTCTTCCTGCGTTAAGTATTTAATATTACAGTTGGAAGATTGAGACTCTCTTCTGCATGTGTAATTTGCAACAGCAATGTTTCCCTTGTGAAGACAGAAGCAAAGAAAGCATTTAATAATTCTGCCTTACCTTGGTCATCCACCATTGAGTTCCCACCCTCATCCTTTAGGAGTCCAATACAGTCAACCTTTCTTTTTTTTATAGTTGATGTACTTGTAAAACTTCTTTGCGTTAGATTTGATATCCCTAGCGATTTGATTTTCAGCTTCAATCTTTGCCAGCCTAATTTCTTTTTTACATCATTTATTGCACTCCTTATAATTGCTTAATGCAGCCTCGGTCCCCTCCTGTTTTAGGACCTTATAGGCATTCTTTTTCCCCTTCATTTTATCTCTAACCTTTCTATTCATCCATAGAGGCCTTTTTTTTATTCCTAGATGTTTTGTTTCCATATGGGATATACCTACATACTACAATATTGATTGAGAATAAGTTTAAAAGCTTGCCATTTCCCTTCAGTGTCCTCCCTTGTAGTACATTATCCCAGTTCACCAAACTTAGTGCCTCGCAGAGACGAGGTTAAAACCCTGGTCTCCTGTGTCAGAGGCAGAGCCCTTAACCATTACACTATGCAGACACTCTATTACTCCTCAGGCAGCCTTCACAACTACTGGTCTCCCGAGTAGTTCCGAAGACAATCGCATTTGCACTGCATACGCATGGGTCCGGGCTCGCATGTGCCTAGTACGGAAGTGCTCCTCTTCTGAACTACTTGGGAGTAGCTCCAAAGGCTTCCCGAGTGAGTTTCTTGCTTCAGGTTTGCTTTAAAGAGAGCCAGAGGTGGGGTTTTAAAATTAAAGAAAAATATTAGACTACCTGATCCGGGGTGCAGGGCAGATTAGGTAGCCGCCATCCCTGCCGCTCTCTGCCACACTGTTGGCCTGCACCAGCTTACTTTCACTTTTGTGACCTCTCGGGTCACGATGCTGGAAAGAGAGACAGATTCTCTCCCAGCGTGCAAGAAGGTGGGTGAGCGGCAGGGAGCGCAGCCAGGGAGAGAGAACTGCCCAGTGTCAGCTCTAGAAAGCCTGCAGGAACGCCCCTGGTGAGCATTTTGAGCAGGGAATCCCTCTCCTCCCATTACCCTCCGAAATAGCGACAAATATTGTTGCTAATTTCGGGGGGCTTTAGTGTGGGGGAGGGGCAGAGAGCAGCATGATGCCTCTGTGTCCCATCTACCCCCCTGCCGCACGCCTCAGGTTCTCTTTAAAACAAAACTTTGTCACTTAGCTTGGTAGTGGGAAGCCTCTGGATATTTCAGAGGCTTCCCATGTACTTCTACATGCCATAAGTCCAGAGATTGTTCCTTCTATACCAAGCAACGAGCGCTGCCATTGATCACCACAACCACACTGGGCATGCGCAAATACAATCTGCGCATGCTTAGTACACAGAGGCACTCAGCAAAATTTCTTCAAGTGGCAAAATGTTAGCATGATGAAAGTCAATAGGCTGCAGACTTAGGAGCTGTCCAATCCAAGACTCCATTCAAGTGAATGGAGATGCAGATTATCACTATAGATAATTTATGAGAGATAAAAGTTCATTTTCAGGCGTTTTAGCTCCTTCAGACAATAATGCTGTAATTCCAAAAAGGGAAGACAATGCAATGTTAGTCATTCAAGTAAGGTAGGGCCAAACAGTCTATCTCTCACCAGTTCAAAATCAGCCAGTCCCAGCACATCTAGCTAGTGTCCCAAAATGTTTTTGAACTTATGTGAGTAGATCAATTTTTTCTAATTTCATGTAAGCATTGATTTGTGTCATCCTCATTTCCATTGTCAGCGGTGCTTAGTCTTTCCAACACATAAGAATGAGCTTGAAGTGGACCTGAACTCTTGCACAGGACTGAAGGAAAACATAGAGAAATGCACCATGTACGTATTTAGAGAGTTTAGCCTGTTTAATTCCCCCTCATTTGTGTCTAATCACAAACTGTAATCTGATCTTTCCCGTGTCACATGACTGCCACGGCAGATAAGGCAGATAAGCTCATTTGAAAGCACAGGATGTTGACAAGAAGATGTCTTCTTCCATGAATCAGAAAGTAGACACACTGCAGATTTATTGCAAGATTTGCACCAGCTGTAAGGGCCTATTCACACTATAAATTGCAAAATCGTTTTGCGCGGGTGATTTTAGCGCGGTAAAACCACCGCTCACACTTCCGTTATTCAGAGCAATTGCGATCAGTGCTTTATTAGGCACTGTACAGCGATCGCTCCAGAATCGCGACAAAATTATGCATGTAACGTGTTTTGCGATTGCCGCTAATCGCAAATCGTACGCGATCAGCATCAATCGTAGCAGTGAGATCACTGCCATATACCGTCTATTGTACTAGCACTTTAAAAAGCAATAGCGCATCGGCGATTAGCAGGAATCACCCGCTAATCGCTAAAGTGCGAACGGGCCCTAGCAAAGAAATGGTTTTTTATTTAAAGGTTATTATGCTGTTGTGTTTGTTTTAGAGCAGAGAGGACGTTTTTAGTTCAGGTCTACTTTAAAGGCTTAGAACAAAAGGCTTGGAACAAAAGAACCATAATTTGCATAGGCTGTGGCACATTTAATCCCAGCATCAGGCCAGAGTACAGACCTGCAGAGTTCTCAGGATGGATGCGCAACAGACCCTGTATCTAAAACGGAGGACAAATACTTGTGTAACTTGGGACATATGTATGAGGTCTCCATCATCATGCTGTCATCGGGAACAGTTTGGATCTTCCCTGCAATTCATATCATATAACCTCTTATGGTCAAACAATTTCTAAAAACAATATTAAGTTGAGACAACTTCTGCGTTGCATTTGTAGACATCCTGGGTATGCTCTGAAGAAACTCTGCCCAATCTTCTATGGAGAGGGTCCCGCTCGCCGCTCGGGAGACTGTTAGACGGCGTAACCACCGCCTATTTACATGTACAGCGCTGTGATCAGCAGCAGCACTGTACTGGGGACAGCCGTGTGACACAGCTGTCCCACTGGGGCACTTGAGAGCAATCGGCTCTCATAGGCAGAAGCCTATGACAGCTGATCGCCAGGATTGGCCGACTGGGGGGTAGGAGGGTTTTTTTAAAAAAAGAAGCAAGCAAAATGTATTGATAAAATATTATTGTAAATATTTTTTTAACCACTTGAGGACCGTGGGCTTTACCCCCCTTAAGGACCGGCCACTTTTTTTCCATTCAGACCACTGCAGCTTTCACGGGTTATTGCTTGCTCATACAACCTACCACCTAAATGAATTTTGGCTCCTTTTCTTGTCACTAATAAAGCTTTCTTTTGGTTCTATTTGATTGCTCCTGCGATTTTTACTTTTTATTATATTCATCAAAAAAGACATGAATTTTGGCAAAAAAATGATTTTTTTAACTTCCTGCGCTGACATTTTTCAAATAAAGTAAAATTTCTGTATACATGCAGCGCGAAAAATGTGGACAAACATGTTTTTGATTAAAAAAAACCCATTCAGTGTATATTTATTGGTTTGGGTAAAAGTTATAGCGTTTACAAACTATGGTGCAAAAAGTGAATTTTCCTATTTTCAAGCATCTATGACTTTTCTGACCACCTGACATGTTTTATGAGGGGCTAGAATCTCAGGATAGTATAAATACTCCCCAAATGACCCCATTTTGGAAAGAAGACATCCCAAAGTATTCACTGAGAGGCATAGTGAGTTCATAGAAGATACTAATTTTTGTCACAAGTAAGCGGAAAATGACACTTTGTGACAAAAAAAAAAGTTTTTATTTCTTCTAACTTGCGACAAAAAAAAATGAAATCTGCCACGGACTCACCATGCCCCTCTCTGAATACCTTGAAGTGTCTACTTTCCACAATGGGGTCATTTGTGGGGTATGTTTACTGTCCTCGCATTTTGGGGGTGCTAATTTGTAAGCACCCCTGTAAAGCCTAAAGGTGCTCATTGGACTTTGGGCCCCTTAGCGCAGTTAGGCTGCAAAAAAGTGCCACACATGTGGTATTGCCGTACTCAGGAGAAGTAGTATAATGTGTTTTGGGAGTATTTTTACACATACCGATGCTGGGTGGGAGAAATATCTCTGTAAATGACACTTTTTTAATTTTTTTTACACACAATTGTCCATTTACAGAGATCTTTCTCCCACTCAGCATGGGTATGTGTAAAAATACACCCCAAAACACATTATACTACTTCTCCTGAGTACGGCAATACCACATGTGTGGCACTTTTTTGCAGCCTAACTGCGCTAAGGGGCCCAAAGTCCAATGAGTACCTTTAGGATTTCACAGGTCATTTTGAGAAATTTCGTTTCAAGACTACTCCTCACGGTTTAGGGCCCCTAAAATGCCAGGACAGTATAGGAACCCCACAAATGACCCCATTTTAGAAAGAAGACACCCCAAGGTATTCCATTAGTAGTACGGTGAGTTCATAGAAGATTTTATTTTTTGTCACAAGTTAGCGGAAAATGACACTTTGTGAAAAAAAACAATAAAAATCAATTTCCGCTAACTTGTGACAAAAAATAAAACCCTCTATGAACTCACCGTACTACTAACAGAATACCTTGGGGTGTCTTCTTTCTAAAATGGAGTCATTTGTGGGGTTCCTATACTGTCCTGGCATTTTAGGGGCCCTAAACCCGCTGGCGCTTCCGTATGGCCGGCGGGATGTTGCAGCGGGTGAGCGGAGACAGGCGCCGGCGGAGGATCGCGTCACGGATGACGCGATCGCTCCGCCCATGCCCTTACAAGGACCGCCGCCTTTGGGCATGAGCTGGTCCTTGCGGGTTTCACTTCCCAGCCGCCCCTGTGCGTTAGGCGGTCGGGAAGTGGTTAAGAAAATAAACACTGTGGGGGGGGGGGGGGGGTCCGACCCCACTAACAGGAAGCTCTGTTGGTGGGGAGAAAAAGGGGGGGGGGAAACACTTGTGTGCTGAGTTGTGCGACCCTGCATCTATGCCTTAAAGCTGCAGTGGTCAGTTAGGAAAAAATGGCCTGGTCTTTAGGGGGGTTTAGCACTGCAGTCCTCAAGTGGTTAAAGGACATGATCCCCACTTTTTTGATTGCCCCAATAGGCTGCAGGGATCATGTCCTTTAAAGTGGTTGGACCCGGAGGGGCTCAAGGCAGGACAGTGGAGCGCAGCATAGCGTGCATTGGGTGCCTGCTCCCATGGATGAGCCTGATTACGCACACTACGCTGCGTACAAACAATGACAATTAAGGTGTGCTGATTAAATAGCACAAGTAACAGGAAGTTATTCACACTACAGTATTTAACTTAGTTCATTAACCCCATGGTCCGAAAAATATGGTATTTATGACTAATGGCTCTACCTTTTTTTGATCTTGAATTCTAAAATCTCTTTGATTTCTTCCAGAGCTGGTTATACAGTGGGGCAACCTTCTTAATCGTCATGCTTTTCCTGTATAAATCGTTTGTTGTTATGATAAAAAATGTCAGTTAAATAGATCATATAGGAGACACACACAGTGATATTTGAGAAGTGAAATAAAGTTTATTGGATTTACAGAAAGTGTGCAACAATTGTTTAAATTAAATTAGGTAGGTGCATACATTTGGGCACCACAAAAAAGAAATGAAATCAATATTTAGTAGATCCTCCTTTTGCAAAAATTACAGCCTCTAAACGCTTCCTGTAGGTTCCAATGAGAGTCTGGATTCTGATTGAAGGTATTTTGGACCATTTCGCTTTACAGAACATCTCTCGTTCATTCAGGTTTGAGGGCTTCCGAGCATGGACCGCTCTCTTCAACTCCCACCACAGATTTTCAAATATATTCAGATCTGGGGACTGAGATGGCCATTCCACAACGTTGTACTTGTCCCTCTGCATGAATGCCTTTGTGGATTTTGAACAGTGTTTAGGGTCGTTATCTTGTTCAAAGATCCAGCCCCAGTGCAGCTTCATCTTTGTCATTGATTACCTGGACATTGGTCTCCAGAATCTGCTGATACTGAATGGAATCCATGCGTCTCTCAACTTTGACAAGATTCTTAGTTCCTTCACTGGCCACACAGCCCCACAGCATGATGGAACCACCACCATATTTTACTGTAGGTAGCAGGTGTTTTTCTTGGAATGCTGTGTTTTTCCTCCATGCATAATGCCCCTTGTTATGCCCGAATAACTCAATTTTAGTTTCATCAGTCCACAGCACCTTATTCCAAAATCAAGCTGGCTTTTCCAAATGTGCTTTAGCATGCCTCAAGCGGCTCTGTTTGTGCTGTGGGTGGCGAAAAGGCTTCCTCTGCATCACTCTCGCATACAGCATCTCCTTGTGTAAAGTGCACCGAATGGTTGAACGATGCACTGTGACTCCATCTGCAGCTAGATGATGTTGTAGGTCTTTGGGGCTGGTCTTTGGGTTGACTCTGACTGTTCTCACCATTCGTCGCTTCTGTTTATCCAAGATTTTTCTTGGTCTGCCACTTCGAGCCTTAAATTGAACTGAGCCTATGGTCCCACAATTTAAACAATTATTGCACATTTTCTGTAAATCCAATAAACTTCATTTCACTTCTCAAATATCACTGTGTGTGTCTCCTATGTGATATATTTAACTGACATTTTTTATCGAAACAACCAACGATTCATACAGAAAACTCATGACAATTAACAAGGTTGCCCAAACTTTCACATCCCACTGTAACTTGATAATGGATCTTGATTTTCTAGATGCATTAGAACAATGTTGGGAGGATAAATTACTGTTTTCTTTTTGGTTTACTATACAGCAGATTTGATCACTGTAATTGAATCTCCTCCTGTGGAATCCGTAATGCAAACGTAGCCCAATTTATCAATTTCCATCGGAAATTTTGGAAAAATGTGCTTGATCGCTGGCTGGTTGGGAGCCCATCACTAGTGGCGTTCGATTCTGTGACAACCGATGCAGAATAGCAGTAGTACTCTCACCTGTCAGGCTGGCGTGAGTCCTTATAGGGCTGGTGCTTCATGCAGCAGGTCTCCTCTTCCATATGTCCTCTTCCGCCTCATGTGACAAGCCAAAGTTCAAACACAAGTGCTCCGGCAGCATACACGATGGGGAGGGGGCTAGGGAGCAGCCCCCTCCCTGAAGGTGATTAAATGTTTGCCACCCCTCCATCAGCCCCCACCATTTATGAACCTTCCTTAAAGTGTACCAGAGCCGGCACACTACAACATTTTTTTTACTTACCCTGGGCTTCCTCCACCCCCATAAGCAGGGATGCGTCCCTAGCCATCCTCCCGCGGTCCTCTGTTTAACGGCAATCAGGCTCAGTGACGTCAGCCAGGGTCTTCTGCGCATGCGCAGGAGGTCTGTGCATGCCCAGAAGACCCCGGCTGACCCAGACTGGAGCTGACTGAGCCAGTTACCAGGGCTGATGGCGGATGAACAGAGGACAGCAAGGGACGTATCCATGCTGGAGGAAACCCCAGGTAAGTAAAAAAACTTTGTAGTGTGACATCTCTGGGTTTCTTTAAAGTGAACCCGAGATGAAAATAAACTGATGGGATAAACAATTGGATCTGTCCTACTCCTAAAAATATATATATATAAAGATAAGGCATTCATATTGGAAACAAAACAATAAAAAATAAAATGTATCCAAAACTTGCAGCCAGAGTAATCAAATATACTTTTGTTGAGGAACAAAACCAATGAAGACCAATTAAAAAAACACAATAGCACGTGGAGGGTCCAGTCGGTACTATAACAAATCACAGTACAAAGTTCATGACTCAATGTACAAATAGGTAATAAGTCAATATAAAAGCACTTCTGCTTCAATAAGCATGTTGAATTAACATCAAAAATTCAGCCCCTGGCAATCTATATACGTAAATAAGACCTCCTGTATAATTGAGTAATGTCTCTTTAAAACTTGCCAAGCCAGCGTATAAATTGAGCAATGGAGTTTTTTCACTATTACCTGTGAGTGAATAGTAGATGACCAGGAGACCCCCCTGCCATGCCCCTCTACACATATCGCAGTCACCTGCTTTTTCAAGAGGTCCAAAAAGTTACCTTTTCTACTCCTAAAAATTACTTTTTTTTAGATATTTCAAGACTTTATTTTATGTATAAACATTTACAAAGCAAATTTAATGTTTTATCATCTCTGCTCAATTGCAGTGTCTCAAAAGTCACAGAGTGAAAAGACATGAACTATTGAACTTTGTATCTTTCCCTTGCAGTCAGAAGCCCAGTTATCTGCTTAGGTAAGGGTTTTATATCTGTAATTTGTTATCGGTGAGCGCGACTTGCCACTGTATATACAGCTCTATCTCATCATGTCATCTCGAGTACACTTTAAAGGACCTCTGTCGCGAAAATGTTAAAATTTAAAATACATGTAAACATATACAAATAAGAAGTAGTTTCTTCCAGAGTAAAATGAGCCATAAATTACTTTTCTCCTATGTTGCTGTCACTTACAGTAAGTAGTAGAAATCTGACATTACAGAGAGATTTTGGACTAGCCCATCTTCTCAAGGGGGGTTCTTAGGGTTTTCTTTATTTGTAAAAGCACTTAGTGAATGGCAGTTGCTCCGTCTAACTGCCAAAAAAGTGTGCAGTGTGCAGGAAGGCTGGCCAGCATCTTTGTATACATCTTTTTCAGGGAATGTCTTTATAAAGAATAAAGGCCATGCTCAGAATCCCCTATGGAGAAATGGACTACCTCAAAATCTGTCAGTAATGTCAGATTTCTAATACTTACTGTAAGTGACAGTAACATAGGAGGAAAGTAATTTATGGCTCATTTTACTCTGGAAGAAATTAACTTATTTGTATGTGTTTTAAATTTTAAGATTATCGCGACAGTTCCTCTTTAAGGGGATTTTCATTTAACTTTTTTGTTTTGTTTTGCTGCTGAGATCTCTTTAAAGGGGTTCTTTCGCGAAAAAAGTAGGCAGTTAAAAAATGTGACAGATGACAGGTTTTGGGCCAGTCCATCTTTTTAAGGGGGATTCTCAGGGCTTTCTTTGTTTTCAACAGCATTTCCTGAACAGCAGTTTAACTGCCAAAATAGCAAGATACCAGCCGGCCTCCCTAATTACTTGCACACTATTATGTCAGTTAGATTTTGCAACTGTTGTTCAGGAAATGCTGTTGAAAACAAAGAAAGCCCTGAGAATCCCCCTTAAAAAGATGGACTGGCCCAAAACCTATCATCTGTCACATTTTTTAACTGCCTACTTTTTTCGCGAAAGAACTCCTTTAAACTCGCCGGCTCAATGAAATAAGGGCCTTGATGTGTCCATTCAGGAGAATGATGAAAAAGAAATTAGGAGAAACTGCTTATTATTAGTAGCAAAACAAATGCTTTCAAATTAAAATGCTGAGGTTTTTTAATGAAAAACAAAGCATGTAAAAAATGTTTCAGCTGTCAAGGATACAATTTTAATCCTAGGCCACAAATACACTTGATAATATGCAGACTGGTAGCTGTTTATAAGACGTAAGTGACGGAAAGGTTTGCCAGATTTGCACTCTTGGTTTCTGAATTTGATAATCCTTTCTCTCTAGTAGTTTGGAATGAAGCCAGTTCTTCCAGTGCCAAAAATGAGGTACGTTTGTATATAACAGTTCTGTAATTGTAGACGTGCATGCTACATAACACCATTAACTGTATTTTGCAGACTATAAATATAACTAGGCATTACAAGCCTTTACTTTTAAATGTATGAAAAAGTCTTGGTGATTGCAGTAATTTTCTGTGTTGATTGAATGAAGAATCATATCTCTGAGGGTTTTTCCTCAAACTATGGCTGTTACAGAATACCAGTAACTGCTTTTTGCAGACTATAAACTAACTAACTAGTCATAACACGTCTTTACTTTTAAATGTATGAAAAAGCAAACAAATGTGCAGGGGCGCCTCTAGCCATTTTGTCACTCCAGGCGAGAAAACCTGCGCCCCCCCCCCTTGTGGTGCCCTCTAATGAAAATAATCGTAATGCGTCAATCTTTCACCAGAAAATAATCATAACGCAGCAATAATTCACCATAAAATAATCGTAATGCGACAATCTTTCACTAGAAAATAATCGTAATGTGGCAGCGTTTTACCATAAAATAATCGTAACGAGGCAGCATTTCACCGTAAAATAATCATAATGATGCAGCGTTTCACCATAAAATAATCGTAATGAGGCAGCATTTCACCATAAAATAATTGTAATGTGGCAGCGTTTCACCATAAAATAATTGTAATGTGGCAGCGTTTCACCATAAAATAATCGTAATGAAGCAGCATTTCACCATAAAATAATCTTAATGATGCAGCTTTTCACCATAAAACATTTGTAATGAAGCAGCGTTTCACCATAAAATAATCGTAATTTGGCAATGTTTCACCATAAAATAATCGTAATGATGCAGCGTTTCACCATAAAATAATCGTAATGATGCAGCAGCGTTTCACCATAAAATAATTGTAATGATGCAGCGTTTCACCATTAAATAATCCTAATACAGCAATCTTTTACTAGAAAAGAATCCTAATGTGGGCAGCATTTCACAAATAACTAATGTAAATCTGTAAAAAGAAAAGCATTTACTCACCTGCAGAAGACTCCTCTTCCTGGTGCCATCTCCCTGTAGCCCTGCTCTGCCTGTGTCAGCGTGGGACTTTTTTGCAGCTGCTGAGGCTGCGGAAATGGCTGATTCCTACACCGCTCATAGAGCACCTGAGTCCCGGAGGACTACTACGCCCAGCTGGAGAGGAGAACAGATTGCTAAACCTGTTTCACCCAGCACCCAGAGGAGGCAAGCACTGCTGTCTCCTGGATTCAGGCAACCAACCACTGACACTCGGAAATGCTTTGTATGTGACAGGGTGGGTCATATCAGCACGACTTTCCCAGAGAGGAAGAGGGAGGCCCCAAAATCCAGTGAGGCCTCAAACCCCAGGGAAGTCCCAACTGCTTTGTGTGCTACGAGGAATGCCACTGGCTATGCAGAGAATCTGCAGCTTGTCATGGTTGGGGGTACAGTTGCCACTGGGCTGAGAGACACTGGAGCAGAAGTGACTCTCATACATCCCCAGCTTGTGAACCCAGAGCAGTACATACCTGGGAAGATGATTGCTGTCAGAGGAATTGGGGGTGTCACCCCAGCAATACCCACCGCCTTGGTCCACCTGGATTGGGGGGCCAGCAGCGGACTGAAAGAAGTTGAGGTAACTGACAAAATCCCCACCAATGTTTTGCTGGGTACTGACCTGGGACGGTTAGTGGCCCGGTATGAGCCTACTCCAAACCCCGTGGAGCCTGCATCCCCAGCAGAAGTTCAGGACTCTTGCCAGGCGCTGTTTGATAATGCTGTGCAAGGGGGGAGTGCTGGTGAGGCCCCAGGGGCTATGGACTGTGCACTAGGAGCCAGCCCTAGTGATTCTCCAGTGCCTAGGCCTGGAGTGGGACATGTTGATACGGAGAATGCAGAAACTGATGATGTCATTTATGACGCATGGACTATCGAGGCGATCGATGCAGGAACTGTTGATGATACTTGTGAAGTGCTGAGTAGCAATGTGTGTAATGATACCAACAATGTGGATGTTTTCTGTGATGTTCTAAATGTCAATATGTATAAGACGGATAATGTTGATATCATATGTGTTGTGCTACATCATGCTGTGTGTCAGGTGGACACTCCGTCGGCTGCAGGAGTAACCAGCAGGGCTCGCTGGGCTGCTGCAGATGGATTGCCCACCGAAGGGGCAGACGGCACCAGGCCAGGTCTTCCCCCTTCAGATGTTTTTAAGACCAAAGGTGATGTGGTTTATGATATGTGTAATGTGGGCGCTCCCTCAGCTGCCGTGGTAACCCGCAGCGCTAGCGGGTCTACAGCACAGGGACTGTCCACCGAAGTGGCAAATGTTGCTGGGTCAGCCACATCCAATTCGTAACCTGGCCCTATGGGCCCAGGAGCCTCTCCGTCTGCAGCCTTCCTGGAATGTGTGACAGGCAGCACTGAGCTCTCTGGGGCTGTTCGATTTGACAGCAGCCTGGAAGAGCTCAGGGGGCTAGCCAGCCCAGCAGGTCACCAGCTGGGAGGGGCGGGCTGAGAGGGTTCTGGGAAGTTATTCCCTCGGAGCTGTCCGAAGGGGAAGAGGCAGACCAGCAGATAATCATTCCCCAAAGGTACCGAGAGATAGCTCCTGCCACTATAGAGAAAGTGCGTGTAGCGACGGTTGGAACCCTTCCCCAGCTGCAGCACTGTCTCTATGGTCGCGAATTCACGGTTGTCACTGACTCGCATTCCCCTGGTTGGTTACGTCAGGTTGCCAGGGGCAACGACACATTGCAGCAACTTGACCTAGTTTTCCAGTCCTGTAGCTTGGAGCTAAGGAGTTACCCCCCCAGGCCCGGCCGTCAGTGTCGGCTTTGGCAGGACGATTCGTTAGAATCATCTGCCAGCGTCATCTGGAAGAGGGGGCGTGTCATGATATAGCGGCTAGTTATGAGGCTGATGATATAAGGATAACAGGAACATATTCTTTCATTTTTCTGCCTGTGTTCCATGTAGGTCTGCTAGAAGGGAGCTGTTGCCTTTGATTGCTTGGGGCAAGGAAGTGGGTATTGTCTTGACCATATGAAGTACTTTGAGTTTCTGCATGCAGTTCCTCTGAAAGTGGTTCCCTGCTAATGGGATTATCTGCCTGGCTTTTTGAACTCAGGAGATGGCCCATTGTCTCAATACACAAAGCAAGACTAGTCAGGAAGAGTCTAACACACATGTCAACTTTTGGTGAAGAAACACTATTTCATTGTGAGGAAATTAAATTATTGGTGGAGGTGCAAACTATATCCTTATCTTTGATCAGCTAGGGAATACGGTCAACAATGTGAAAGCCTTAATCAATTGTCACCTGTAACCTGGGGAGATTGGAGGTTAGGGAAATCTTTTCATGTATGTGGATGTTAGATCTCTGGAAATCCAATTATGACCGAGGATGTAATTAAATCGAGCTCCCCCCCCCCCCCCTCCACACAGGCTTACAGCCTCGAGGCGAATATTTCATTATAAAAACCAGGGGACAGCTACCTCAAATCAGTCCTCTCCTGATGGTAGCGGCAGCTGGTCTCCTGGGCCAAGCTAGTGGACTCCTGGTCTAACCAGAATTGTGTCCGTCCACAAAAGCCCAAGGTTCTTCTATCTGGATTCCTGTATTTTTGGTAAGCAAATTGCTTGGTGTGTATCTTTGTAACCTCTTATTTTTGTAACTTTTATCTTGTAACTTTTTTACTTTGTTTTTTGTAATCTTTTGTATATATTATTTTCTGCATTGTTCTATTTTTCTATGGAATATTAAATCGTTATTTAATAAGCTTGACTTCTGCGGTACTAAACTAACACTCATAGCCTAGAGGAGATTGCAGTGTAGCTGTGTATAAGTCCGTGCCTAATTGTATGCTTGAGCAACACTACCATATGAAATTGTAATTGCATTGTGTGTAGGGGCGTTTGTCATACGTTGGCCTAAAGCGCGCAGCTGACCCAACGTACGAAACGCCAGTGCGAGTAGCTAACAGTATCGTTCGGAACGACTGTTAGTGGTTTTGCTGCACGACAGTGTAACTTGCATTACAAGTCAGTGTCTGATTGTGCTGTGTTACTGTACAACTGTACTGTGTGTGTGGGTGCGTGGCGTTCTCGTATTCGGCCTAAGCGCAAAGCTGACCCAAATACGAAAACGCAGATTGCATGTTCAGCCCTCGACAGCTGAGGGGACGTGTCTAGCAACGCTAGTGGTGGCAGTGGGAAGTGTTTGAGGGGTTCCAGTCTTGTTTGTAGCATAAATAAGGCTGTTCCCCGCTTAATCTGGTCAAACCCGCAGTCGGGAACCGTATACGCAGGCGTGCCGCGGGCCGGTTCCTGACAACGACCACACCCACATTCTGGTTTATGACCGCGCCGCATGCCGTACACCATTTTTTGGCGCGCGCTACGCCGCCCCAATTCTTCGCCGCTCCGCTTATTCCTACCCCCTTTTTACCCCCCCCCTGGAGAATTTTCTGCGGACGCCCATGGCAGCCAGTTCACCACGGGGGTTCCACAGTCTGGCGGGGGAAGGTGGATGCGACCCCCTCCCCCGCGGCAGCGCCTCCCTGTCATCCGGCACTCCAGGCAACCACTTGTCCTTGCCTGGTGGCTGATACGCCCCTGCAAATGTGCATTGTACCTAAATGCTAAGCTGCTGATTCACAAAATTCAGTAAGGATTCAATAAGTACCACGTGTATTCATTAGCACAGGGTTTTTAAAATGTACAGAAATCTTAATTCACAAAACTGATATGGAGCATTATCATACATGTGAGTGAGAGTAATGCTCTCCCATACTGCTCCTTATCTAACTCATTCCAGCCACATTGGGTCAGTGGACAGCCATAGTCTGAAGAAAAAACAGAGAAACCGAGAGCCCAATATAGTGTAGTATGTATTGGATCAGGGAGAATTAGTGTGGAGTAAGTATTATACTTACAAACATGGGTTACCGTTTAGGCAACCACCATATAGGCAGGTGGGGAGATTAGACCTGTCCCCACTCAGGAATAAGATGTCGCTCTCTGAAGAAGGAAAGGAGGGTTTGTCACCCTTCCAACCACCAAGGGTGGATATCTTGACAAGTAGATGTACAGAGGCGCCAAAAGGATAAAATATGCTAAAATGTTTAAAATATTCGAGTGGCGGCGGTGGACCGGCCACTCAGAAATAGACTCGATGCTGTCGCTTAAGATAAAGACAATTTATTCACATACTCCATGAACAGAACTGCAACGCGTTTCACGGGTATATTCCCGCTTCCTCAGGCAATAAACATATAGGAGTACACAGTACAGTCTCAAGGTCACGAATAGCGCCTCTGGCTGGAGCTTGTCAAGCGGCAATCAAGATGAGCAGATTTTTTTTAGCTTATGTCCAGAAAACTAGAGAGTTACTGCTCTGCAATCATGGTGGAACAATGCTTCAACCAAGCCGGCAGATAAAGAGTAGGTCCCAGAAAAAAGGGCTCTATCAGATTTACAGTTTTACAATACCTGGGCCCATATGCAATTAACTCTTTCACCTGAGTTTTCTCCTAGGAGATAATTTTTCAACGTCTTTTTAAAATAACGTTTCAGCATTTTGTAATCTAAAAAAGTACCAAAAAGTAAAGACAAAGTATTATCAAAATTATTTTGAGTATTTTCTTGTTTACTGGTAGCTTAAAAGGGATTTCAAGACAAGGTGTGAAAATGTCAACTTGGAGATAACTCAGGTGAAAAAGTGAATTGCATATGGGCCCTAGTGTGTGTTTCATCCTTTTTTCCAGTTATGGTCAGTGAATAACCGATCTGGAAGACTATTTCTGTTTTAATTGGTACGGAAATTGGCTTGGGGAAAAGAGGGAGGCTTTGCCGCCACCCCTAACAGAGGTTCCCCCATGTCATGAACCATGCAGGCTAGTATAGCTCAGGGTGTGGAGCCCCACAAAGTCCAGGCTCTGAATTCTAGCTATACCAGCCAGCATGGGTGACAAGAGGTTGAAGAAGCTTGGCCAGGAGGACCTCTTGCTGGTCATTTAAAATGTATTAAATGTTTATTTGGAACTCGGTACATATTAAAATGCAAACACGCTGAAACCAGCACAGGAGATTTGGGCGCAGCGCAGGAGATTTGGTCGCAGCCGGCACCACCATAGGCCGTAATAGGAATTACGGCTATAGCAGGCACAGGGAGTAACTTCAGTGCTGTCAGAAGATGGAGCTGAAGTTACTTTTAAAACATAATAATTCAGCTTCCAGCAAATACTGGAAGCTGAATTATTGAATTCCCCACTATCCGTGGTGGCCTGGAGGGGGAATAGTATTTAATACGGCCGGGACTTGTGCAGCAGCAGGATCAGCCATATACCGGCTGAATCCTGCGCCCAAGTCTCCAGCGCCGTTATCTCTCGTACGCATTAAAATGTACAGCAGCAAATTTTTACTTTACTGAGTTTAAAAACCATTCTTTCTTTGTATTTTTTTTTTTTTATGCATTTTAAGTTTAAGTTTTTTTTTTTTTATAAAAAATTGACTTGTCCCCTAATAATTAAATTTTACATTTTCGGTTAATTATGAGTAATTGTGAAATAATCTTTAACCACTTCACCCAAAGCGTTTTTTACCCTAACGAACAAGAGCGATTTTTACCTTTCAGTGCTCACCCCTTTCATTTGCCAAAAGCTCAATCACTACTAATCATAATGAAATGATCTATATCCTGTTTTTTTCACCACCAATTGGGCTTTTTGGGGTTGATATTAGTTTTTAGTAATTACTTTTATTTTCTATACAATATTTCTCCAATTTCATCCCTTATAGTTTTAATATAAACACTGCTACTGTGCATTAAAACCCACACATTTGATCTGCCTATTTGTCCTGGTTATCACAAGATTTTAATTATGTCCCTAGTACAAAGTATGGTGACAATATAGTATTTGGAAATAAAGGTGTAATTTTTCTTTGGTGTTTTTTTTCCCCCACTATTTTCACGTGCACGGAAATGCACGTGCACACGCGGGGGCGTGCACATGCACGCGTGCACATGCAGACGTGCACGTACACGTGCACACGTGCACAGCGGCAGCAGCGCTGTCTGACTTATAAAAACGGCCTGGAGCTATTAAGAGGCTCTAGCGGGACGTTTCTATAAGTCAGCTTGTCATTAAGTGGTTAATGTAAATACAGTTATAGGTAAAATTGATTACAAATTTGCCAGAAATATAGCATTACGATTTCTCATCCAATTTTGATGCAAAATTTTAGTCTGGAATGGGCATTTGATGGGTCCCATCTTAGCCAATCTGTACCTGTAAGGGTGAAAGTGTTTTCAAGGATGATGATGAATCTGTGCCACATTCTTGGACAACACAGATACATTGACAGTATCTTACTTTTTTGGACAAGACCATCACAGTCGCTAATGAAGTTTGTAACCATGTTAAATAGCAATAAGTACAATGTCTATTGTAGAATCAGTTTTAATCTATGTCTGATCACACTTCTTTACTTGCACATTTTCAGAGTAAAGAGTGCAACCATTTCTACATGTCGGTGCAGAAAATAAATGGCTGCCAACAGTATGTTGCATGCTTGAAGTGCACATCTTGGAGTGGTTACATATGAGATCAGTACAAGTGTACTTCACACAGGTGCCAAACATCAGCAAAATGGTTACTGTTACTCCAGTTAATTGACACTCATGTTACAGGAATCAGAAGAGAGCAGCAGCTGGCAACTGTATCACCTCAGTGTGTAGAGTACAGGTATTCTTTCTTCTGCTTTTTGTCATACATTATTTAAGATTGTTTACCTTGTGTATATAAATTAATGATGTTAAGCTGTTCCAAAGAATTGTTGCTCTGCATAAAGATGGCCTAGGCTATAGGAAGATTGCCAACACCCTGAAATTGAGTTGCAGCACAGTGGCCAGGACCATACAGCAGTTTACAGGACAGATTGCAAGTACTCACTGTCATAACCAGAGGCTGTCTTTTGCAAATAGACATATAATTGCTGGCTGCATTACTGCAGAGGTTGAAAGGATGGGGAGGTCAGCCTGTCAATGTGCAAACCATATGCCGCACACTGCATCAAATTTGTCTGCATGGCTGTCGTCTATGAAGTAAAACTGTAGCTCTGGCAAAAAACATCTTCAAAGCTCCCGCTGGGGCTCCCCATTGGTCCACTAAGTAGAACAATGGAAATCCTCCCTAGAATCCCTGAGGAGTATTCTCACTGGTCCACTTAAAGTACCCCTGACTCAGGGAAAAAACGAATGAAAGGAGTCCATGGTGGGCTAGATTACCAAATCCTTAGTATCCTAATGTTGCTCGTTGACTTCGGGGTACCTCCTCTTCCCATGTCCCCGGTCCTTATTATATTCTAATAGATCCCTCCTTTGAATACCCTCCCAGAAGTTCACCTCAATGGGTATGAATAACTCAGTACTGCAAATTCGTGAGTTTCAAACCTTGCGTGCACAGCAAAGGAAAGCACACAGTCAGTTCACAGTCGCTCGCGGCAGCTTGGGGTAACTGAGAGGGAATGGGAGGGACCCCAAAGACAACAGGCAACATTAGGAGGGTAAGCATGTCAAGTGTCAACCAGTTCACCATGGGCTTAAAGGAATACTATCGATACCCAAGTGTTCTAAAATGACAGTGTGCAAATAATGTCTAAGTAGCTGTGTAAACATTTTCCTACTTTTCATGTTAAATATCAGAGGCAAAAACTGTAATTTATTGAGGGTAGGATTTAGCTATATCGGGACAAATCAATTGCAGAAGGGGTGTCTGCTTCAATGCACAGCCAGAGTTGCATATCAGACTACAGAAAGCAAATATCAAACATATCAAACTCTGAAAGCAAAAACAGTATGAAAAGCTGTGACAATTAGTTACATTTCCTCTGCTCTCTTCAGACACTTCAGTCAGAAACACAGGACACAGGAGCTGCAGCTGTTGGAAGCTCTCTTCTCTGTCACACACAGAGCTACACATAGAGTTAACTGATCAAGTGTGAGGGGAATTTCCCCTCTCCTCATGGCTCAGTCAGTGTCAGTTTTGGCATCAGTAAACTTTGAAAGTGTTTTGCTAACAGTAAACAAAGAAGTTGCTACTAAAATGTATACACCAGTACATAGCAGCACTTCCCAAACAATTCTTGTGTCAATTGAAAAAAATATGTGAATCGATAGTATTCCTTTAATTCAATTGTTTTTGCTCTAGATTGCTTTAATGGACTAATGTGCAGCCCCGGCGGGAGCTTTGAGCATGCTTTTTGCCAGGGAACTTATCTATGTGCAGCGGGGAGCAAGTGTGCCAAGAGACCCTGGCATGTAGCATCAGAAGAAAGCTTGAGTGCCTGGTAGCGGTCATGAGCGGCTGATGTTGGGGGTGTGACGGTGAAAAAATCTTAGTGTGTTTTGCCTTCTTAAAACAGAAGTTATTTGCAATAATTTAGCTTTAAGTGAACATCTGTGGTTACCCACAATGCACTGCTACTGAATATTCCAATTATCTCTTTATGCCCCTGAAGCCAGCAGCTTGGTCAAAACATATCAACTGTTAGAGCAATTGTTAGAAAATGGAAGAGGCTAAAGAGGACCGTCAGTCTCCCTCAGATTGGGGCTCCATGCAAGCTCTTACCTCTTACCACCGGGACTGCTGCAGTGCGTTACCTCTAAACGCACAAGTTACCAGGTACAGGAAAGCATACTTTTTATTGCCTGTATGCTTCACTGTACCTACTTAACCACTTAAGGACCGCCCCCAGCCGATGGGCGGCGGCAAAGTCCGGGCCCAAACGACCGCAATACGCCCATCAGCGGGGGCGGCTGCGGGAGTGGCTATGCGGCGATCGCGTCATTCGTGACGCGATCAGCCGCCGTGGACTGGTTCCGCCTACCGTTCGCTGTAACCCGCCGGCCGTTCGGAAGCGCCGGCGGGTTACTAGCACCCGGATCGCCGCTGCACGTATGTATAATAGGCTTTGTAATGTATACAAAGCCTATTATACTGGCTGCCTCCTGCCCTGGTGGTCCCAGTGTCCGAGGGACCACCAGGACAGGCTGCAGCCACCCTAGTCTGCACCCAAGCACACTGATTCCCCTGCCCCCTGATCGCCCACAGCACCCCTCAGACCCCCCCCTGCCCACCCCCCAGACCACTGTTTGCACCCAGTCACCCCCCTAATCACCCATCAATCACTCCCTGTCACTATCTGTCAGCGCTATTTTTTTTTTAGTCCCTAATCTGCCCCCTACTCCCTCCTGATCACCCCCCCCCACCCCTCAGATTCTCCCCAGACTCCCCCCAGAACTCCCCCCCCCCGTGTACTGTATGCATCTATCCCCCCTGATCACCTGTCAATCACCCGTCAATCACCCGTCAATCACCCCCTGTCACTGCTACCCATCAATCAGCCCCTAACCTGCCCCTTGCGGGCAATCTGATCACCCACCCACACCAATAGATCGCCCGCAGATCCGACATCCGATCACCTCCCAAGTGCAGTGTTTACATCTCTTCTCTCCTCTAAACACCCACTAATTACCCATCAATCACCCATCAATCACCCCCTATCACCACCTGTCACTGTTACCCATCAGATTAGACCCTAATCTGCCCCTTGCGGGCACCCAATCACCCGCCCACACGCTCAGATTGCCTTCAGACCCCCCCTTATCAATTCGCCAGTGCAATATTTACATCTGTTATTCCCTGTAATAACCCACTGATCACCTGTCAATCACCTATCAATCACCCCCTGTCACTGCCACCCATCAATCACCCCCTGTCACTGCCACCCATCAATCAGCCCCTAACCTGCCCCTTGCGGGCAATCTGATCACCCACCCACACCAATAGATCGCCCGCAGATCCGACATCAGATCACCTCCCAAGTGCAGTGTTTACATCTCTTCTCTCCTCTAAACACCCACTAATTACCCATCAATCACCCCCTATCACCACCTGTCACTGTTACCCATCAGATTAGACCCTAATCTGCCCCTTGCGGGCACCCAATCACCCGCCCACACGCTCAGATTGCCCTCAGACCCCCCCTTATCAATTCGCCAGTGCAATATTTACATCTGTTATTCCCTGTAATAACCCACTGATCACCTGTCAATCACCTATCAATCACCCTCTGTCACTGCCACCCATCAATCACCCCCTGTCACTGCCACCCATCAATCAGCCCCTAACCTGCCCCTTGCGGGCAATCTGATCACCCACCCACACCAATAGATCGCCCGCAGATCCGACATCAGATCACCTCCCAAGTGCAGTGTTTACATCTCTTCTCTCCTCTAAACACCCACTAATTACCCATCAATCACCCCCTATCACCACCTGCCACTGTTACTCATCAGATTAGACCCTAATCTGCCCCTTGCGGGCACCCAATCACCCGCCCACACCTCAGAACGCCCTCAGACCCCAGCCCTGATCACCTCACTAGTGCATTGCTTGCATCTATTTCCCCCCTCTAATCACACCTTGAGACACCCATCAATCACCTCCTGTCACCCCCTAGCACACCTACCCATCAGATCAGGCCCTAATTTGCCCCGTGTGGGCTCCTGATCACTCGGCCAAACCCTCAGATCCCCCTCAGACCCCCTTCCGATCACCTCCCCAGTGCATTGATTGCATCTATTTTCCCCTCTAACCGCCCCCTGAGACACCCATCAATCACCTCCTGTCACCCCCCTAGCACTCCTATCCATCAGATCAGGCCCCAAACATCCTGTCATCTAAGAGGCCACCCTGCTTATGACCGGTTCCACAAAATTTGCCCCCTCATAGACCACCTGTCATCAAAATTTGCAGATGCTTATACCCCTGAACAGTCATTTTGAGAAATTTGGTTTCCAGACTACTCACAGTTTTAGGCCCGTAAAATGCCAGGGCAGTATAGGAACCCCACAAGTGACCCCATTTTAGAAAGAAGACACCCCAAGGTATTCTGTTAGGTGTATGATGAGTTCATAGAAGATTTTATTTTTTGTCAAAAGTTAGCGGAAATTGGATTTTTATTGTTTTTTTCACAAAGTGTCATTTTTCACTAACTTGTGACAAAAAATAAAATCTTCTATGAACTCACCATACCCCTAATGGAATACCTTGGGGTGTCTTCTTTCTAAAATGGGGTCACTTGTGGGGTTCCTATACTGACCTGGCATTTTAGGGGCCCTAAACCGTGAGGAGTAGTCTAGAAAACAAATGCCTCAAAATGACCTGTGATTAGGACGTTGGGCCCCTTAGCGCACCTAGGCTGCAAAAACGTGTCACACATGTGGTATCGCCATACTCAGGAGAAGTAGTATAATGTGTTTTGTGGTGTATTTTTACACATACCCATGCTGGGTGGGAGAAATCTCTCTGTAAATGGACAATTGTGTGTAAAAAAAATCAAAAATGTGTCATTTACAGAGATATTTCTCCCACCCAGCATGGTTATATGTAAAAATACACCACAAAACACATTATACTACTTCTTCTGAGTACGGCGATACCACATGTGTGACACTTTTTTGCAGCCTAACTGTGCTAAGGGGCCCAAAGTCCAGTGAGTACCTTTAGGATTTCACAGGTCATTTTGAGACATTTGGGTTCAAGACTACTCCTCACGGTTTAGGGCCCCTAAAATGCCAGGGCAGTATTGGAACCCCACATGTGACCCCATTTTAGAAAGAAGACACCCCAAGGTATTCTGTTAGGTGTATGATGAGTTCATAGAAGATTTTATTTTTTGTCACAAGTTAGCGGAAATTGATATGTATTGTTTTTTTTTTCACAAAGTGTCATTTTCCGCTAACTTGTGACAAAAAAAAAATCTTCTATGAACTCACCATACTCCTAAATACCTTGGGGTGTCTTCTTTCTAAAATGGGGTCACTTGTGGGGTTCCTATACTGCCCTGGCATTTTAGGGGCCCTAAACCGTGAGCAGTAGTCTAGAATCCAAATGCCTCAAAATGACCTGTGAATAGGACGTTAGGCCCCTTAGCGCACCTAGGTTGCAAAAAAGTGTCACACATGTGGTATCGCCGTACTCAGAAGGACAATTGGACAATTGTGTGTAAAAAAAATCAAACAATTGTCATTTACAGAGATATTTCTCCCACCCAGCATGGGTATGTGTAAAAATACACCCCAAAACACATTATACTACTTCTCCTGAGTACGGCGGTACCACATGTGTGGCACTTTTTTGCACCCTAAGTGCGCTAAGGGGCCCAAAGTCCAATGAGTACCTTTAGGATTTCACAGGTCATTTTGCGACATTTGGGTATGGTGAGTTCATAGAAGATTTTATTTTTTGTCACAAGTTAGCGGAAAATGACACTTTGTGAAAAAAAAAAACAATTAAAATCAATTTCCGCTAACTTGTGACAAAAAAAAAAAATCTTCTATGAACTCACCATCCTCCTAACGGAATACCTTGGGGTGTCTTCTTTCTAAAATGGGGTAATTTGTGGGGTTCCTATACTGTCCTGGCATTTTAGGGGCCCTAAACCGTGAGGAGTAGTCTTGAAACGAAATTTCTCAAAATGACCTGTGAAATCCTAAAGGTACTCATTGAACTTTGGGCCCCTTAGCGCAGTTAGGGTGCAAAAAAGTGCCACACATGTGGTATCGCCGTACTCAGGAGAAGTAGTATAATGTGTTTTGGGGTGTATTTTTCCACATACCCATGCTGAGTGGGAGAAATATCTCTATAAATAGACAATTGTGTGTAAAAAAAAAATAAAACAATTGTCATTTATGGAGATATTTCTCCCACCCAGCATGGGTATGTGTAAAAATACACCCCAAAACACATTATACTACTTCTCCTGAGTACGGCAATACCACATGTGTGGCACTTTTTTGCAGCCTAACTGCGCTAAGGGGCCCAAAGTCTAATGAGCATCTTTAGGCTTTACAGGGGTGCTTACAATTAGGCACCCCCCAAAATGCCAGGACAGTGAACACACCCCACAAATGACCCCATTTTGGAAAGTAGACACTTCAAGGTATTCAGAGAGGAGCATAGTGAGTCCATGGCAGATTTAATTTTTTTTTGTCGCAAGTTAGAAGAAATGGAAACTTTTTTTTTTTTTTCACAAAGTGTCATTTTTTCCGCTAACTTGTGACAAAAAATAAAATCTTCTATGAACTCACCATGCCTCTCACTGAATACTTTGGGATGTCTTCTTTCCAAAATGGGGTCATTTGGGGGGTATTTGTACTATCCTGGAATTTTAGCCCCTCATGAAACCTGACAGGTGCGCAGAAAAGTCAGAGATGCTTGAAAATGGGAAAATTCACTTTTGGCACCATAGTTTGTAAACGCTATAACTTTTACCCAATCCAATAAATATACACTCAATGTTTTTTTTTTTTATCAAAGACATGTAGCAGAATAACTTTCGCGCTCAAATGTATAGGAAATTTTACTTTATTTGAAAAATGTCAGCACAGCAAGTTAAAAAAGTCATTTTTTTGCCAAAATTCATGTCTTTTTTGATGAATATAATAAAAACTAAAACTCGCAGCAGCAATCAAATAGCAGCAAAAGAAAGCTGTATTAGTGACAAGAAAAGGAGGTAAAATTCCTTTAGGTGGTAGGTTGTATGACCGAGCAATAAACCGTGGAAGCTGCAGTGGTCTGAATGGAGAAAAAGGCTCTGGTCCTTAAGGGGCGAAAAGACTGTGGTCCTCAAGTGGTTAAAGGGAAGGTCCAAGCAAAATAAAAAAAAATGAGTTTCATTTACCTGGGGCTTCTACCAGCCCCATGCAGCCATCCTGTGCCCTCGTAGTCACTCACTGCTGCTCCAGTTCCCCACTGGCAGCATGCCGACCTCGGAGGTCGGCAGGCCGCATTGCGTACATTTTTACGCATTCCAGTTAGTGCAGGAACATTAACACATACATTTTTACGCGTTAGTGGTTTAATGCGTACATTTTTATGCATTGATCCACTAACGCGTAAAAATGTATGTGTTAATGTTCCTGCACTAACTGGAATGCGTAAAAATGTACGCAATGCGGCCCGCCGACCTCAGATGCTGCCAGTGGGGGACAGGAGCAGCAGTGAGTGACTACGAGGGCACAGGATGGCTGCATGGGGCTGGTAGAAGCCCCAGGTAAGTGAAACTCATTTTTTTATTTTGCTTGGACCTTCCCTTCACTGTGATAGTAATGCAGCGTTAAGCTGCGTTACCACTTTTTTGTTGCAATGCATTGTACTGTTGCGTTGCGACTTTAACACCGCATTACAAGGCAATGTCCTACTGTGAACCTATCCTTATGATATACCTGTATATTTTATAACAAAGTATTGTTATAATTTTCCTATATTTTTAGTAGTGCTGTCTTGTTTGGGGCATACTATCTTTTCCCTTTTTTTTTGTTTAATATGAAACTCATGCCCCAGCACAATCCTGTTATATATATATATATATATATATATATATATATATATATATATATATATATATATATATATATATATATATATATACCAATAGAGGCAGACATTCTCATTCCTGTTCATAATGTAAACCAGTGACAACAAGTCACATAACTACATGTCAGAGTATGTAATATAAAAGTCACATGGTAAGTATAGGACTGCCATCTAGTGGGCTTATAGTTATGCAAGTAAATCATTGTTGGTTATATATTTATATCAAATTCAGCCAGAACTGAAATTGTTTATAATTTATAAAGACATAAACTGCAGAGGGTCATCAACACAGTGGTGAGAATCATCAAAACACTTCTGCCATCACTGGATCTCCACCATACCTCCAGACTGAGAACCAGTGTGATTAGGATAGCAACCGACAATTCTCACCCTGGCAAACCATTCCTCACACTTCTCCCATCAGGCCACTGCTGTAGAGCAATCTCCACCAGGACTTTAAGACACAAAACACAGAAACACTTTCTTTCCACAGACTGTCAAACTTCTCTTAAAATCAGTCCTCCTACAATCTAACTCAGTGTTTCTCAACATTTTATTGGTACGTACCCCTTTTAAAACCCCGTACTCACCAAGTTTCCCTAGCATAGGAAACAATATCACAAAGTACTCCTTGACACATTTATATTTTATCATATTAGATGATAATCGGTTCTAAATAGAGATGTGGCGAACTGTTCGCCCGGCGAACATCTCTGGAGGTCTTACTACTTCCGGGTCGCACTGACCCGGAGTAGTACGCCTGCGCTGCCCGGCTGAGCACGTCCTAGATCGCGCTCCTGTTGCCGGGCACTCTCTGCGCATGAGCGTGACGTCATTCATGACGTCACGCACATGCGCGGAAAGTGCCCGGCAACAGGAGCGCGATCTAGAACGCGCTCCGCCGGGCAGCACAGGCGTACTACTCCGGGTCAGTGCGACCCGGAAGTAGTAAGAGCCCCAGGGATTTGGAGATGTTCGCCACATCTCTAGTTCTAAACAATTTCCAAGCATTTACTATTGCTTTTAATTGTGGCTGGATGGTGTAATGGTTAAGGGCTCTGCCTCTGACGCAGGAGACCAGGGTTCGAATCTCGGCTCTGCCTGTTCAGTAAGCCAGCACATATTCAGTAGGAGACTTTAGGCATGTCTCCCTAACACTGCTACTGCCTATAAAACGTGTCCTAGTGGCTGCAGCTCTGGCGCTTTGAGTCCGCCAGGAGAAAAGCTTGATATAAATGTTATTTATCTTGTCTTAATTAGCAAAAAATCTAATTTGGTGTCTTTTAAATAAAATTTAAAAAGTTCTAAAACTCAAAATTTGTTGTTTGGTCAAGTATATTAAGTCTGAGTACCCCCTGGAACCATCAGTAGTACCCCCTGGCGCTGGGGTACGCGTACCACACATTGAGAACCTACCAGTCTTCCCACGACCGTTCATAACTCCTCCAGATAGGCATCATCTGTATTAATTTATTAGAAGACAGTCAAAGTAGTAATGCAGTGCACAGTCACCTTACAGTGCCAGTTAATACTTCTGGGTCGCTAGCAGTGTCTTTTCTGTAATAGGTTATTCAACAATTGTATTTATTGCATGCTAAATGTATTTTTAGGCTTTGTACTCACTGTGTTCCTCTGTTGGCTGTTTGCAGTAATGCTGATCCGGTCTGTGCCAAAATAAAAACTATTCTAAGATCCTTGTACTTGGGGAATAATCTAATTCTGAATTCAAAGCAGGAGTAGATAATTTCAAGTCAGTGTAGGATGCATGCACACAACACATCAATCGTTCATATACTGAATGCATCCTACACTACCTAGTGTGGTGAATTTGAATTATGCAGCATCTGTGTACAATTCTAATGCACAAAGTATGGGTCAATCTCTGGTCAGATTTGGGGTTAAGTGTCATGTGTGTTGTGCGCATAGGAGCGGTGAACTGTGGGCACGCTGTGGGCACAACCACCAGATGGCGACATGATATCAGGTGACATTGTGTGACTCTGCTGCTAAATTTGAATGTCAGGGTGCCCCTGACTTGGACTGTAACCACCTGAAAGGGATGAACAGACGGCAATAGGGAATGTTCAGTGTCTAGTGTCTATGGAAGACAATAAATGTTTTCCAAAGTTCTAAATAAAGTGTGCATTTATTTTCATGAAAAAAACTGGTTACAGATTTGCAAAGATGGGTTGGTGTAACGTTTGCGTAATCGTTATCGTGGTCAGCTGTAACGATAGGTGTCAGCAACCAGAGAGAATCTGATTCTTGGCGATCTGCAGTATCCCCAAGAATACAGATATACCTGATTATTGAGGATCTGCAGAATCGCCAATAATCCAAGTATAACTAACCTCTAGACACCTGAAGCGTGTAAGTGTTTGGTGCAACAGTAAGCATTGGACCACCGGGGTAGCAGGTGGTCCAATAAGTAGAGAAAGACTCTACTGCAGTCAAGGGCTCCTGGATGGGGAGTCCCTGACTGAATTTGCAGCAGTGCCCCCTCTGCGGAGCAGAGGACCCCTGCAGGAGGACTGGGCACCCTATGGGTGGGTGACAGTCAGAAAGGTCGGGCAGGCCGGGTCGGCAACACACGGACAGACAAAGTACAAAGACAGAAGGCTGATTCGGTATCCAAGGCAAGCAGGGTTTGGCAACGGAATATCAGATATGCAAGGTACCGAATCAGAGATCAGAGGAGTAGTCAGGAAAGCAATAGGTCATAACAGATATCAAACAATGCCTAGTCTAGTTGTGAGGTCCGTGGTCTCTACACCCTGGAACTAGTCTGATGTATAACAAGTTCCCTAGTCTGGGTGTGAGGTCCGTGGTCTCTACACCCTGGAACTAGTCTGATGTAAAACAGAATGATAACACAAGTTCCCTAGTCTGGGTGTGAGGTCTGTGGTCTCTACACCCTGGAACTGGTCTAAGGAATAACACAGATGATATACAGTATTCCTAGTCTGGGGTGTGAGGTCCGTGGTCTCTACACCCTGGAACTGGTCTAAGGAATAACACAGATGATATACAGTATTCCTAGTCTGGGGTGTGAGGTCCGTGGTTTCTACTCCCTGGAACTGGTCTAAGGAATAACACAGATGATATACAGTATTCCTAGTCTGGGGTGTGAGGTCCATGGTCTCTACACCCTGGAACTGGTCTAAGGAATAACACAGATGATATACAGTATTCCTAGTCTGGGGTGTGAGGTCGGTGGTTTCTACACCCTGGAACTATGCTTAGAGAATAACACAGATAATACACAGTAAACTGGCTAAGTGTGGATTCCCAGGTCCACCTGGTTCCACCACACTGAAGGATCTGACTAAGGTCTGAGTGCTAGCACATAGGTATTCGCAACGCCAGACAACCAGCAACTGAACAGCAAGAGATATATATAGCAAAGCGCTCCACAGCGCCGCCCAGCTCCCATCAACCAATCACCTGCTGAGCTGGGATCAGCTGACTGCCTCGATCAGCTGACCCTTCTCCTATTGGCATAAAGAGCCTTTCTTGTGGCGCGCACACGCGTAGCTCTCCATCTGTGTGCACTACTAGGTCCAGACAAACCAGACGCATGTTGCTGCGGGGAAACCGCCGCTCTGTGCGCGGACTCCGCCGCCTCACTGTCAGAACACGCGGCGGCTTCTCTGCAATCCATCACAGTACCCCCCCCCCCCCCCCCCCGAGGAGTGGACTCCGGACACTCTCCACCAGGCTTCCCAGAATGTAATTCATGGAACTCTTTATTTAATTTTTCCGCATGCATGCGACAATCTGGCACCCAAGATCTCTCCTTTGCCATATCCCTTCCGGTGGACCAGATACTGCACAGAATTCTGCACCAGGCGAGAATCCAGAATCTTTTCAATCTCATACTCTGGTTGGTCATCCACCAACACAGGAGGGGGGGGGAGAGGAGTCCACCTGTACTGCTGGTTTTAACAGGGACACATGGAATGATCTCACACCTTTCATACTGGCTGGGAGATCAATAGCATACGTGACATTATTGATTTTCTTGGCCACTGGAAAAGGTCCTATAAACTTAGGACCCAGCTTGGGTGACAATTGCTTTAAGGCCAAGTGACGAGTGGATACCCACACCAAATCTCCTGGAGAGAATCTCCACTCTACAGACCGATGTTTATCTGTCTGCTTCTTCTGGGTTTGGAAAGCTTTCCCTAGGTTCCTTTTAACCATTCCCCAAATCTCTTTCAGGGCCCTTTGCCAATCCTCCAGAGCTGGAAAAGGAGTAGATGCGACCGGCAAAGGAGCAAACTTAGGTGATCTCCCTGACACCACCTGGAATGGGGAGAACCCAGAAGAAGAGCTCTTCAGGTTGTTGTGCGCAAACTCTGCAAACGGCAAAAACTTTACCCAATCGGTTTGCGCATCAGCAACATAACACCTGAGGAACTGTTCCAGAGATTGGTTAACTCTCTCGGTCTGACCGTTGGTCTGTGGGTGATAGCCTGATGAGAACGCGAGTTCCATGTCTAATTGATGGCAAAAGGCCCTCCAAAATTTTGAAACAAATTGGACTCCCCGATCTGACACTACATTTTCCGGAATGCCATGCAGCCGGAAGATGTGCTGGATGAAGAGATCAGCCAATTCCTGGGCTGAGGGGAGTCCTTTCAGAGGGACAAAGTGTGCCATCTTACTGAAACGGTCCACTACCACCCAAATGACCGACTTGCCTTCAGACCGAGGGAGTTCACCCACAAAATCCATGGAAATATGAGTCCAAGGTTCATTGGGGACTGGCAAGGACTGTAAAGTGCCAACGGGGGCCTGACGAGAGGGCTTACTCCTTGCACATACCCAACACTCTCTTACAAATTCCTTACAATCTGTAGCTAAAGTAGGCCACCAGGCACATCTAGCTAATAGATCCTGAGTTCTGGTGGCTCCAGGATGACCAGCATTCTTGTGGGAATGAAAGAATTGCAGGATTTGTAAGCGGAAAGGCAGTGGCACAAACATGACCCACTCAGGCTTCCCCTCTGGAACATCCTGTTGGTAGGGACTCGAAGTGGCTGTCCAGTCTCTCCATGTCTCAGTGGCTGCCAAAACTACCTTTGGGGGTAGGATGGTCTCAGGGGCTGCAGGCTGCACTGACTCAGGCTCAAAACACCTGGAGAGGGCATCGGCCTTGATATTCTTACTTCCGGGAGTATACGTGATTACAAATCTAAATCTTGCAAAAAACAGGGACCACCGGGCCTGGCGAGGGCTAAGTCTCTTAGCCCCCTCAATATACTCCAAATTCTTGTGATCTGTATAAACTGTGATAATGTGTTCTGCACCCTCTAACCAGTGTCGCCATTCCTCAAAAGCTAATTTGATGGCCAAGAGTTCCCGGTTGCCGATGTCATAGTTTTTCTCGGCGGGTGAAAATCTGCGAGAAAAGTAGGCACATGGGTGCAGCTTGCCCTGCAAGCCTGACCTCTGAGACAACACAGCTCCCACCCCCACCTCTGAGGCATCAACCTCCACGATGAAGGGAAAGGCGACGTCAACATGCCTCAGTATCGGGGCAGAACCAAACAGTTTCTTTAGAGTCGAAAAGGTCGCATGAGCCTCTGGTGACCAGTGATGAGTGTCACCCCCTTTCCTGGTGAGACTGGTGAGAGGGGAGATGATAGTAGAGTACCCCTTAATGAACCTTCTGTAGTAATTGGCAAACCCCAGGAATCTCTGAAGTGCTTTCAGCCCCACAGGCTGAGGCCACTCCAGGACAGCAGAAACTTTCCCTGGGTCCATCGAGAGACCAGAAGTGTCTCTCGATGGACCCAGTTTGTCCGCTGACTTTGGGCAGAAGACGTCCGCTGACTTTGGGCAGAAGACGTCAGCAAATTCTGCGTATTGTCTCGGAGCACCTTCATCCTGAATGTTGGTATTACCCATGGTTACTTTCGCTAAACAATGATGATAACAATGGGATGACCAGCTCGTTAGCTGACCTGAAACCCAGCCTATCTGAGGCGAGTGAATTTGTAACCAGGGCATGCCAAGAATGATGGTAGAGGTTGCCATATGTAAAACCAGAAATTGCAGATTCTCCCCATGTAGAGTTGGGCCGAACCTCCGATTTTAGGTTCGCGAACCGGGTTCGCGAACTTCCGCGGAAGGTTCGGTTCGCGTTAAAGTTCGCGAACCGCAATAGACTTCAATGGGGATGCGAACTTTGAAAAAAAAAAATAATTATGCTGGCCACAAAAGTGATGGAAAAGATGTTTCAAGGGGTCTAACACCTGGAGGGGGGCATGGCGGAGTGGGATATACGCCAAAAGTCCCCAGGAAAAATCTGGATTTGATGCAAAGCAGCGTTTTAAGGACAGAAATCATATTGAATGCTAAATGACAGGCCTAAAGTGCTTTAAAACATCTTGCATGTGTATACATCAATCAGGTAGTGTAATTAAGGTACTGCTTCACACTGACACACCAAACTGTTCACTGAACAGAACAGGTATGCAGTGGCGGGTCCACTGAACAGAACAGGTATGAAGTGGTGGGTTCACAGAACAGGTATGCAGTGGTGGGTTCACAGAACAGGTATGCAGTGGTGGGTTCACAGAACAGGTATGCAGTGGCAGGATCACTGAACAGGTATGCAGTGGTGGGTGGGTTCACAGAACAGGTATGCAGTGGCAGGATCACTGAACAGGTATGCAGTGGTGGGTGGGTTCACAGAACAGGTATGCAGTGGCAGGATCACAGAACAGGTATGCAGTGGTGGGTGGGTTCACAGAACAGGTATGCAGTGGTAGGATCACTGAACAGGTATGCAGTGGTGGGTGGGTTCACAGAACAGGTATGCAGTGGTGGGTTCACAGAACAGGTATGCAGTGGTGGGTGGGTTCACAGAACAGGTATGCAGTGGCAGGATCACTGAACAGGTATGCAGTGGTGGGTGGGTTCACTGAACAGGAATGCAGTGGCAGGATCACTGAACAGGTATGCAGTGGTGGGTGGGTTCACAGAACAGGTATGCAGTGGCAGGATCACTGAACAGGTATGCAGTGGTGGGTGGGTTCACAGAACAGGAATGCAGTGGCAGGATCACTGAACAGGTATGCAGTGGTGGGTGGGTTCACAGAACAGGTATGCAGTGGCAGGATCACTGAACAGGTATGCAGTGGTGGGTGGGTTCACAGAACAGGAATGCAGTGGCAGGATCACTGAACAGGTATGCAGTGGTGGGTGGGTTCACAGAACAGGTATGCAGTGGCAGGATCACTGAACAGGTATGCAGCCAGGAAAAGCTAAGCCTAACTAATCTTTCCCTATCAGAGACAGACAGCAGCTCGCCCTACTCTCTCTAATGCAGGCACACGAGTGGCCGTAATGGCCGCCGCTGCCTGCCTTATATAAGGGGGGTGGGGCTCCAGGGGCTAGTGTAGCCTAATTGGCTACACTGGGCCTGCTGACTGTGATGTAGAGGGTCAAAGTTGACCCTCATAGTGCATTGTGGGGCGAACCGAACTTCCGGAAACGTTCGCCTGCGGGAGGCGAACGCGAACCACCGAAGTTTGCCGGGAACCGTTCGCCGGCGAACCGTTCGGCCCATCTCTATCCCCATGTAATACGCCCACCCTGAGTTGCAAACTTGGAGTACGGGATAAGGGGTGTCTACTCTGCAGAGGAGAGTCATCTACAGCAGTGACCAGGATCGGTTGATCCAAGGGGAGCATGGGTATTCCCAATTCTTTAGCAAATTCGTAATCTATAAAATTAGCCGCTGAACCAGAATCAATGAAAGCTTCCGTGGAAACAGTCTGACTTTCCCATGTGACCGAACAGGGAAGTAGCAGACGATTGTTATGTAGAGGTAAAGACTGCGCGCCTAGGGTATTACCTCTAACTACTCCTAGGCGGCAGCGTTTCCCGACTTTTTGGGACAATTCTGCACTCTATGACCCTCCTCTGCACAGTATAAACAGAGCTGTTCTGTCTTCCTGCGATTCCTCTCTGACCGCGTCAATTTGGACTGACCAATTTGCATTGGCTCAGGTGGCGGTGAGGCAGGTGGAGGAGTGGCATAGGAGACATATCTGATCCTGTCCTTAGCACGGGTTTGTTTTTGATATCATAACCGACGATCTACCCGTACTGCCAAAGAGATTGCTTCCTCAATGGTTTTCGGTTCAGGGTATCCCAACATCAATCCAGAGACTGCGTCTGATAACCCTGATAGAAAACAATCCAGCAACGCAAAAGCCCCCCACCTAGCCGACACAGACCACTTGCTGAACTCAGCTGCATAAACCTCCACTGGATCCTTGCCTTGGCGCAAGGTCTTCAACTTCCGCTCAGCGGTAGAGGCAATGTCTGGATCATCATAAATTATGGCCATGGATTTAAAAAACTTCTCAACTGACCTGAGTGCTTCATGCCCAGATGCTAAATTATACGCCCAGGTCTGTGCATCCCCTGAGAGTAAGGTCTTAATAAAGATAATTCTCTGTGCCCCTGTTCCTGACAGATTAGGCCTCAGTTCAAAATATGACATTACAAGATTCTTAAAATTATGAAAGTCAGATCTATGGCCAGAAAACTTTTCAGGTACAGACATTCTTAAGTCTGTGACTGGAGGGGATCGCACTGAATTTACAGTCGTCTGAAGGACTTGCAGTGACCCAGATAAAGCAGAGATCTGGGCCTGCTGACCGTCCATCACTCTAATGAGATTTTCCACTGAGGTGGTGAGCGTGTCAAGACGACTGCTAAGTGCGTCCATATTGTTTTGGTCTGGCGTTCTGTAACGATAGGTGTCAGCAACCAGAGAGAATCTGATTCTTGGCGATCTGCAGTCTCCCCAAGAATACAGATATACCTGATTATTGAGGATCTGCAGAATCGCCAATAATCCAAGTATAACTAACCTCTAGACACCTAAAGCGTGTAAGTGTTTGGTGCAACAGTAAGCATTGGACCACCGGGGTAGCAGGTGGACCAATAAGTAGAGAAAGACTCTACTGCAGTCAAGGGCTCCTGGATGGGGAGTCCCTGACTGATTGTGCAACAGTGCCACCTCTGCGGAGCAGGGGACTCCTGCAGGAAGACTGGGCACCCTATGGGTGGGTGACAGTCAGAAAGGTTGGGCAGGCCGGGTCGGCAACACACGGACAGACAAAGTACAAAGACAGAAGGCTGATTCGGTATCCAAGGCAAGCAGGGTTTGGCAACGGAATATCAGATATGCAAGGTATCGAATCAGAGATCAGAGGAGTAGTCAGGAAAGCAATAGGTCATAACAGATATCAAACAATGCCTAGTCTGGGTGTGAGGTCCGTGGTCTCTACACCCTGGAACTAGTCTGATGTATAACAAGTTCCCTAGTCTGGGTGTGAGGTCCGTGGTCTCTACACCCTGGAACTAGTCTGATGTAAAACAGAATGATAACACAAGTTCCCTAGTCTGGGTGTGAGGTCCGCGGTCTCTACACCCTGGAACTGGTCTAAGGAATAACACAGATGATATACAGTATTCCTAGTCTGGGGTGTGAGGTCCGTGGTCTCTACACCCTGGAACTGGTCTAAGGAATAACACAGATGATATACAGTATTCCTAGTCTGGGGTGTGAGGTCCGTGGTCTCTACACCCTGGAACTATGCTTAGAGAATAACACAGATAATACACAGTAAACTGGCTGAATGTGGATTCCCAGGTCCACCTGGTTCCACCACACTGAAGGATCTGACTAAGATCTGAGTGCTAACACATAGGTATTCGCAACGCCAGACAACCAGCAACTGAACAGCAAGAGATATATATAGGAAAGTGCTCCATAGCGCCGCCCAGCTCCCATCAACCAATCACCTGCTGAGCTGGGATCAGCTGACCGCCTCGATCAGCTGACCCTTCTCCTATTGGCATAAAGAGCCAGTCTTGCGGCGCGCGCGTAGCTCTCCATCTGTGTGCACTACAAGGTCCAGAGAAACCAGACGCATGTTGCTACGGGGAAACCGCCGCTCTGTGCACGGACACCGCCGCTTCACTGTCAGAAAACGCGGCGGTTTCTCCGCAATCCATCACATCAGCGCACTGACACAACGAAAACCCTCCACAAGCGTATAATTAGGGGAACCCAGGCTAGGTGCAATGCACCAGCAGAGGGCAATTCCCATCGGCAGATGGCGCTGTGGGGTGCAGACAAGCACAGCCTCTGCACGGCCACAGATGCTAGATGGGAATTGTACAGATCTAAGGCGATGCAAGGCTGAACAGCCCTTAAAGAGAAGAGCACAGAGATAGACTAAATGTGTGTTCCCCAAACTAGTCGCCACCTAGCGACGGTGAACACATATTCGCAGAAACAAAGTATGAACGCGAGAGAGGCGATCGCCAGAAGTGACACAAGACTGATCAGAACAGAACACAAGAGTAGCAAAGGCACAGCAAATAACAATAAGAAGATAAAGAAAACAACAAACGCTAGCTAAACACGAACACCGCACTCATTCGCAACAGCGAATGCATTTACGGCGCGGTCTCCGCACAAAAAGCGCAACAGAGACAAGCACGCCACCCAACAGGAATATGAGAGGAAAAATCCACTGCTCTTTCCGCCAGAGCGAGTGCGATCCGGGTTCAGGAACAGGGTAGGAAAGATCCACTGCTCTTTCCGCCAGAGCAAGTGTGATCCGGGTTCAGGAACAGGGTAGGAAAGATCCACTGCTCTTTCCGCCAGAGCGATTGCGATCCGGGTACAGGGACAGGATCACAGATCAGAAGGATCCACAGCCGCTACCGCTAGAGGCTAGTGCGATCCAAACAAGACAGACAGATGAACAGAAGGGGCTGCCAGTAGCAACCGCTGCTCTGGTTAGCACCCCCCAGACAGACAGAACAATTTCCTGACGACCACCGTCGGCGACAGGACAATCGCAGCAGAGAGGCAACAGAGACAAAAACAGATAAGCAAGCTAACTGCACTAGAGAAGCTGCCTAGTGCAGTCCCAAGAATTACTCTAAGATAACTTTAACAACCAACAGAGAAGGCTGACACTCAAGGAGTGTTTCTCAGTAACAAACCATGAAAGGATGACCAGCAAAGGACTCTGGGAAAACATGGCTTTTATACTGCCAGCCTTCAAAGGAGGCAGCTAGGTGATTTGCATAACAAATGTATGCAAATTCCTCAGCAGCAGAGCAGGTCAGAAACTTGCAAAGGAAAGACAGGTCTCTCTTCCAGAGACCTGCAGCCCACAGACTAGAGGAATGGTCAAACAGCTGTCTGCCTGTGCAGCCAGCTGAGCGGATCATTACAGTTAGTTTCAGGAACGGTTCCTCAGATTTACTCATACATCAAGCCAACATCCTTACCTCCAGCTTCCCAGAGCCTGACAAAGTATCACCCTGCAAAACGTGGTGCCAACAGTGTCTAGTAAGCATAGAGGCAGTGTGGTGTAAGTTAGTCCCATGAGTGATAGAAATAACGAAAATCCACTGGAGGATGTACTGCAGGAGCAGGAGCAGATGGTCTGCCTGAGCACTGCAGTGTTTTCTCCATGCATGGCAGCAACAGAAGCCACGAGATGGTACACCTGATGTTATCAAAGTGTAACTTAAAGAGAACCCAAGCTGGGTTTCTGCAATCAATATTAGGACACAGAGGCACATTCTGCATACTATCACCAGCCTCTGTGTCCTTATAGCGTTCCTCCAGTCGCCCCCCGTGCTCTGCTATCCCCCTTATAAAAACCGCCATGCTAGTGACACACAGATTGTCGCTAGTTGGCTCTTTACATTCAGGCTGCCACTCACCGCCGCTCCCCCGCCTCCTGTATAGCGCGGCTCCCCGCCTTCGTCCCTTTCCTCCCCGCCTCTGTAAGCCGATTGGAGGAAGTGTACTGGAGGCACACTATAAGGACACAGAGGCTGGTGATAGTATGCAGAATGTGTCTCTGTGCCCTAATATTGATTGCAGAAACCCACCTCGGGTTCTCTTTAAAGAGACTCTGTAACAAATTTTTCAGCCTTAGTTCTTCTATCCTATAAGTTCCTATGCCTGTTCTAATCTGCTCTGGCTTACTGCAGTCTTTCCTAACTGCACTGCCTCTGTAATAAATCAATGTATCTTTCCTCTGTCCTGTTTGTCGGGCTAAAGCTTGATTGTGTGAAATGTGCAGGGCTGCTTGTGATTGGTAGAAGCGATACACACCCTCTGCAGGCCCCCTGCATACTCTGAATGACTCATACACTATGCTTAGCTGAGCCTATTAGAAGCTGGTTAGTTTGTTTGTAAACACTGCCTAAAACTGTTAATTACAAGCCAGGATTGCAGCAGAGAGTGGCAGAAACAGCACAGAGGGGCCCAGGAGAAAATAAGGAATAGAATGGTATGCTTTTTAGTGTAAGAATATTAGAGTACAGATTCTCTTTAAAGAGAATCTGTATTGTTAAAATCGCACAAAAGTAAACATACCAGTGCGTTAGGGGACATCTCCTATTACCCTCTGTCACAATTTCGCCGCTCCTCGCCGCATTAAAAGTGGTTAAAAACAGATTTAAAAAGTTTGTTTATAAACAAACAAAATGGCCACCGAAACAGGAAGTAGGTTGATGTACAGTATGTCCACACATAGAAAATACATTCATACACAAGCAGGCTGTATACACCCTTCCTTTTGAATCTCAAGAGATCATTTGTGTGTTTCTTTCCCCCTGCAGCTATCTTCCACTGAAGTGTCAGGCTGTTTCTTCCTGCAGAGTGCAGACAGCTCTGCCTGTATGTAATTCCTCAGTATGTGAAAGCCCAGCCAGCTCAGAAGAGGATTTATCCAGCTTGTAAAAGATAAGAGAGAAGAGAGAAGCTGCCCTAATCTAAATTATACACAGGCAGTGTGCAGAGAGGGTCCTGGAGGGGGGAGATGCATCACAGAACCACAACACTGAAGAACTTGGCAGCCTTCCAGACACAGGCTGACAAGTCTGACAAGAGAGAGATAAGTTGATTTATTACAGAGATGGTGATAGTAGAACGTGCTGCAGTAAGCCAGAACACATTAGAATAGCTTTTGGAACTTGTAGGATGATAAAAAACAGGATGCAATTTTTGTTACGGAGTCTCTTTAAGTGAAAATAATCTGTGAGACTTTGATGTGTAATCCCTTAATAAGGGAAGTGAGAGGGATATAATGGCTGCCATATCTGTTTCCTTATAAACAGTACGAGTTTCCTGGCAGTCCTGCTGTTCTCTTTGGCTGCAGAAGTGTCCGAATCACACACCAGAAACAGGAAACCAGTTTTTCTAGTCTAACTTCAGTCAGAGCACCTAATCTGCATGCTTGTTTAGGCTCTATGTCTAAAAGTTTTAGAAGTAGATGATCAGCAGGACAGCCTGGTAATTTGTAGCCCCAATATTCCTCTCACTTCAGGTCTGCTTTAAACAGAATCAAAATCTTTATTTGGCCAAATACATTTGCACTTACAAGGAATTTGACTTGACAGATGCTTAATGGACACAAACAATATACAGTAATACAAGGACAAACAGTATAGACAATTACAAATCAAGTACCGTATAGGAGTTAAAAACTCCTGGAAAACGGGACGATGCATTTAGGGCTTGTTCACACCTAGGGCGTTTTGTGTTTTTCTTTAGCGCCGGTGATTTTTAAAAGCACCCTGAAATCGCTAGTGGAATGAATCCTTATGGGATAGTTCACATCAGCGAGTTGCATCCGCTTTCTGTTCAGCAAAGCGTTGCATGTACCATTTTCGGGGGTGATTTTGCTACAAAGGAAGGTGTAGGAAATGCGCTGAAATGCAAAAACGCTCGCAAATTACTTTATCCGACGATTATCCTTAGAGATGGCTCGAACCTCCGATTTTCAGTTTACGAACCTCGAATACAAACTTCCGCAAAACTTCGGTTTGTGGGAACTTTCGTGAACCGCAAAAGACTTCAATGGGGATGTGAACTTTGAAAACTAGAAACATTAATTCTGGCCAGAAAAGTGAAGGAAAAGATGTTTTAAGGGGTCTAACATCTGAGTTTTTGCATGGATGAGGTGGGTTAGACGCCAAAAGTCCCGGGGAAAAATCTGGATTTGACGCACAGCAGCGTTTTAAGGGCAGAAATCACATTGCAATGCTAAATTGCAGGCCTAAAGTGCTTTAAAACATCTTGCATGTTTATACATCAATCAGGAAGTTTAATTATTGTACTGCTTCACACTGACACACCAAACTCACTGTGTAATGCACCGCAAACAGCTGTTTGTGTAGTGACGGCCGTGCTGGACTGGTGCGCACCATGGCCAGAGTGCAGGCCATGGCAGTTTTCAACCCCATATGGTCGCTGGGCTGAGGTAGCTCAATGACAGTGACTGTCCAGCTGATCGAATTTGGTCTGTCCACAATGAAGCAATGACCTTATTATCTTGGGTGTGCCCCCCCGAGACACTGATATAGCCGGCGGTCATTGCTTCATTGTGATACGAAAGCCCCTTCACCGCGGCAAGGTAACGATCACAAAGGGGAATTGACACATGTACATTCCTTTTGTTTTGTTGTTGAAGCTGCAGTGCAGCCAGAAAAATTAGGCAGGCATGTACACGCACCAGAAAAATTATTATAGTGGCCGCTGCTAGCAGCAGACTTAAAAATTCGGGAATCCGCCTGGTGTCCTGGACCCTGTTGGTGGTGACGGAGAAGGCAGTCAAGCGGCCTGCAGGCAGAGATGCTGTGTGGGGAGCGACTTAGTCTTGGGGCAGGCCAGAGCCGGATTAAGACCATGCAGGGCCCCAAGCAGAGCAATAAATTTAGGCCCCCACCACCACCACACTGTTGAAAGGATGTCTCCCCAGTATAGGGCATCTAACAAAAGTGAGTGCACCACTCACTTTTTCATAAATATTGTATTTCATCTTTTCATGGAACAGACAGCACTGAAGATATGACGCTGTGATACTCTTTAAAGCAGTCAGTGTACAGCTTTTCTAACAGTGTAAGTTTATTTGCAGTGCAATAACATCAACACACAGCCATTAAAGGATAACTGTAGCCAGGGCCGGATTTACCATTAGGCACTATAGGCACGTGTCTACAGGCGCCATGTTGACAGAGGCGGAGCAATGGAGCGCATACTTCCTGGCTTCCAAACCCCACCCGCACTCACCCATGAGGACAATGCCGCCGATGACTAGCGCGGCTTACCCAGCATCCTGATCCTGGCCGCTTATGCCCGCTCCTTCACACTACCTCCCCTCCCCAGGAAGTCCGCTCTGCACACAAACCTTGCCGGTGGGTGCATACTTCAGCCGCCCCGGCCGGCATCCTGTGAGTATTGCTGGCTTGGCTCCGCATACCTCCACGCTACCCACAAACCTCGGCGGGGGGAGCGCATACCTCAGCCACCCTAGCATCCTGCAGTGCTGCTAACCCCCTTCCCCGCACACGAATCTCGGCGGGTGGCACGTCAAGTGGCCACAGTTTGGGCGCTGTATAGACAAGAGCAGCCTATGCTGCTGCCATCTCCCTGGGCTCCGATGGCTTCATCGTGCAGCTCCTCCACGGTGTAGTGAGAGCCGAAGGCACGTGCGTGATGCTGTCACACCTCCCGGGCAGACAGGATCTGCGGACTGCAGTAAAGTATTTTGTTTTTCACTACTGGGGGGTACCTTGGTGGGCGGGTTTGACCTATGTTGAAGTGTGTGTGTGTGTTGAAGTGTGTGTGCGCATGTGCGTTTACAGAGGGCTGTGTAATTATTTGCACTATTGCAGGGGGCTATTTGCTTGCCCTGTTACTGGGAGAGGGTTTGGGGGAGAGGGGCTGTGGTTGTTAAAGCATACCTTAGCGCAAAGTCATGTGTAGTGGGCTCTCCTCATGTCCACCGCTCCCCCTTTCTCTGCCGCCCCCCGCCTTTATCGTGTACCGATCCCCCAAACTGGCTTCTTGGTCATGGCTGAGTGCGCAGATACTCCCCGGCAGCACGCGTTCTTGATCGCGGATTACAACTACGCAGTGCGCCTGCACAGAGCACTCTGGTGCGAGGGCGCACGAACAAAGATGTGCGCCGCCGGGAAGTACCTGTGCACTCAGCCATGATGACCACCCCAACCAGGAAGTAAGTTCGAGGGAAAAGTACACAGTAATGAAATTTAATTTTGTGTGTGTGTGTTTTTTAAATCACATACTTACCTATGGAGCACTTGGAAGCACTCGTGTCTCTGAGTACTTCCAAAGACAGGCCCTCTGTACTGCGCATGTGTGAGCGTGCTGTCGCACGCACTCATCTTGTCGCAGCCTGGAGATGCCTGTCTTCAGGAGCACTCTGAGTCATCAATGCTTCCAAAGCCTCCAGTGGTGGCAGATTTGAACAGGGGTGACGGACGGTGCTCAAACGCAGGCCTTCCCTCTCCATAGATAAGTATCTGATTTTTCTTTTTTAAATTGTTACAGATTTACTTTACTTTGAGATAAACTAAGGCTATCATTCATAAAGCATTTCCGCATGCGGAAATGCTTAATACCGCTGACTTTACCGAACACTCAGCAAAATCCCAATTCATAAAGGCTCTTTCTGCATGAAAAGCTGACATTCCCGTGAAGAGCGATACATTTCCACCTTGTGCGGAGTTTTTCTAGATTAATCTAGAAAAAGTAACAAACACGTCCATTCATAAAGATTAGAGCAAGCGGTATGCGGAAGGAAAATACCGCTTGCTCGACAGTAGCGATAGGCGGGCGGGCGGATTACGTGTAAATGAATGGGATGGACCTCCCAAGCAGCATCAGACAGAGGAGCGCACGGAGGGAATCGAGCAGCTTTTATGTTTCCGCATGTCTTCCGCCACGCTACCGCCAGCTTCCTCCAGAAAACCTCCGCACTTGTATCGCAACAGGCAACTTTTTTATGAATGACCACCCTGAAGTCTTAAAGAGACACTGAAGCGAAAAAAAATATATGATATAATGAATTGGTTGTGTACTATGAATAATTACTAGAAGATTAGCAGCAAAGAAAATATTCTCATATTTTTATTTTCAGGTATATAGTGTTTTTTCTAACATTGCATCATTCTCTAATATGTGCAGATTACACAACACTCAGCATTCAAAATGATTCTTTCAGAGCAGTCTGTGAACTAATGACCTGTCTTCTGCCAGAGGAAATGTAAATAGTTAACTAACAGTTGAGATAAGAAAAGTCAGAAAACAGCCCTCTCCACGACTTTGAAAGTCGTAGAGATAATGGCTTTTTTGCATAGAGATAACAACTGGAGTTTCTTAACTCTTCCTGTACTGGAAACGATTAGACTGCTGTATCTGATCTTAATGTTTTATTTCTTAGCTGTACTACACATACAAATCATAATATCATAGGTTTTTTTTCGCTTCAGTGTCTCTTTAAGTACCGCTTGCGGAGAAAAACGGTGTTTACCCGCACTACCGACTGCACCTTTATGAATGATAGCCTTAGTGTATAGTTTTATAGTTACCTGGGGCCTTCTCCAGCTTCCTGCAGTCCGTCTGATCAGTTATCGCCCTCCGGGGTTTCGCCATTCTCCTGCAGTGGAGTCAGCGGTGGAGCCCATTTGTACTCCACTGCACATGCGCTGTCCCGTCTGTGCTCCCCGATTGGGCTCCTGTAGCTGGGAGCGCGATTAGGGGGCACAGTGACAGGACCATGCATGCGCAGTGAAGAGTGACTGGGCTGGATTGTGGACACCACTGTGGGAGAACGCAGCAGTCCAGGAGGGCAGAGAGCAAGCAGACGGACTGCAGGAAGCTGGAGGAAGCCCCAGGTAACTATAAAACTATACACTTAGTTTATCTCAGGTACACTTTATTTTCCCTATTGGTGGTGGTTGGGGGGGGGGGGGGGGGTTGGGCTGTAAAGTATTGCTTTATGGGGTAGCAAGTAGCAAGGAGTATGGAGTGGGTATTGTCCATGCCTGGGAGTGGGTATTGTCTAGGCCAGTGTTTGTTTAGGAGAAATGCAGGAGGCTTTTTTTTGTCTAGGCCACAAGCAGGCTTTATACAGGGTGGTGCATGAAAGACCAGCCCTGCTGCCCATCACATGCATGCGTTTACAATCAGATGCTGGCCAGTCCCCGAGTGCCTTTATCCCTGCTGTGTGTGCCCTCTGCTCTCCGGATTTATTAAAGCCTGTGTTGCCTGTATTTGCTGCTATATGGGTAACACTCCCATACGTAAATGCAGATGACACCGCTTCAAGAAAGCCAGGGAGCCGGGCGCGCACAGCAGGGATGGAGCATGAGGCACACAGGGACAGGGCGGCCAGCCTGTGCCTGACTGCCTGTATACTCGAGCTCATGACCAGCAGCTGGGCCAGACTTTCATGTTCCACCCTATGCTTTATAAAGGCTGTGGAGAGGGTTTTTGCCTATGGCATGCCATAGACAGGCTTTATAAGGGGCTGGTAGCATCTTGTCTGCAGGCAGTCAATGACGTAACCATAGCCCCCATTACTCCTGTGACTGCAGAGGGGCCTAGGAACTAAGGGAGTCCATCTCTCTCCACCACTGGTATAGAAGAGCGTAAATACGCTCCAGAGGGAGATTTTTAGTTTTGATCACACTTACCTAGGTACAGGAGGCAACAATCACCTACTCGCTGCTTGTAATCTTTTATCTCCTGCCTTCTTAACTATCACTACCTGCGTAGCACTAAAATCTACCTCTCTGTCTGCCTTCCACTAGAATTGACCAATCACTGCCCGCCTGCCATTATAATTGACCAATGACCAATCAGTTCCTGCCACTAGAATCAAACTGCCATCTTGCTATTAGAATCAACCAATTGCTACCAACTGGCTATTAGAATAGCTTATTAATCAAGGTACTCAAGTCAGGTAAGTAGTTACAAGCTGTCTGTATCGGATTTGCCACATGCAAAGTAGTGAAACAGCCCCTGCTAAAACTACGTTTGGTTTTGATTTTTCTCAGCTGAAATGGTGGTTGGTTGAAGGTGAAAAGCTGGTGTGTAAAGGTATACCCCAATGCAACTGATCTCTCCTCCAACAACAGATTGAAAGTGGACTAATCAATGACATTGAAAATGATTTTGATTCACTTTCAATCTGCAGACTAATTGCAACCAAATTTGCATCAACTCACTGACCATCTATCTTGCCTACCACCACCTTCCTATCACTAGATTCTACCTATCACTAAAATCTGCTTATCACCAGCCTGTGATTAGAATATTTCACAATTTTTATATAATTGATATAATTTCCTGGTGATTTGTATTATCTTTAGTACATGTAATTTTGGCACATACTTGGTTAATTCTGCATGTCATTTGGTAATATCTGCACATTGTTATTTTCTACTTGCCTTTGGTAATATCTGCATTACCTTATGCAGTTTTAGTTCATAAGAGAAGGGGTGTGGCTTGTGGGTGTGGCCTGTGTTAAGGGGTGGGATTTAGAGCGCCAGATCATCTGTGCCTATAGGCTCCTGATTTGTAAATCCAGCCCTGACTGTAGCGAGAGGTATGTGGAGGCTACTACAGTATATTTATTTACTTTTAAGCAATACTAGTTTCCTGGCTATCCTGTTGATCCTCTGCCTCTAATACATTTAGCCATACAGACCCGGAAAAAGCATGCAGCAGATCAGATGACATTATTGTAAGAGCTGACATTAGCTGCATGCATGTTTCTGGTGCGAGTCAAACACTATTGCAGTCAAATAGATCAGCAGGGCTGCCACAAAACTGGTATTGTTTAAAAGAAAATAAATATGGCAGCCTCCACATACCTCTCACTATAGTTGTCCTTTAATGTCTAAACCACTGGCAACAAAAGTGATTACAGTGAGGCAGATTTAAAATCAACTTCATGATTGTTTACACCAAAAATGTGGTGGCCCCTTGTACTTCTTTATTGTTGCCTAAGCCTGCCACGTGGCACGTTTGACTGTAGTGTCTTGTACACACCATGCAATTTCCCGTTAGATAGATGAGTTGAATCAATTATTTCTGAATAGTCAGAATGGATTTCCAATCATTTTTCTTATCATTTTCCAAACACTTCTATACAAACTTGATCAGAAAAACGATCGGAAATCAGAAGCGGATCACAATCGGATCTGTCAGAAATAATCAATTCGACCTATCTAATTGAATGGTGTATACCAGGCATCCGGGTTGTGAGGATCTCATAAAGCAAGATTGGAGTTTATTCACTGCAAGACCAAATTTGTCAATTTCGCTCCCTCATTCTCACTAGTCATACACAGGTCAATAATGCCCCAATATGTCTAGTCAATTGATCATTATTCCATTTAATTGGTTAGTGATCAAACTCTATCACAGCAAGTTTAATTTTGATAGGCTTCAGCAGAACTCTATCAAGCTTCAATCAAACTGCAAGTGCTGTACTGCTCGATGCAGAGCAAAGTTATGGACCATCGATCCCCCACCACTCCTGTTCTGCCCCCACACCACAGAGATTGATAAACAGCACAATATCGCTTAAAAGCGAATTGATTGGATATGTAGGAGCAATAGATTACTGGAAGATTCAATCAGTGTTCAAAATCGATGTGTGCATAGCCAAGGTTCTCTCCCCCCGCCGGAAGCTCCGTGAAAGGTGAATGGGGTTGCTGTCGCTAGTCCGCATACACACGCGCTACGCGTGGTGGACTAGCGACAGTTGCAGCGACAGCTGTTGCTGTCGATTGGCCACGCCAATCGCCTGGCGAAAGCTCTAACTAGCAACAGTTCGTGGCGCGCGCGTCATACACACGGGGGACCTGTCGCCGTAACACGCACGTGCCACGTGGTTGCGGCAACAGTTGTAGCCCGTGTGTACGCAGCTTTAGATATTTTTTGCCCAACTAGGGTTGTCAGGAACCGGCCTGCGGCACGCCTGCGTATACGGTTCCCGACTGTGGGTTCAGCCAGATTAAGCGGGGAACAGTCTTATTCAAGCTAAAACAAGGCAGGGACCCCTCAGAACACCTCTCACTGCCACCACTAGCGGTTCGCTAGACACGTTCACTCAGCTGTCGAGTGCTCAACACGCACTCCGCGTTTTCGTATTTGGGTCAGCTTTGCGCTTAGGCCAAATACGAGAACGCCACGCACACACACACAGTTGCAATCTTACACTGTAATGAAGCAAAACCACTAACAGTCGTTCCAAACGATACTGTTAGACTTCCCACTCGGCTGTCGAGCGCAGAAGTGCCTCATACACACAATGCAATTACAATTTCATACGGTAGTGTTGCTCAAGCGTACAATTAGGCATGAACTTATACACGGTTAGACTTCAGTCTCTTCTAGGCTATGAGTGTTAGTTTGGTACAGCAGAAGTCAAGCTTATTAAATAATGATTTAATATTCCATAAGAACATAGAACAATGCAGAACTTAATATATACAAAAGATTACAAAAAGACAAAGTAAAAATGTTACAAGATAAAAGTTACAAAAATAAGAGGTTACAAAGATACACACAAAGCGATTTTGCTTACCAAAATAAACGGGGAAATAAACGTACCAGCGTATCGATCTGGCGTTGTTGCGGGGGGTACGCACTTCTGGTCAGGAACCAGGTTAGTTCTAGCCGTGTGAGCTACCTCCAAGAACTACAAGTTGTGGCTATCCTAGCTGCGGTTTCATACTATTAAATACGCCTGGAGGCTGCAACTTCCTTGGGGAGGGGAGGAACTAGTTTTTAATTAAATCTCAGACATAAATGGGATTTCCAGAGACCCACATACATGAAAAGATTTCCCTAGTCCAAGTTACAGGTGACAACCCCATTGTTGACAGTATTTCCTAGCTGATCAAAGATAAGGATATAGTTTGCACCTCCACCAATAATTTAATTTTCACAGGTAGAAAATGGTATCAAAAGGACTTCACCCCTTCAATAATTTCCAGTAGGCTGTCAAATACATTTCAAACATTCAGGTGTCAGCTTCCCCCTTTCCTCAAGACTCTAGCAGGCTTGCCTTGTATAATGGGACAATGGCTGACACCAGACTCAAAAGCCATGCCGACCAGCCTATTCTTCCTCAATTGGCAGCTAATTAGCAGTCCACACAGTTTCCCCTGCTGGACAATGGGGCAGAGGTAATGGACATTTACATACAGAATTACATTAGACTTCAGTTTACTCTGGCCAGGTGACCAATTACTCCCAAGCCCAATACACATCTGAGGTTTTACCCAGTAGACAGAAACAGGACAGAAATATGTTTTGTTATTATCCGTAACAGCATCAGCACCCCAATATATCACCACACCTCCGCCGTTAACTTGGTGCAAGGCAGATGATCTTCCCAGATCCTCCTGCCTGCACCTACACTGTTGGTTCTGCTTGACGGGACAGCCCGTCCGCGTTCCCATGATTGCTCCCCTTCCTATGTTGAATAGTGAAGCTATATTGTTGAAGAACTAAGCTCCATCTCAGCAATTTGCCATTGTCACCAGTAACCCGATGTAACCAACTAAGAGGGTTGTGGTCGGTTACGACTGTGAAGACGCGACCATAGAGATAGTGCTGCAGCTTTTGTAGGGCCCATACAATGGCACTCCTTCTCTATGGTGGCGTAAGCTACCTCCCGGGGTAGCAGCTTCCGACTTAAGTACAGAATCGGATGTTCTTCCCCAGTTTGGTTTACCTGGCTTAACACAGCACCTAGGCCAAATCTCTTCAGAGCTGTGAATGACTGTTCACATTCTGGTGTCCAGAGAATCTGCTTGGGCAGCTTCTTTTTTGTGAGGTCTGTCAATGGCTTGGCGAGGGCACTGTAGTTGTGGACAAACTTTCTATAGTACCCAGCAGTCCCTAGGAAGGACTGAATCTGCTTCTTCGTGTGGGGGGTGGGCCAGGACACAATGGCATCTACCTTCCCAGTATCTGGACAAAGCTCTCCCCCCCCCCTACCACATGTCCCAGGTACTGTACCTGTTTCATGCCTATCTGACACTTGCTAGGCTTGACTGTTAGTCCTGCTGCCGTTATGCGCCCCAAAACCTGTGACAGCTGCCCTAAGTGGTCGTTCCAGTTGGCGCTAAACACGGCGATGTCATCCAGGTAGGCGACAGCGCAGTGTTCCAAACCTTCCAGGAGACCATTTACAACCCTTTGGAAGGTGGCCGGGGCGTTTTTCATTCCAAAAGGCATTACATTAAATTCAAACAGACCTGAGGGGGTGATAAAGGCAGACCTCTCCCGTGCCTCAGCTGTTAGAGGGACCTGCCAGTATCCCCGACTCAAATCCACGATTGTTAGATATTGCGCGCCAGCTAGCTTATCTAACAATTCGTCGACCCTCGGCATTGGGTAAGCATCTGACGCAGTTATCAAATTTAGTTTTCGATAATCTACACAGAACCGAGTGGCCTGGTCCCGTTTGGGTACTAGCACTACAGGTGATGCCCATGCGCTGTGCGACCATTGGATCACCCCTAGTGACAGCATTTCCTCAATCTCCTTGCTGATGTGGGCCTGAACCTCAGGAAAGACTCTATAGGCTGACCAGGGCCGTTTCTTGCCCCGTTCAGCCGGTTCTGCTGAACGGGGCACCGATGAGAGACAGATTGGGGGGGGGGGGGGGGCGGGGGGCGCCAGGCAGAAGGATGTGACTGCTAGGAGCCGGTGACGCGCGGATGCGGTGCAGCGAGAGGCAGGAGGAGCCGTGCGCACCAGCGCACTCACCGGCTTCAGTTCGCGTACCCCCCCAGTGTGCCTCCCGTTGCTGCCTGCCTCTCTTGCAGACCTCAGCGCTGGCGGTGACCCGACCGGAGAGCGTCAGAGCAGAGCGCACACTACCGCAGACAATGCACATGCGAAAGTGATGTTATTGACCATGACCACTTCCTGGATGCCATGAAGTGATGCTGGCGGTAGTGTGCGCTCTGCTCTGCCGTTCTCTGGACGGGTCGCCGGCAGCTCTGAGTTCTGTGCCGTGCTCCGATTGGGTCGGCACCAGCTCTAAGGTCTGTGTAAGCCCTGCATAGCACCCAGCCCAGCAAAGCACCCTGCACAGCCCCCAGCATCCAGCCCAGCATAGCACCCTGCACAGCCCCCAGCATCCAGCCCAGCATAGCACCCTGCACAGCCCCCAGCACCCAGCCCAGCAAAGCACCCTGCACAGCCCCCAGCATCCCAGCCCAGCATAGCACCCTGCAGAGCCCCCAGCCCAGCAAAGCACCCTGCACAGCACCCAGCCCAGCAAAGCACCCTGCACAGCCCCCAGCATCCAGCCCAGCATAGCACCCTGCACAGCCCCCAGCATCCAGCCCAGCAAAGCACCCTGCACAGCCCCCAGCATGCAGCCCAACATAGCCTCTGCAGAGCCCCCAGCCCAGCAAAGCACCCTGCACAGCACCCAGCCCAGCAAAGCACCCTACACAGCCCCCAGCATCCAGCCCAGCATAGCACCCTGCAGAGCCCCCAGCATCCAGCCCAGCAAAGCACCCTGCACAGCCCCCAGCATGCAGCCCAACATAGCACCCTGCAGAGCCCCCAGCCCAACAAAGCACCCTGCACAGCCCCAGCACCCAGCCCAGCATAGCACCCTGCAGAGCACCCAGCCCAGCAAAGCACCCTGCACAGCCCCCAGCATGCAGCCCAACATAGCACCCTGCCGAGCACCCAGCCCAGCAAAGCACCCTGCACAGCCCCCAGCATGCAGCCCAGCAAAGCACCCTACACAGCCCCCAGCATGCAGCCCAACATAGCACCCTGCAGAGCACCCAGCCCAGCATAGCACCCTGCACAGCCCCCAGCATGCAACCCAGCAAAGCACCCTGCACAGCCCCCAGCATGCAGCCCAGCAAAGCACCATGCACAGCCTCCAGCATGCAGCCCAACATAGCACCCTGCAGAGCACCCAGCATAGCACCCTGCACAGCCCCCAGCATGCAGCCCAGCAAAGCACCCTGCAGAGCCCCCAGCATGCAGCCCAGCAAAGCACCCTGCACAGCCCCCAGCATGCAGCCCAGCAAAGCACCCTACACAGCCCCCAGCATGCAGCCCAACATAGCAACCTGCAGAGCACCCAGCCCAGCATAGCACCCTGCACAGCCCCCAGCATGCAGTCCAGCAAAGCACCCTGCACAGCCCCCAGCATGCAGCCCAGCAAAGCACCCTGCACAGCCTCCAGCATGCAGCCCAACATAGCACCCAGCATAGCACCCTGCACAGCCCCCAGCATGCAGCCCAGCAAAGCACCCTGCACAGCCCCCAGCATGCAGCCCAGCAAAGCACCCTGCACAGCCCCCAGCATGCAGCCCAGCAAAGCACCCTGCACAGCCCCCAGCATGCAGCCCAGCAAAGCACCCTGCACAGCCCCCAGCATGCAGCCCAACTTAGCACCCTGCAGAGCACCCAGCCCAGCAAAGCACCCTGCACAGCCCCAGCACCCAGCCCAGCATAGCACCCTGCACAGCCCCCAGCATGCAGCCCAGCATAGCACCCTGCACAGCCCCCAGCATGCAGCCCAGCATAGCACCCTGCACAGCCCCCAGCATGCAGCCCAGCATAGCACCCTGCACAGCCCCCAGCATGCAGCCCAGCAAAGCACCCTGCAGAGCACCCAGCCCAGCAAAGCACCCTGCACAGCCCCCAGCATGCAGCCCAACATAGCACCCTGCAAAGCACCCTGCACAGCCCCCAGCATGCAGCCCAGCAAAGCACCCTACACAGCCCCCAGCATGCAGCCCAACATAGCACCCTGCAGAGCACCCAGCCCAGCATAGCACCCTGCACAGCCCCCAGCATGCAGCCCAGCAAAGCACCCTGCACAGCCCCCAGCATGCAGCCCAGCATAGCACCCTGCACAGCCTCCAGCATGCAGCCCAACATAGCACCCAGCATAGCACCCTGCACAGCCCCAGCATGCAGCCCAGCAAAGCACCCTGCACAGCCCCCAGCATGCAGCCCAACATAGCACCCTGCAGAGCACCCAGCCCAGCAAAGCACCCTGCACAGCCCCAGCACCCAGCCCAGCATAGCACCCTGCACAGCCCCCAGCATGCAGCCCAGCATAGCACCCTGCACAGCCCCCAGCATGCAGCCCAGCATAGCACCCTGCACAGCCCCCAGCATGCAGCCCAGCATAGCACCCTGCACAGCCCCAGCATGCAGCCCAGCATAGCACCCTGCACAGCCCCCAGCATGCAGCCCAGCACAGCACCCTGCACATCCCCCAGCATGCAGCCCAGCATAGCACCCTGCAGAGCCCCAGCATGCAGCCCAGCATAGCACCCTGCAGAGGCCCAGCACCCAGCCCAGCATAGATCCCTGCAGAGGCCCAGCACCCAGCCCAGCATAGATCCCTGCAGAGCCCCAGCACCCAGCCCAGCATAGCACCCTGCACAGCCCCCAGCATGCAGCCCAGCATAGCACCCTGCACAGCCCCCAGCATAGCACCCTGCACAGCCCCCAGCATGCAGCCCAGCAAATTAAAAAAAATGGTGAGTTGGTTTCAAGAAGCCTTTTGACATGATTTCACTTAGCAGCTCTGATTTTGGGGAAGTAAGGGGGGGGGGGGGGGGGGGCATATTTTTTGACTCTCGAACTGGGTGAAATTTAACCTAGAAACTGCCCTGAGGCTGACTGTCTAACCGGCTTGTTATTTCCGGTGTCAACATGGTGTACAGCCAGGCTGGTCAGACCAGGGCGGGCTGTAAAGGTACCACGGTAAAGGGTCAGCACATCAGATAGCCCAGCCTGCTGCTCTGCTGTCAACTCCGGATTGATCTGCACCTCGGTAACAGAGTCGGTTTCCTGGGTGGAGGCCAGGATGTCAACCAGGGCCTCTGCTTCACCGTCCGGTAGCAAACTGCAGACAGGGAGAGCGCAAGCGGTTCTATCATGATGTTCCTTTAAAATATTGACATGGTACGTTTTCAGCTGCTTACCTCGGTCATCCAGCGCGACCACATAGGTCACATCACTAATCTTCCTCTGCATGGTATAGGGCCCATCCCAAGCGGCCTGCAGCTTATTCTGTCGCATCGGGTTTAGGACCCATACCTTGCGACCTACCTCATAAACTCTCTCCCTAGCCCCGCGGTCATACCACTGCTTCTGGGTGGCCTGGGCTTGAGTAAGATTCTCTCGCACTAACCCCACCAGGGTGTCCATCTTTTCGTATTCCACTATGGAGACCCCGGGACCCATATCCTGCCCCTCCCAGACCTCTCGAATGAGATCGAGGGGCCCACGTACCCGCCTCCCATATAAGAGCTCAAAGGGTGAGAACCCGGTGGATGCCTGGGGCACCTCACGATAAGCAAACAGTAAGTGGGGCAGGTATCGCTCCCAGTCTCTCCCTTGCGATTCAACAAACACCCTTAGCATCTGTTTCAGAGTACCATTGAACCGCTCACATAACCCATTTGTCTGGGGGTGGTAAGGGCTGGCCATGATGTGTTCTACCTGCATTTGCTTACAGAGGCATTTCATTAGGCGCGACATGAATTGCGGGCCGTGATCGGTGAGCATTTTGCGGGGGAAAACCGACCCGTGAGAGAAAATGCGCACCAATGCGTCCGCAACCTTGTCTGCCCGTATGGAGCTCAGGGCTACAGCTTCAGGGTAGCGAGTGGCATAATCTACCACCGTGAGAATGAAACGTTTCCCTGTATTGCTAGAGGCCCAATTATGTCAACAGCAACCCTCTGGAAGGGCTCCTCTATTATGGGTAAGGGCCTCAGTGGGGCTTTGTCTGCGTCACCTGCTTTGCTGACCCGCTGACATGCGACACAAGACCGGCAAAAATCGGCAATATCTGTCCTCATGTGGGGCCAGTAAAAATTGTGGGCCAGACAGGATTTGGTCTTGTGGATCCCCAAGTGACCAGCCAGGGGCACCTCATGTGCTATTCTTAATAGCTGCTCCCTATACCTGTGGGGAACAATCAACTGCCGGTCTGCCTCCTCCAGTTCAGACGGCTCAGAGGGAATAACTTCTCTGTACAGTCTGCCTTGCTCCCAGTACACCCTCACTCTGTCGCCCTCCACCGGTGCCCTGTCCGCCAGACCCCTGAGCTCTTCCAGGCTGCTATCAAGCCGTACAGCCTCGGAGAACTCAGTGCTGTCGGCCACAGGCACCAGGGAGGTGGCAAACTGAGAGGCCTCCGGGTCCTCAGAGCCAGGCTCTGAAGTGGAAGAGCCTGACCCAGTGACATCAGCCCCTTCAGTGGACAATTCGTCTGCTGCAGCCCGGTGAGCACTGCGGATCACCACTGCAGCTGACGGAGCGTTCACTGTACACATGTCATTATGCAACACATCACATACTACATCAACATTATCTGCTAACAACGTGTCCCCCTCCAGGCCTGGGCACTGGAGACTCACTAGGGCTGGCTCCTAGTACACAGTCCGCAGCCCCTGGGGCCTCGCCAGCACTCCCCACTTGCACAGCATTATCACACAGTACCTTGCAAGAGTCCTGAACTTCTGCTGGGGATGCAGGCTCCACGGGGTTTGGAGTAGGCTCATACCGGGCCACTAACCGTCCCAGGTCAGTACCCAACAAAACATTCGTGGGGATGGCATCCGTTACCCCCACTTCTTTCATTCCGCTGCTGGCCCCCCAATCCAGGTGGACCAAGGCGGTGGGTATGGCGGGGGTGACACCCCCAACTCCTTTGACAGCCATAGTCTTGCCAGGAATGTACTCCTCGGGGTTCACAAGCTGGGGGTGCACTAGAGTCACCTCTGCTCCAGTGTCTCTCAGACCGGTGGTAACTGTGTATCCCCAACCGTGACAGGTTGCAGATTCTCTGCATAGCTACCTGCATTCCTGGTGGCACACAACGCATTCTGGCCCCGCCAGAGTTTGGGGCTTCCTTCTTCTTTTCTGGGCACGTAGCACTGATGTGACCCGGTTTGTTACAGGCAAAACATCTCCGAGTGTCAACAGTGGCTGTTCTACCTCCAGGCGGGCTGCGGGACTTGGCTTCGCTGGGTGCTCAGAGGAGAAGGTCTCGCAGTCTTTTCTCCCTTCCAGCTGGGCGCTGTAGTCCTCCGAAATTCAGATGCTCGATTGGACGTGTAGGGCATCAGCAACTTTCGCGGCCTCATCCACGGTCTTTGGCTCTCGATCCCGTACAAACTGCCAGACCTCAACAGGACACGTGTGGAGGAACTGGTCTTTTATTATCAGTTCCTGCAGGGCATCAAAGGTTTCAACCGACAGTCCTTTTAACCACTGCTGGAAGGCAGTGTGCAAGTTGCAAGCATGATCCAGGTAACTGTCATTAGGACCTCGCTGCACTGTCCTGAAACGTTTGCGATACACCTCTGGCGTGAGGTGGTATCGCGCAATGATGGCTTTCTTAATTGCCTCAAAGTCTGTTTCTTCTTCCTGGGGGAGACTCACAAATGCCTCCAGGGCCTTGCCTCTCAGCCCTGGTGTGAGGTATCGTGCCCACTGCTCACGGGGCACCCCATACTGCCGACAAGTCCTTCAAACCCCTGTAGGGAAAGTGTCTATGTCAGAGTCCTTGTCCATAGCAAGGAACTTATCCAGGGGGATTCTGTGGACTCGCTCACCTTCGCGTTCTGCAGGTCCAGCAGACCGGTTCTGCTGCTGAAGTTTAGCCAGCTCCAGCTGGTGTTGCCGTTCAGCTCTTCCCTCCTCTGCCCGGAGTCTGTCCCTCTCGGCCTGGAGTCGCTGGGCAGCTTGTTCCCTCTCTGCTTGCCGATGTTCCAGAATCAGCTTTAGGCGCAGTTCGGGATCAGCCGAGTTCAATAGCTGTAGATCAGCTTCCAGAGATGTCATCTCTGTGTTCGGTGGATCATCCAGGACATCGTCTCCCCTCGCATTCTGTGGCGGGAGCGATTCCTCCTCTGGCGTGTCGTGAGCTGCATCCGCTGACGTTGAAGCACGGGCTTGCTCTGCCTCATCATACTCCTCGAGGGCCCGAACTAACTGCTCCCTAGTCTGGCCGCTCACCGTCTCGATGCCTTTGTGCTCACACAAGTTGAGTAGTATTTCTTTGCTTTGCCTTGCACAGCTGGTTGCTTTCTGAGCCATTGTGTTGCAAAAAATAAAAAGACAAAAAAAAAAGGGGGGGGGGGGGGGAGGGAAAGCAAAACACCAAGTGTGTATCTTTGAACAAAAAAAAACGTATATAGATTCTGCACTGAGTAGACTTCTGTAGGCTAGTTGCTTCTAGCAAGCTTCCAGCCTTTAGTACTCAGAATAGCGAGCTAAACTGCGTACTAATGTACTAAACGATCCCACCACTGCCAGCCAATTATGTCAGGAACCGGCCTGCGGCACGCCTGCGTATACGGTTCCCGACTGCGGGTTCAGCCAGATTAAGCGGGGAACAGTCTTATTCAAGCTAAAACAAGGCTGGGACCCCTCAGAACACCTCTCACTGCCACCACTAGCGGTTCGCTAGACACGTTCACTCAGCTGTCGAGTGCTCAACACGCACTCCGCGTTTTCGTATTTGGGTCAGCTTTGCGCTTAGGCCAAATACGAGAACGCACGCACACACACACAGTTGCAATCTTACACTGTAATGAAGTAAAACCACTAACAGTCGTTCCGAACGATACTGTTAGACTTCCCACTCGGCTGTCGAGCGCAGAAGTGCCTCATACACACAATGCAATTACAATTTCATACGGTAGTGTTGCTCAAGCGTACAATTAGGCATGAACTTATACACGGTTACACTTCAGTCTCTTCTAGGCTATGAGTGTTAGTTTAGTACAGCAGAAGTCAAGCTTATTAAATAATGATTTAATATTCTATAAGAACATAGAACAATGCAGAACTTAATATATACAAAAGATTACAAAAAGACAAAGTAAAAATGTTACAAGATAAAAGTTACAAAAATAAGAGGTTACAAAGATACACACAAAGCGATTTTGCTTACCAAAATAAACGGGGAAATAAACGTACCAGCGTATCGATCTGGCGTTGTTGCGGGGGGTACGCACTTCTGGTCAGGAACCAGGTTAGTTCTAGCCGTGTGAGCTACCTCCAAGAACTACAAGTTGTGGCTATCCTAGCTGCGGTTTCATACTATGAAATACGCCTGGAGGCTGCAACTTCCTTGGGGAGGGGAGGAACTAGTTTTTAATTAAATCTCAGACATAAATGGGATTTCCAGAGATCCACATACATGAAAAGATTTCCCTAGTCCAAGTTACAGGTGACAACCCCATTGTTGACAGTATTTCCTAGCTGATCAAAGATAAAGATATAGTTTGCACCTCCACCAATAATTCAATTTCCACAGGTAGAAAATGGTATCAAAAGGACTTCACCCCTTCAATAATTTCCAGTAGGCTGTCAAATACATTTCAAACATTCAGGTGTCAGCTTCCCCCTTTCCTCAAGACTCTAGCAGGCTTGCCTTGTATAATGGGACAATGGCTGACACCAGACTCAAAAGCCATGCCGACCAGCCTATTCTTCCTCAATTGGCAGCTAATTAGCAGTCCACACAGTTTCCACTGCTGGACAATGGGGCAGAGGTAATGGACATTTACATACAGAATTACATTAGACTTCAGTTTACTCTGGCCAGGTGACCAATTACTCCCAAGCCCAATACACATCTGAGGTTTTACCCAGTAGACAGAAACAGGACAGAAATATGTTCTGTTATTATCCTTAACAGCATCAGCACCCCAATATATCACCACAAGGGTGATAAAATTAAGGTCAAGTGCAGCAATGACAGGAACCAACTGTAAACATCACCAGCAGAACTCCTATCTCTGTAGTAAAACATTTCTGCAGAGATCTAAAGACTGGAAGAGTTGAACAGAGACAATAAACAGAACAGAGACAGACAATAAATCTTTATGTGCCTCTTATGTGGGAGATAAAATTAAGGCTAATAAGTTCAGCAAACACCGGAACTAAATGTAAACATTACGAACAGAAGTCATATGCTTTGAGCAAATGATGATGCTACTGTAAGAGACAGCGGAGCCGCCGCCAGAACGCACGTGGCGGCGGACTCCGCGTCTCAAACAGGGACCTCAGCAATCTTGCTGGTGGGTGGAGTAGGGCAGGTGGCGGAGTCCGTGAGCTTGGCGGACTCCGCCGCACAGTTGCTGCCTGGGGGGTCACCCGCTCTCTCGCCGGCTCTGAGTCTCCGCATTACGCGCGCACGCGCGAGGAGACAGGAACTTTATTCCTCCAGAAGGGGAGTCAGCTGACCAGGCCGGTCAGCTGACTCCAGCATTAGTGTGGATTGGCTGGGGCTCTGGGGTGGCACTGAGTAGCTCTCTGGCTACATATAGGACTTGCTGCTCAGTAGCAAGTTGTCTGCTGTTGTGAATACTTCGGTGTAAACGCTCAGACCTTAGCTCAGTCCCTAGGTGTTGATACCAAGGACGTCACACCTCAGTTAGGATTATATTGTATATTTATCTGTGTTTTGACTCTGGCTATCCCTGACTACTCTCTTCTCTTGCCGATCTTGTACCTCTGCCTATCTGATTTAAAGTTGCCGACCCTGCCTGTTTACCGACTCTGAATCAGCCTTCCGTTACTGTACTGTTGCCGTCTCTCTGTTGCCGAACCTCTGCTTGTCTGACCTTTCTCCCTCCAGTGGAACGTCTCCCACTGGTGGGCTATCTCTGAGGCTTGCCTCTCCGAGACGCCTGCCTGGGGCCGAGATTCCTCTCTCTGTCTGGCTTGAGGATCTCACACACGGGGTTCCCATTCAGAGGTAACCACACCTCTGAGGAATTACCGCGTGGTGGATATTTCCACATAACGTGTGTTTCATTACTGTCTCATTGTCTATTATTGTATTTGGCGTCCAGAGGTTAGTTGCACTCGTATTATTGGTGATTCTGCAGATCATTAATAATCGGGTGACATCTGTATTATTGGCGATACTGTAGATCACCAATAATCGGATTCTCTCTGGTTGCTGACACCAATCGTTACAGAACAGCAGACACCCATTATGGATGCATTACGCAGCCAGGTTGAGGGTTTGACCACCTTGGTAAATAACCTCATCGAGGTGGTTAATACGCAACAAACCCAGATCAATCAACTGACTGGGTCTGTGCAGATCCTGCAATCGACTGTTACCACAATGCAATCCCCTTCGGTCACAGATCTTCGTATCTCAGTACCTGAGAAGTTTTCAGGGCAAAGATCTGACTTTCAGAACTTCCGCAACCGGGTTTTGTCTTATTTCGAGTTAAGACCAAACTTATCAGGTTCCGAGTGGCAAAGGGTGACTTTCATTAAGACCTTACTGTCCGGGGACTCGCAAACCTGGGCATACGGTCTTCCACCCGAAGATACGGCTTTGACTTCAGTTGAGAAATTTTTTAAGGTAATGGCTATAATTTACGATGATCCGGATGCTTCGATCACTGCTGAGAGGAAGCTCAAAACTCTTAAACAGGGTCGAGATACGGTTGAGGTTTATGCGGCAGAATTTAGAAAGTGGGCTGTGTCATCTAGGTGGGGGTCCTACGCCTTGTAAGACTGCTTTCTTTCAGGCCAATCTGACACAGTTTCTGAGTTAATGTTAGGACATCCCGAACCGAAGTCCATCGATGACTCTATTTTGTTGGCGGTACGAGCGGACCGCCGGTTACGTTATCAGCGTCAATAAAGAGGAAGGAATGCAGTAAGGGCACTCTCTTATGCGACCTCCTCGTTTACCCCAACTACTGATGAACCGATGCAAATCGGACATTCTCGCTTGACACGGGTCGAGAAGGAGCGCAGAAGGGCTGAGAGACTTTGTTTATATTGCGCTCAGGAGGGCCATATTGCTCAAAATTGCCCCAAGAAGTCGGGAAACGCTGCCGTCTAGGTGTAGTTAGAGGTAATACCCTAGACGAGCTGAGGATACCTCTAAATCAGAATAATCGCTTACTCCTCCCGTTTTCCATTTCTTGGGGGAATTTGACCACTAGCACCCAGGCCTTCGTAGACTCAAGGTCTGCTGCCAACTTTATAGACTATGAGTTTGTGAAGGGGTTGGGAATTCCCATACATCCTTTGGACCGACAAATAGTGGTTACCGCTGTCAGGAACCGGCCCGCGGCACGCCTGCGTATACGATTCCCGACTGCGCGTTTGACCAGATTAAGCGGGGAACAACCTTATTTAAGCTACAAACAAGGCTGGAACCCCTCAAACACTTCCCACTGCCACCACTAGCATAGCTAGACACGTCCCCTCAGCTGTCGAGGGCTAAACACGCAATCTGCGTGTTCGTATTTGGGTCAGCTTTGCGCTTAGGCCAAATACGAGAACGCCACGCACCCACACACACAGTACAGTTGTACAGCAACACAGCACAATCAGACAATGATTTGTAATGCAAGTTACACTGTCGTGCAGCAAAACCACTAACAGTCGTTCCGAACGATACTGTTAGATTTCCCACTCGGCTGTCGAGCGCAGAAGTGCCCCATACACACAATGCAATTACAATTTCATATGGTAGTGTTGCTCAAGCATACAATTAGGCACGGAATTATACACAGCTACACTGCAGTCTCCTCTAGGCTATGAGTGTTAGTTTAGTACCGCAGAAGTCAAGCTTATTAAATAATGATTTAATATTCCATAAACACATAGAACAATGCAGAAAATAATATATACAGAGATTACAAAAAAAAAAGTAAAAAAAGTTACAAAATTAAAGAGTTACAAAGATACACACAAAAGCGATTTGCTTACCAAATACAGGGATCCAGATAGAAGAATCTTGGACTTTTGTGGACGGACACAGTTCTGGCTTTGACCAGGAGCCCCTTAGCTTGGGCCGGGAGTCCAGCTGCCGCTACCGTCAGAAGAGAACTGATTTGAGGTATCTGTCCCCTGGTTTTTATAATGAAATATTTGCATCTAGGCTGTAAGCCTGTGTGGACGGGGGGGGGGGGGGGGGGGGACTAGATTTAATTACATCCTCAGTCATAATTGGATTTCCAGAGATCCAACATCCAGTATAGTACACACACCCAACAAAAGACTTCCTTAGTCCAATTTCCCCCAGGTTACAATGTCTATACATCTAAAGATTGCCTGTAAACAGACACAGACAATCACATCCGAGATGCTATTGTTCTCCCTCAGGTGACTGCTAGTGGCCTAATGAGCCCCTTCCTTGCCTATTGAAGGTGACTGGTCTATTCAATAAGACACTGGCAGTTCCTTTGATCTCTGCCCTGAATGACTGTTTTAATCTACATACAGACATATCCAGGTGACACCTTTCAAAAGCTAGACTGGCTGGTCTACCTACACCTCTGACAAAATATATAGCTGAAGGTGATAGAAAATGAAAGAAATATGTCCCTTTTATCCTTACATCATCAGCACCCCAATAAATCACCACAACAGCAATTGATGATTCCCCATTACAGTACAGAAAACCTCTCTCTCAGACTCCGATGTTGTCCTGCACTATAGGCATTTTACACAAAGAAAAGTTACAATTTCTTGTTCTGTGCATGACAACCTCCACCATTGTCATCGGAATGGCCTGGCTGCAACTCCACTCCCCGCAGATAGACTGGGCATCTGGCCAGTTGCTCAGTTGGTCACCGTTTTGTCATCTCCATTGTCTAGAGAAAATCGCTATCTGTGCCACCAAGTTAGAGGTAAAAGGGGTCCCGCTACAATACACTGAGTTCTCTGACGTATTCTGTCCTAAGTCAGCGGACAAACTCCCACCACATCGGAGCTTTGACTGTCCCATAGACTTAAGATCAGGTTGTATGCCCCCTAGAGGACATCTCTATAATTTGTCGGGGCCAGAGAAACTAGCCATGCAGGAATACATTAAAGAAAATCTGGCAAAGGGTTTTATCCGTCCTTCCCGGTCCCCGGCTGGGGCCAGATTCTTTTTTGTGCAAAAGAAATACAGTGGTCTCAGACCGTGTATTGATTACAGAGGTCTAAACAAGATCACCGTAAAGAATCGCTACCCTTTGCCTCTGATAGATGATCTTTTCACTCAAATAACCAATCCCAGTATTTTTTCAAAATTAGACTTGCGTGGGGCATACAACCTGATCCGCATCAGGGACGGTGACGAGTGGAAGACGGCCTTCAACACGCCCGACGGGCATTACAAGTACCTAGTTATGCCCTTCGGGTTGTGTAACGCCTCGGCCGTCTTCCAGGAGTTAATAAACGAGGTCTTCAGGGAAGTACTGGGAAAATTTGTCTTAGTTTACCTCGATGATATACTGATTTTTTCTCCAAACCCGAGAGAGCACCATAGGCATGTCAAGTTTGTTCTAGAGAAGTTAAGACAGAATTCATTGTATGCCAAAATAGAGAAGTGTCTCTTTGAGGTCACTCGAGTCCCTTTCCTAGGTTATATTATTTCGACTGCAGGTCTCTCTATGGACCCAGAAAAAGTCTCGGCTGTCTTGGAGTGGCCTCAACCGGTGGGCTTGAAGGCACTTCAGAGATTTCTCGGTTTTGCCAACTACTGGCAAAACTCGGTTTTGCCAAAGGATTTTCTTCGGTAGTAGCCACTCTTACCAGTCTTACCAAAAAAGGGGCTGACCCATACCATTGGTCATCGGAGGCCCAGGCAGCCTTCAATACCCTGAAAAAATCATTTTGTTCTGCACCCATACTGAGACATGTCGACGTCAGAATCAGAATCACTTTTATTCACCAAGTGCGCTGTTGGCGCCCCCGGAATAGGTTATGGTACACATGGCAAGGCAGAGAGCAAAAAGACATAGGACATACAAACATTCATACATACATACAGGCATATCAGTTAAAAAGCATTGCGTCAGTGCAGAGTCAATGTTGGCGACTGGGGAACTGAGATGTACACGGACTAAGCTGTAGAGGCCTGGATGGGAGGAGTGTTCAGTAGGAGGACTGCCTGGGGGAAAAGGGTGTTTCTTCGCCTCGTGGTTCTTGAACGGACTAGTCTGAAGTGGTGGCCCGATTGGAGGGGCTCAAAGAAATGGCTTCCTGGGTGGGAGGGGTCTTGGGAGATCCTGCCGGCTCTTTTCATCATTCTGGCTGTGTGGAGGAGGTCGAGAGGGGGCAGAGGTGTGCCAATGATCTTCTCCGCAGCGCTAATTACTCTATGAAGTTTATAACTGTCCCTGGCGTTAGCTCCCGAATGCCAGACAATGATGGAGGAGCAGAGGATGGACTCAACTGTAGCGGAGTAGAAACTGGTGAGCAGATCACGTGGGATGCCAAATTTCTTCAGCTGACGCAGAAAAAACAGCCTCATCCCCTTCATGGTAGAGGTAGATGCCTCAGAAATCGGGGTGGGGGCTGTGTTGTCTCAGCGCTCGGGTCTGCAGGGTAGGACACATCCTTGTGCCTATTTTTCACGCAGAGAGAAACTACGATGTGGGCAACAGGGAACTCCTGGCCATCAAGCTAGCCTTCCAGGAATGGCGTCATTGGCTTGAAGGTGCAGAACACACCATTACTGTATATACTGACCATAAGAACCTGGAGTACATCGAGGGGGCCAAGAGGCTTACTCCTCGACAGGCTCGCTGGTCTTTATTCTTTTCGCGGTTCAGATTTGTCATCACATACACTCCAGGTTCTAAGAACATCAAAGCAGACGCTCTCTCCAGATGTTTCGAGCCTGAGACAGCTCAGCCCGCACTTCCCGAGAGTATCGTACCTCATAAGGTGGTACTAGCGGCCATCGAAACCTGGGAGGATTGGGCAGCCACTTTAGCCACTCACCAGCTAGATATCCCGGAAGGGAAGCCAGAAGGGGTTCTCTTCGTTCCACTGCCGTTCCGTTTACAGATCATGCAGCTGTTCTATGACCATAAGAACTCAGGTCACCCTGGGGTCACCCGCACTCTGGATTTACTCACGAGGTGTGTGTGGTGGCCTTCATTGGCCTCTGATTGTAAAGAGTTTGTCAGAGAATGTGTGGTGTGTGCCAGGAGCAAGCCTTCTCGCCAGGCGTCAGTGGGTACCCTACAACCCTTACCTATGCCAAGTGAACCATGGACTCACCTGTCCATGGATTTTGTCGGTGAGCTCCCCAGGTCCGAAGGTATGACTGTTATATGGGTGATTGTAGACAGGTTCAGCAAGATGGCCCATTTTGTTCCTCTTAAAGGATTTCCTTCAGCTCAAGAGTTAGCAGATCTCGTTATACAACACATCGTCCGGTTACATGGAATTCCGGATGATGTGGTGTCGGATAGAGGAGTCCAATTTGTATCAAAGTTTTGGAGGGCCTTTTGCCGCAGTTTGGGTATGAACCTGTCATTTTCATCTGGGTATCACCCACAGACAAACGGACAGACCGAAAGGGTTAATCAGGCACTGGAACAATTCCTTAGATGCTATGTGGCAGATGCGCAAACAGAATGGGTTAAGTTTTTACCCTTTGCAGAATTTGCACACAACAACCTGAAAAGCTCTTCAATGGACTCGTCCCCTTTTCAGGTTGTATCAGGAAGGTCTCCCAAATTTTCCCCTTTGCCGGTATGTTCCTCTCCTTTCCCAGCCCTGGATGATTGGCAGAAGGCTTTGAGGGATCTTTGGGGACAGGTGAAGAAAAATTTAGGAGTAGCCTTTCAGAATCAGAAGAAACAGGCCGACAAGAGACGGTCTGTTGAGTGGCACTTTGCTCCAGGAGACATGGTGTGGGTGTCAACCAGACATTTGGCACTCAGACAGCCATCCACCAAATTGGGTCCCAAGGGGTATGGGGTGGAAGATAGATCTCGGGTGCCAGAGGATCACATGCATGCTGAGAAATTAAGAAAGAGTGTGAGAAAACGCGGAAAAGCCGCCGCATGTGCCAAGAGCAAGGCGGCAGACTCCGCGTCCGACGCGGCGGTTTGCACGCATAGACACGCGTCTGGTAGTGTGGTGGAATGCGGAAAAGCCGCCGCATGTCTTGACGGCAAAGCGACTGTTTCCGCGTCCAACGTGGCGGTTTGCATGCAGCAGCGTGCGCTTGGTGTGGCTGGGTCTGTTAGTGCATATAGGCAGATGGAGAGCTACGCGCGCGCGGGCCTGAACTCAGGACCTTTATACCAGCAGGGGAAGTGTCAGCTGATCAGGAAGATCAGCTGATTCCTGCAGGACTCATGATTGGCTGAATAGCTCGGGCGGTGCGGCAGAGTCCAGCAACTATATATTCTGCTGCTTCTCAGTTGCTGGTTGTCTGCCATTGCTAACACTTCGTGAAGGCACTCAGACCTTAGCTAGATCCGTCAGTGTGCCAGAACCGGCTGGAGCTGGGAATCCACACTGAGTCAGATTCTTGATAGCTTAACCAGCTGAGCGGTCTGGACGAGCTCAGCTCGTCCAACACCGCCAGAGGCTGCAGCTCAGGCCCTGCTTGGCCGATTTGCACCAAATAAAAAGCAGCACACGCAGCCGGCACTTTGCCAGCCGCGTGTGCTGCCTGATCGCCGCTGCAGCGCGGCGATCCGCCGCGTGCAGCGGCGAAAGAGGGTCCCCCCAGCCGCCCGAGCCCAGCGTAGCCGGAACAAACAGTTCCGGCCAGCGCTAAGGGCTGGATCGGAGGCGGCTGACGTCAAGACGTCGGCTGACGTCAATGACGTCACTCCGCTCGTCGCCATGGCGACGAGGGAAGCGAAACACGGAGGGCCGCTCATTGCGGCCTTCCGTGTTATCTCTTGCCGCCGGAGGCGATCGGAAGATCGCCTCCGGAGCGCCCTCTAGTGGGCTTTCATGCAGCCAACTTTCAGTTGGCTGCATGAAATAGTTTTTTTTTTATCTAAAAAAAACCCTCCCGCAGCCACCCTGGCGATTTAATCAGAACGCCAGGGTGGTTAAAGTACTAATTGAATTGTATTATTTGTCAGACTAGTTCCAGGGTGTTGATCACGGAAATCACAACCAAGACTAGGGAACTGTATTATCATTTATGTTATACTCCAGACTAGTTCCAGGGTGTTGAATATATAAAGTCAGCGCAGGTCTATAGTAATACATCTTTCATCATTTTTTGGTATACAGGATCTTCGAACAAAAGGGTAAAGAAGCAAGGCTTACCAGATTCCAACAACCCACATTATAAGGTTGTAAACGAGTTTGATAGGTGGTCCGCAGAACTTTCAAATGGTGTTGTTTCACCAGCGATGTTGCACACTACAGATTCCTCCGGAATATAGTAGATATCCTGAGATCGCAGAGACTCACCAAAGGGGAGTCCAGTAGGATAGTGACATGAAAGAGATGTACGGCACATCTAAGTGTAAACCGTCTTTATTACATAACAAGTAAAACAATTAAAAACAAGGATAAAGGAAAACTCACATACGGGGCCCGTGCACTGGGAACCCCGAAAAAGTAGCGCGCATAAAATGGTCAATAGAAGACCTCAAATAAAATGGTGCCGCCTGTCGCCTTCCCGACCGGTTTCGCAATCTTGCGTCATCAGCGGAGAAAGGCGACCAGGCGGCCAGCACCAACTTTATAACATTTTTGAATTAAAAAGTGGGAGTGGTTAGGCTCCACCTTATTCAGACTACACTAGTCAAAGGCAGAAAGCATCAAACATGAAATAAAACATTGTGACAAATTGCATTGTGTCAGAGAGACAGTAGCAAAAGATCTCTCAGATAGTGTGAATAAAAAGAGGTGAATGCAATATTACCTGCATATTCAATTCGTAGTAGGCTAGTTAAGGCTAAATTAAAAGCTAGATTAATTACTCTGCCCTAGGGCATATCTTTCCTATGTAAAAACTTCTTTCTAGATGAAAAGCAGGCACTTCCTGTACCAGAAGTAGTCACTGGAACTCAGGAAGTAGCCTTGCACTCCACCAGGGTCAAGTGGAGCACAAGTTCTTCCTGTGAAGGGATAAAAAAAATCAAAAAAAAAAAAAAAAATCCAATGCGTATGCAATGACGCATACGATCATAAAAACGTAAACAATAAAGCACATAGCAGTGCAGTGTGGCTATAAATATGCATGAAGTGTACTCAGGTGTGCAATGAAAAGCGCGTCTAATGTACTATACTAAGAAGGTGCATAAATCTGTATGCATAGTAAAAACAATGAAATGATAAAACAGCCTCCATGGGAGCTCCAGGGACCTTAAGTAGTGAAAGTGAAGAACATCCATAGTGATCATGCAAGACAGATCCCATAGGTATCCGATAGATGGAAATTATGCAAAGTTATGCAAATGTATATACACAGCAGTGTAATGCGGCTATGATTACGCATAAAGATTACTTAAGCGTGCCATCAAGAGCACATCTAAAGTGAAAGCGGTCTCTACTACAATGTAGAACACGCATGCGGCAAAGCATAAAACAACAAAAAGCGCACATAGGGACAAAAATCCACTGCGAGCATCTAAACCGACATATGGAATAATAAACAAAAATAATTGATCTTATGCTGCAATAAAGTCGCATTTAGTAAAAAAAAAAAAAATGCAATGCGTATGCAGTGACGCATACGATCATAAAAGCGTAAACAATGAAGCACATAGCAGTGCAGTGCGACTATACATATGCATGAAGTGTGCTTAGGTGTGACATGAAAAGCACGTCTAATATACTGTACTAAGAAGGTGCATAAATCTGTATGTATAGTGGAGACAATGAAATGATAGAACAGCCTCCGTGGGAGCTCTGGGGACCTCAAGTGGTGAAAGTGAGGAGCATCCATAGTGATCATGCAAGACAGATCCCATAGGTATCCGATAAATGGAAATTATGCAAAATTATGCAAATTCATATACTCAGCCGTGTAGTGCGGCTATGATTATGCATAGAAAACTCCATGCACCGATAACAGAGGACAACAGACAGCACTCTGTGGGGTAGGGAGCAACAAAGGGAAAAAGAGGGACCACGACCTCCCAATATATCCTATCCAAATTAAGAGGGTATATAAATTTGTATGCTGGGTGAAAAAACAGTGACAGAATAGAACAGCCTCAAACGGAGCTCCGAGGGCATCTAGTGGTGAAATGAGAAACAGTCACAATAATCGTGCAAGACAGGCCCCAAAGGAAACAGTGAAATTTATGCAAAAAATTAAAAATTATTAAAAAAATATTAAAAATGCAGTCAAATTGACCAGTATATGCGGGCCTTACAAAAAAGCATGCAAATGTATGGAAAATAAAAAATATGATAAAGCATTAAGAATTATTGATAAAACAGTTTACATCCAGTTCAATATTCAAACCAGCTGGACTGAGGGTATTCAGTCTAAAGATCCATTCAGTTTCTAATCTCGATATATCTCTTTCTAAATTTTGTCCCCTCCAGCATCTTTTAGAACCATCGATAACACAAAACTTCAAGCCTGAAGGGTTCCTGTCGTGATGGAGGGCAAAATGTTTTGAGACCGAATGATCCTTAAACCCTTTACGTATAAGGTAGACGTGTTCTCCCAATCTTTCTTTAAAGGTTCTAGTGGTTCTACCTACATATCTTAGTCCACAAGGACATTCTAAAAGATAAACTATATGTGTGCTTTCGCATGTGAAAAGACGTCTAATCTGCAGTGTGGGACTTCGGTGATCATTCCCAGCAAAGGAAGTAATTTTTCTGGGCATATTAATGCAAGCCTTACAACCTTTGCATTTCTTGCATCGAAAAAAACCTTTTAGGGGTAATAAATGGGCAGAGGCAGTTTTAGGTGGATCTATATGGCTATGTACAAGACGATCTCTAAGATTAGGCGCTCTCCTGAAGATAACTCCCGGATTGTCCGCAAGCATAGGACCAATCACTGGATCACTCCTCAGGAGATGCCAATTCTTGTACAAAACTTTTTTTATGTCTTTGTGTTGGATATTATATTGAGTGAGAAAGTTAATGCCATTCTGTTTAGTAGTATCCACTGTTCTATTCCTCTTGGTGAAAGACCGGACCTCCTGACCAATCTCATCCCTCACAGATACAAGGTCTGAGGCCGGGTAGCCTTTATCTTTAAATCTAGAGATAAGAAGGTCACTTTGGATAAAATAATCAGTTTGGGAGGAGCAATTCCTACGCACACGGTGGAATTAACTCCTAGGTACTAGTGTTGGGCGAACAGTGTTCGCCACTGTTCGGGTTCTGCAGAACATCACCCTGTTCGGGTGATGTTCGAGTTCGGCCGAACACCTGACGGTGCTCGGCCAAACCGTTCGGCCACATGGCCGAACTAAGAGCGCATGCCCAAACGTTCCCCGAACGTTCGGCTAGCGCTGTGATTGGCCGAACGGGTCACGTGGTTCGGGCCCGAACGCGCTCTGATTGGCCGAACGGTCACGTGGTTCGGGTAAATAAATACCCGAACCACGTCATATCTCCGCCATTTCTCTGTGGGTTTAGCTTTGGGTAGGCAGGCAGGGTAGTTCGCTCTCCAGCCACGCTAGCCAGGGTCCCCCCAGTCATTGTGTGTCGCTGCTGGGAACAGTAGTACACCGCTCGCTCAGCCACACTATATATATATAGCATTGTTTACTGCCACTGTGTACCTCGCTCAGCCACGCTATATATAGCATTGTGTTTTCTGACACTCTGTGTACACGGCTTAGCCTGGCTATATAGCATTGTGTGTACTGCCACTGTGCACCTCGCTCAGCCACGCTATATATAGCATTGTGTTTTCTGACACTCTGTGTACACGGCTTAGCCTGACTATATAGCATTGTGTGTACTGCCACTGTGCACCTCGCTCAGCCACGCTATATATAGCATTGTGTTTTCTGACACTCTGTGTACACGGCTTAGCCTGACTATATAGCATTGTGTGTACTGCCACTGTGCACCTCGCTCAGCCACGCTATATATAGCATTGTGTTTACTGCCACTCTGTGTACACCGCTCAGCCAGACTATATACCATTGTTTACTGACACTCTGTGTACACCGCTCAGCCAGACTATATACCATTGTTTACTGACACTCTGTGTACACGGCTCAGCCTGACTATATAGCATTGTGTGTACTGCCACTGTGTACCTCGCTCAGCCACGCTATATATAGCATTGTTTACTGACACTATGTGTACACGGGTCAGCCAGACTATATATCATTGTGTGTACTGCCACTCTGTGTACACGGCTCAGCCAGACTATATATCATTGTGTGTACTGCCACTCTGTGTACACCGCTCAGCCGGACTATATAGCATTGTGTGTACTGCCACTCTGTGTACACCGCTCAGCCAGACTATATAGCATTGTGTGTACTGCCACTCTGTGTACACCACTCAGCCAGACTATATAGCATTGTGTGTACTGCCACTCTGTGTACAACGCTCAGCCAGACTATATAGCATTGTGTGTACTGCCACTCTGTGTACACCGCTCAGCCAGACTATATACCATTGTTTACTGCCACTCTGTGTACACCGCTCAGCCAGACTATATACCATTGTTTACTGACACTGTGTGTACACCGCTCAGCCAGACTATATAGCATTGTGTGTACTGCCACTGTGTACCTCGCTCAGCCACGCTATATATAGCATTGTTTACTGACACTCTGTGTACACGGCTCAGCCAGACTATATAGCATTGTGTGTACTGCCACTCTGTGTACACCGCTCAGCCAGACTATATAGCATTGTGTGTACTGCCACTCTGTGTACACCGCTCAGCCAGACTATATAGCATTGTGTTTACTTCCACTCTGTGTCTGCTGGGCCTGGGAACAGTAGTACACCGCTCACCTGCCACTGTATAGCATTGTGCTCTGTGTCGCTGCTGGGAATAGTGGTACACCGCTCACCCGCCACTGTATAGCATTGTGCTCTGTGTCGCTGCTGGGAATAGTGGTACTGTATAGCATTTCTGTACTGCCACTGTACTGCTGCCAGTCAGCGTGTACTGTAAGGATAAGTGAAATGAGGAAGAAATCCGGTGAAAGAGGAAGGGGCAAGGGAAGAAGTGTTTCCCCTGACGGTTCACGTACAGGCCACAGGGGAGAACCCAAGAAAACCCACTCAATACCGCCCATGTTGTCTAGGACAACAACCCTCACAGATCCAAAAGAACAGGACCAGATAATTACTTGGATGACCTCTCAAGCGTCCAGCAGTGGGTTAAGCAGCACCAGCACATCACGCACGAGGTCCGAGTCCTCAGCCAGTTACAAGGAGCCAGTGGGCACAAAGCTGACACAACCGGCAGCGACACCACGCACACAACTGCCAGATAACCAGTCCGATGAATTACCTCAGGACACAATGGGGTATTCGCAGGAGCTATTCCCAGCACAACAATGCAAGGCCTGGGTTGTTGTGTCTCACAAAGCGTGGCCTTCTCCTCCTGCGCCTCCTCCTGTTCCATCACGTCTGCTGCTGCTGGGTTAGCGTTGCCGCGTGGTCCCTGTTTATTGAACCACTTATCTTTATTACATTTATGACTGCATGGCAGTACCTCATGCAAGGCCTGGGTTGTTGTGTCTCACAAAGCGTGGCCTTCTCCTCCTGCGCCTCCTCCTGTTCCATCACGTCTGCTGCTGCTGGGTTAGCGTTGCCGCGTGGTCCCTGTTTATTGAACCACTTATCTTTATTACATTTATGACTGCATGGCGGTACCTCATGCAAGGCCTGGGTTGTTGTGTCTCACAAAGCGTGGCCTTCTCCTCCTGCGCCTCCTCCTGTTCCATCACGTCTGCTGCTGCTGGGTTAGCGTTGCCGCGTGGTCCCTGTTTATTGAACCACTTATCTTTATTACATTTATGACTGCATGGCGGTACAAAGCATGCTATCCGCACGCTTCTTGTCCTCATGCAAGGCCTGGGTTGTTGTGTCTCACAAAGCGTGGCCTTCTCCTCCTGCGCCTCCTCCTGTTCCATCACGTCTGCTGCTGCTGGGTTAGCGTTGCTGCGTGGTCCCTGTTTATTAAACCACTTATCTTTATTACATTTATGACTGCATGGCGGTACAAAGCATGCTATCCGCACGCTTCTTGTCCTCATGCAAGGCTTGGGTTGTTGTGTCTCACAAAGCGTGGCCTTCTCCTCCTGCGCCACCCTCCTCCTGTTCCATCACGTGTGCTGCTGCTGGGTTAGCGTTACCGGTCCCTTTTCCTGGAACCTCTTATATGTATTACATTTATGACTGCATGCCGACAAAAAGCATGTTACCTGTGCAAAGAAAACAGACATTTCCCGCATTTAAAAGACAGTTTTCCCTTTGAAACTTTAAAATGGATTTTCTCAAAAACTATAAGCTCTTTTTGCTAAAAAATTTTTTTCCTCTTGTACCCACTCCCAAGGTGCACATACCCTGTAAATTTGGGGTATGTAGCATGTAAGGAGGCTTTACAAAGCACAAAAGTTCGGGTCCCCATTGACTTCCATTATGTTCGGAGTTCGGGTCGAACACCCGAACATCGCGGCCATGTTCGGCCTGTTCGGCCCGAACTCGAACATCTAGATGTTCGCCCAACACTACTAGGTACCCCCTTAAGCCATGGACGATAGTGACAACTAGTAGTAGGAATAAAGCTATTTTTGTCAGTCTCTTTGAAAAAGGTTTTTGTAGTAAATTGATTGTTGTCAAGAGAAATCACTAAATCCAAAAAATGTATCTCTGAGGAGCTACAGACACAGTTAAAGACCAAATTATCCGTGTTATTATTAATATGTTGAATAAAGGGTTGTAAAGAATTTAAATCCCCCCTCCAGATGAACACCACATCATCTATGTACCTCTTGTATAACAGTAATTGAGGAAAAAGATCAGTTTTAATGAAGATCTCCTCCCAGCAGGCAAAAAAGAGATTTGCGAGGCTGGGCGCATACTTCGCGCCCATCGCAACGCCGACTTTCTGTAGATAGTACTGGCCGTCAAACCAGAAATAATTCCTGGTCATAGAGAAATTAAGGCACTCGATCAAAAAATCGATTTGTGCACGATTGAGCGTCTGGCTATTTTCCAAACAACGGCGAACCGCATGCGCTCCCGCTTCCTGCTGGATAACTGTATACAGAGAGGAGATGTCTGCGGCCATCAAGACACAGGGATCTGTACAAATCAAAGAATCCAATAACTCAATCAGATGTCCAGAATCTCTTAGATAAGACGGAATAAGGGGAACGAGAGGTTGTAGAAATTTATCTACAAATTCCCCTAAACGTGAGGTAATGGAATTAATCCCACTCACTATGGGTCTACCCGGAGGGTGGAGGGGATCTTTGTGCACCTTAGGAAGATAGTATATAACCGGGGTTCTAATAAAAGAGGGAATAAGATAATCTGCCTCCAATTTATTCAAAAATCCTTCCGATTCACCTCTCAAAACTAATTCTCCCAATTTGTCATAAAAACGATTACCGGGATTGCCCCTTAATAATTGGTAAGTGGCCTGGTCACTCAACAATCTAGTCATTTCTTCCTTATAATCTGTTCTATCTAGAAGAACAATCCCCCCCCCCCCCTTATCCGCAGGCTAAATACAATATATAATACAATACAATAACATTTCTATAGCGCTTTTCTCCCATAGGACTCAAAGCGCTTAGGCTCTCTCAGATTCAGTAATTAGTAGGATGAAGTATTCACACAACAAAAGTTATATTTCTGCAAATGCCAAACTGAACAGGTGGGTTTTCAGTCTGGATTTAAACACGTCCAGGGATGGAGCTGTCCTGATCTGTTGAGGTAAGGAGTTCCAAAACGTAGGGGCAGCATGACAGAAGGCTCTGGGACCAAAAGTTTCCAAGTGGACTCTGGGTATGACTAGATTATTAGAACCTGTTGATCTGAGAATGCGGGGATTGCTACGCAGCTGCAACATATCTTTCATGTATCCAGGGCCTAAATTATTCAGGGATTTAAATGTCAGTAGGCCGATCTTGAATAGGACCCTCCATTCTATAGGTAGCCAGTGAAGGGAGTGCAGGACTGGCGTTATGTGGCAGTGACGGGGTTGGTTGGTTAGCAGTCTGGCAGCAGTATTCTGTATCAGCTGTAGTCGGTACAAGACCTTTTTTGGAAGGCCAGTGTAGAGAGCATTGCAGTAGTCCAGTCGGGATGTGATGAAGGCGTGGACTAAGGTTGGCAGATCTTCTGGGGGTATGAGGTGCTTGATTTTTGCAATGTTCTTCAGGTGAAAATAGGATGATTTCACCACAGCAGAGATTTGAGTTCTGAACTTTAAATCCCAATCAATTAGAACTCCCAGGCTACGCACATGATCACCATATCTTTTTCCTCTAGAAGTAATGATAGGGCATTCTGGACTTCAATGTTACCTCTGGGTTTTTTTACCTCCAAAGCTTGAATGTCACTCAACAGTGATTTCTTGAAAGTTTCTATAGCATGATTATTAGAAATTAAAGGGTTAAAAGTGGATGTATTCCTCAGTCCACTATTAAATAGATTTCTCTCTAGACTAAGATCCACAGTATTACTTGTGGGAGCGGTTTTACTAAGAAAAAACTTTTTAACATTAAGCTTGCGTATAAATTTGTGAGCATCAATAAACAAGTCAAATTTATTCAATGGTTTTGGTGGTGCAAACTTAAGACCCTTGTCTAGAAGTTTCATTACAGATTCCGTAACAGTGTGTGAGCTCAAATTAAAGATACCTTCCCCTACTTTTCCTTCCCTTTCTTTTTTCTTAAGTTGTACCCTTCGCCCTCCTCTAACGCCCCTTCTAGCAGTGGGCTTTCCCCCTTTTTTTCCCTGGTGGCTGTCTTTGGATCTATAAAAGGGGTTGTCGGTTCCTCTTCAGACAACTCCAAGTCTGATTCAGAAAGATCCGAAAAAATCTCAAACCGATTTTGAACAGGAATAGGTTTACGCTCAGGTGGTGGGGGATAGTTTTTAAAGGGTTTAGGAATACATTGTTTGAGAGGTTTTGGTCTCCTAGGTATAAAATAGGGAGATGGATTATTGGGTACAAAATCCCGCGGGTAATATTCCTCCGGACGGCCACCATCTTCTAATGGATGTATGGGCCTTTGGTAGTCCCTATCCTGATTGGGGCGAACCGGAGGTCTGTAAGGTCTAGGGGGGCTTCTATCACGAGGTGGACGAGGGTTTTCATAGTATCTTGGGGGAGGTGGTTCATACCTCGGTCTGTATGGGGGTACATAAGGTTTAGGGTATGGGTGAGGTATCTGACGCGGTGGTTG